>NC_045787.1:118665785-118999527 GCF_009873245.2 Balaenoptera musculus
TGCAACTGTGTAGAAGTATGGTTCAGGGGTAACTGTATTTCTTCTCTGAGTCTCTTTTTAAGAGATGTGATGATACCTTTCCCAGAAGTTCTCCAATAGACTTCCTATCACATCTCATTGGTTTGAAGCATTCACTAGCAAAGGGAATGGGACCACTGTGATTTTTTACCCCAAACAGGATTTACCTGGGTCATTTGTGGGAGGCATGGATACCCACATAAAAGCAGGGCTCTGAGTAGGCAACCCATAGTGCCTACTGCAAGTAATCCAGGTAAAATAACATTTAACAAAGAGTATTAAGTCTCTTGAATGATCTTTGCATGGTGTGCTAACTCGATCAGGACATGTGGGACAAGAAGGCCAATTTGGAGGGGGGGGGATGAATACACCTGCCATGTGGGCACATATACCCTGAAATACCAAGATTTGTGGGGATGGAGGGTGAGAGAGAGAAATGAAGAGGGCAAAATCAACTTTAGTCCGATTGCCACTTGCCGATTCTCTGTTGTTCTTTTCATTACCCAATTGCTTAATGTTTATTTGGGTAATCTGTTACGTGTGACTTTCCCTAAAGGACAAAATTCTATAGATGACAAGGATCAGGAAGGAATATTGTGGGGCAAATGCTTGGCATACAAGTGAGACCTTATCAAAATAATATGTAGACTCCATTGCTGTAAGTTATCCATGGTTGAACATCCGGTGGCTTGGCTGTTTTCTCCTTCCTGTGACTGGAGTTTGAGTACTTCCAGGCATCCCTGCAAGTCAGGAAGGACATATTCACATTTCCTTAATGTTCTAGATGCAGAGTGAATTGGGTTCATGTAAAGATGCCTGTGGTTATTAAAAAAAAAAAAAAAAAATCATTGCTAGGCTTTGGCACCAAGGAGGATGGGCCCTGGTAGTTAACTAGCATCCCTTAAAGTTCTCAAGAAAGGGTCAAAATAAAAGGAAGTGACTACTTGGCATTAACATATATCTTATAGATACTCTACTATTCCTTCTTCCTCCATCCCAAGTCTAGACGATAAGATTTAGCTTACTGGAGAGCTGCTGAACATACGAGAAGCGCTTCTTATTTCCTTGCCATCAAGACTAGTCCAAACAAAATAGCCGTGGAATTTTACAAAGCACATTTAAAAGAAAACAGTACTTTTGAGATGATGTCTTTCTAAGATGGAAAGCTCCGGTGAACTTCTCTGGCAGCCTTCCCTCAGCCATACACCCTGGCTTCGGAACCTTTCTTTTCTCTAGTAACCACTAGACACCCACGGCTGCCGGCACAGAATTGCTTGGCTGCCGGGCCACGGGTGTTGTGGCCTGATAGCCCCCCAGAGCCACGTTGACCACATTCTCCAGGTCCATTTGGCTTCTGCCTCACTGACTCCTATCCTGAACCGATAGTTCTGGTGATTTTAACCCCTCACTGTCTTTTGAATCTGTCCACGTTCCTCCGTGTCCATCACTACGTCCCTAGTCCGAGCTGTCATCATCTCTTCCCCAGACTGTTTGCAAAGGCCTCTTGCTGGTTTGCTCTAGCTGGTGGAGCTCTGGCTCCCTGCCAGGCCGCAGAATGCATGCTCTGTAGCTGGGGAACTTGGAACACTGCGAATCCCAACTTGTGATTCCCCTGCTTAAAAAAACGTCAAAGGCAGCTTTCCCCTTGCTCTTAAGACAAAACTCTGGATACGGCCTCCACAGGACCTTTTCTGGACTGGGCCCTTTCAGACTTTGCAGCCTCGTCTGTGTCCCTCAAGATCACACTGCATCCCTACTGCATGGTGCACAGTGGATGCGCATGAGTATTTGTTGGGTAGAAGCATGAAGCATCTCTTAACCATCTCTCAACTATCCTCTTCCCCGCTCCCTCTCTTTTTTTTCCCTCTGTTTGGAATGGCCCCTCCCCACCTTCTGCCTGCCAAAGTCTACTTCATTCTTTAGCCTCAGCTCCAATGCCACTGCCTACAAGAATCCTTTCTGCCTCAGGTGCCCTCTTGCTTTCCTGAACTCCCATAGCCTTTGCTTATTCCTGTCTTTCAACGTGTATCACATTCCACCTGTGGGACAGTTTACAAGGTATGTATCTTCTCACTCCTACTAGGTCATAAGCTCCCGGGGGGACAGGCAGTCTGTCTTCCTTTATCTTTGTGTCTTACCTAGAGGTTGCAAACAAGGGCCTCTAGCCAGAGCAGCCCACACATGTGCTCGATTTGGTATTGTTGTCCCCCACATTGCTGTTTTTAAAATTTGGACAGGTTTCCAACATTTTTAACAGGGGTCATTTTACTTGGAAAAATTCAGATCTCCTTGCTAGCAATTGGCTGGAAGTAAGTGAGGGCCACACCCTATCCCCCTGGGCATACCTTCTTCAGTTTGCCTAGTTCCTAGTAGTCCCTAGTGCCTGGCCATGGGGTAGACATTAGGGTGTTCAGCCCTTGACCTATCTGTCTGCTGATCCCAGAAAAGGGACTTGATATTTGGTGATCACATAATGAACAAACAGAAATGGGCTGGGAGAATTATTTCCCTGACCAGCTCTGTTTTCTTCCTGAAAGATTTATTATTTTTGATAGATTGGAGATCGCTGGAAGAAGTGAGAGATACTGCTTCCAGGCCTGTTTATGTGTATGGAGCAGGGAGAAGAGTGTATTTTTTTAAGACTAAGAATGGGATTCTCAAAGGACCTTCTCTAGCTATTTTTGGCAGAGCCAAAGGAAAATCTATTTAAAGGGACACTGCAAAGAGGACAAGCACATATTTTAAAGCAAACAGGCAACTTAGCACTTTAAATTAATGGAAATGCAGAAGAAATCAGAGCTCAACCCTTATTCAGCCTACTTGCCAGACTTTCACTTACTTTCAACCCAGGAATTTCTCTCTTTTGTGGCCTTCCAGCCTTCAGGGTTAGGAGGAGGAAAGACACAAGTTCAGTTTAAATTTTTTGCTTTAAAAAAAAACCAACAAAATTCCTGAATTCAAGGAACTAAATCTTTCACATCACAAGAAATGCCCATCGTGAAAGGGGAAATGCTCGGCTTCAAGCTGTGAACACTCAGCAGTCTTAGAGCCCCTTTGATTTGGGTCTCTTGTTTGTTATGATTTGTTCTGCTTCTGTTTGGGTGAATTTTTTCAGTGACTTTCCTGGTTTTTGATACACCTCTGATACTTCCTTTTCTGAACCCATGGAGTCACCTATAGAGTTCCCTTTCAAATTCAGGGAGGAGCAAAGGAGAGGATGCTATGTTTTCCTCTCTTAGTGGCTGCCCCCTTTTACTTCAGGGTCTTATAGACGTTAGAGTATTAACAAGCATGGACACGACTTTGTTTCCTCTTTGCCAACCCTTATCAGAGCCAGATTTCTTTCCGTCCCTCCTTCCCTCCCCTGCTCCTTCCCTCCCCACTTCCCTCCCTCTCTTCCTCTCTTCCTTTTCTGATTTTGAGTCCTCTCTCTTTTTTTCTTGGTGAGTCTAGCTAAAGGTTTGTCTGTTCTGTTTATCTTTTTAAAAACCAGTTCTTAGTTTCATCGATCTTTTCTTTGTCTTTTTTAGTCTCTCTTTCATTTATTTCTGCTCTTATGAGCCAGATTTCTTATGTGTTGGCCATGGGGGTGGTTTCATTAAATGTCTCTCTTTGGTGGAGTGTCAGTGACTAACTGATTCACTTGCACTTTTTTGAGCACTGAAGCCCTCTCTTGCCATATCCTCTTTGCATTGCATGGTGAGCATTATCTGTGATATTTATTTTCTTACACTGACTGGTTTTCCAACCAACTCACAACTATTGTAGCTCAAATGTGGCAGCTGCAGCGAGGCAGCTGGCAGACTTCAGGGTAATTGCAGTTCATCTGTAGGTGCTTGAGAGTTCAGTGATAAAGAGAACATTCTGGAGCCAGACTGCCTAGTTTTGCTCGTCTCTTCTGAAACCTGTGTGAAGTACTTCAGTTCTTTATGCCTGAGTTTCCTCATCTGAATAAGGAGATATAATAATTGTATTAGAAACATTTAAATTAGCACATCAGATTCTCTTGGCTTCTCCTGTACGTATTTCAGCCACCAGTGTGGTGACCAGTTGTGTAGCCTCCAACTCATTTCACGCAGGTGCAGCCTGATAGCTTGTAGCCTCATGCCCTTACCATGTGCCTCCTGCCTCTTACCTCCCACCCAAGGGAGACATGACACAAAGTGCCGTCCACACGTGTACAACCTGGAAGCAAAGGAGTATTAAAAAGAGCAAAGGAGTATTAAAAAAATAAAACTTTGACTAATGGGAGGTGAGAGCTGGGCATACTGAATAGCAGTCATTAGGTAGCCTCTCAGAAGATGGTCCCAAGAGATGGAGCAGGTATTGGTGCTTGAAGCAGGTAGGGGTTAGCTTCTCTGCCTCATTCCTCCTGAGAACCCCCTAGTAGAATAGAATAGTGTCATATAAGCCTTCACGTCAGACTCTTCTTTCTGGGAAACCTAAAGACAACAATAGCACCTACCCTCTTAGAGTCATTGTGAGGATTAAGTTAATTCATCCACCTAAATCTCTTAGGAGAGCATCTGGCAAGCAGTATAATGTAGGCTTTCAGAGAAATCAGGGGATGGAGGAAGGAGGGTCATGGAGCTGTACCTGAAGGTGTGGGAAGATGGAGAAATTGTTCTAACAATTAAACCAAAACAAGGCATTCTTACTGAAGGGACGGGGATTTCTTCACAGTTCTGTTCTTGGCAAGCAAAACCCTTAGGGCTGAATGCCGAAAACATAGCACACATGGCTCTTACCCACTTGGGAGATTTGCATGTGTGCATATGTTTACTTTTGCTTTGCTTTTGTTTTCTTGGCAGTTTGTGTGTGTTTGGGCCAAAGGGCTGAGCATCTATCTCAGTCTTCGTAGCAAAGGGTGAGCCAGCATTGGGTCAGCTGGGAGAAAGCCATTGATATCTGCTTTCAGGTCACACCTTACACCAAGCCTTACAGTTCCCTGTGAGTATTCGGAGCTTTTCATGAGTCACATGCCCTGTGGAGTGGTGCACCTGTTTGAAACAAGCTGTGTGGTGCTGATTTCCACGGGAGGTCAGCAGCTTCTCACCCTCACCCTCCTGCTTCTTGGTGTCGCAAGGCTGATTTCATCTCAGAAGCAGCTGTCTTTGCTGCAATTTAATAACTCTTAATTTCCTGGAGGAGGAATGACACGTTTTTATCATGAAGAGTCATCTTAGTCTGCATGGTCTGGAAATTTCCACTCATCTTTGTGATCTTTGAAATGTTTCTCTTTGTGGAAGAGTCTGACTTGTCTTCTTTCTTACTCAGTGTGACTGCCTTTCAGATGCCATTCCCAGATTATAGAGTCTTATCCAGTGTGAGAACGGTTCTCTTTGCCTCCGGTTTACCCCTTAGTGTAGTCTTCATGTGGGTCTCCCTCCCTGAGTCACTGAAATCTGTAATGAAGGATTAATCTACGCTCTAAGAAGAGTTGTACATGTATTTGTCTTCATTCTGTCTTGGTAGACACTTTGGCAGTTTAACTCAAAAAGGGGGTTTGAAGAAATGTTAAGGCGATTTGAATTTTGGTATCTGTCTTTTCTGCTTTCTCACATGTATTGAAATGCTTTTCTATAAGCAGTTTAGCATGCTGATTTAGTGTTTCCACTTTAGTATTGTAAGTATAAATCATTATTTCTTGGTTCTGTGCAAGGTGGTAGAGGAACCCAACACGTCTGGCTTGTTGGTTTACTGCAAGACTCTTCCTGTTCACTTGGAGGTGCATAGGATTTGATAGAACAGAATCACTGTTTCATTAAAGTCAGGATTTCAGTGAGAAAATCAGGTAACCCTAAGGCCCCAAGGAAGAATTGGTGTATTAGGTCTTCGGTTGTAAGAAACAGACGTCAACTGTGGCTAATTTTAAAAAAAGAAGGGAATTTACTGACAGTCTTCTTGGAGTAATTGAAAGCAGAGTTGAACCATCAGACATTGGAATGCAACCTCAGGGGCCCTTATGTGCCTCACATCCTACTCCATGTCCCTACACCATTCACTCTTCTCTTCTAGATGATAGTCTCAGATTTTGCTTCCTGTTTCACTGAGAAAATAGATGTGACAGGAGAACGTCCACAAGCCACCACACCTGCGCCCATGTTCCTGTCTTCTCTCCATGGGTGATAGAAGAACACTCAGTGCTTCTACCTAAAGGCAGTCCCATCACTGGGGCACTAGAGCTGATCCCCGATTGCATCCAGCAGGATTTGGCTCCAATAGTTTTCCCCTCTGTCTCCTTACATCATTGACTTTGTAGTTTCTGCTGAATCTTTCTCATCAACACTTATAATTTCTGTGATCCTTTACAAATGGAGAACAACAACAACGAAACAAAAATCCTTTCTAGATCTTGCATCCCTTTCTAGATACCATCCCTTTTCTCTGTGCTCTTCTCAGCAGAATGTCTTAAATAGTTGTCTGTGTCACCGTGTCCAAATCCTCTCTTGAACCTACACCATTTGGGCTTTTTTTTTTGGCTGTGCTGGGTCTTCATTGCTGCGCGTGGGCTTTCTCTAGTTGCAGCAAGCGGGAGCCGCTCTTTGCCCCGGTGCATGGGCCTCTCATTGTGATGGCTTCTCTTGTTACGAAGCACGGGCTCCAGGCGCATGGGCTCAGTAGTTGTGGCTCATGGGGTCTAGAGCGCAGGCTCAGCAGTTGTGGTGCACGGGCCCAGTTGTTTCACGGCATGTGGGATCTTCCCAGACCAGGGATCGAACCCATGTCCCCTGCATTGGCAGGTGGATCCTTAACCACTGCACCACCAGGGAAGTCCCACCACTCGGGCTTTTATACCTACTGCTCCACTGAAATGCCTCCTGTTGGTGATGCTAAGTCAGTTTCAACTTCCCTTCCCTGATGGTTCTGAAGGATTTAACACAGTTTCACACTCTCTCCTCCTTGAAATACGTTCTTCACTTGGTTTCCAGGTCATCATACTCTCCTGTTTTTTTCCCCTACCTCCTTGGCTGCTCCTTTTCAGTCTCATTTTCTGTGCCCCAGGATTTATTCGGTCCTTTGATCCTTAGACCTGCTCTGCCCACTTTCCCTCCTCTCTCTCCCCAGTGAGGTCTTGCTCTAGGATTGCAAGCAACCTCCAGCCCTGGTGCTCCCTACCCACAATGCTTAATTTTTTTCCATAGCATGTATCACCATCTAATATACTGTATATTTGACTTATGTATTTATTGTTTTCTTCTCACTGAAATGTAAGCTCTGTGAGGATGAAAATTTGTCTGTCTGTACACTGCCTGCAGCAAAGCTTTGCACGTAGCAAGAGGCGCTCTCCATAAATATTTGTCGAATAATGAAGGAAATAAAGGGTGGAAAATATCCAGGGAACTAATGGGTGGCCCTGGAGCACTACCTTTTGAATGTCTCACCTCTGAACACCTTTGTCTTCTTATGATTCCACTACAGGTTAACGTTACTAATGAAGAGAGAATAATGGCCTCCCTTGGGTAATGCACTCACTTCTGTGGCGAGGCGGTAGCGGGGTACTCAGCTGACATTCTTGGTAGGACCACATCTAATGGGAGAGGGGCAATCCAGGGAAAAATTGGAGTATTTGTCTTTCTCTGTCTGACGTATTTCACTTAGCGTAATACCCTCTAGGTCCATCCATGTTGTCACAAATGGGAAAGATTTCATTATTTTTTTATGGTTGAGTAAAACTTCCAGTGTGTGTGTATGTATCATATCTTCTTTATCCATTCATCCACCATTGAGCACTTAGGTTACTTCCATATCTTGTCTATTGTAAATAATGCTGCAATGAACATTGAGATGCATATATCTTTTCAAATTAGTGTTTTTGTTGTCTTTGGCTAAATACCCAGAAGTAGAATTGCTGGATCATATGGTAGTTCTGTTTTTTGAGGAACCTTCATACTATTTTCTGTAGTGGTTGTACCAACTTACATTCCCTACAACAGTTCACAAGGATTCCCTTTTCTCTCCATCATCACCAACACTTGTTTCTTATATTTTTGATCATAGCCATTCTCATAGGTGTGAGGTGATATATCATTGTGGTTTTGATTTGCATTTCCCTGATGATTAGTGATGTTGAGCATCTTTTCATGTGCCTGTTGGCTATCTGTATGTCTTCTTTGGAAAAATGTCTATTCAGGTCCTCTGCCCATATTTTAATCAGATTTTTTTGGTTTTCGATATTGAGTTGTATGAATTCTTTATATATTTTGGATATTAATCCCTTATCAGACATATCGTTTGCAAATATCTTCTGCTGTTTAGTAGGTTGCCTTTTCATTTTGTTGAAGGTTTTCTTTGCTGTGCAAAAGCTTTTTAGTTTGATGTAGTCCCATTTGTTTAGTTTTGTTTTTGTTACCCTTACCCAAAGAGACAGACCTAAAAAAGTATTGCTAAGACCGATGTCAAAGAGCTTACTGCCTATGTTGTCTTCTAGGAGTTTTATGGTTTCAGGTCTTACATTTAAGTCTTTAATCCATTTTGAGGTTTTTTTGTTTTTGTTTTTGTGTTTTGTTTTGTTTTTGTATCTGGTCTAAGAAAGTGGACTAGTTTTATTCTTTTGCATGTAGCTGTCCAGTTTTCCTAGCAACATTCAATGAAGAGACTGTCTTTCCCCCATTGTATATTCTTGCCTCTTTTGTTGTAAATTAATTGACCATATAAGCATGGGTTTATTTCTGGGCTCTCTATTCTGTTCCATTGAGCTATGTGTCTGCTTTTGTTTCAGTACCATACTGTTTTGATTACTATAGCTTTGTATAGTATAGTTTGGAATCAGGGAGTGTAATACCTCCAGGCTTCTTCTTTCTCAAGATTGCTTTGCCTATTTGGGGTCTTCTGTGGTTCCATACAAATTTTAGGATTGTATGTTCTAGTTCTGTGAAAAATGCCATGAGTATTTTGATAGGGATTGAATAGGTAAGTTTTTTGGGTAGTATGGACACTTTAACAATTTTAATTCTTCCAATCCATGAGCGTGGAATATCTTTCCATTTATTTGCGTCATCTTCAATTTCTTTCATCAATGTCTTACACTTTTCAGAGTACAGGTCTTAATTTCTCTTTCTGATAGATCATTATTAGTATATAGCAACACTGTAGATTTCTGTAATATTGTATCCTGCAACTTTACTAAATTCACTTACTAATTCTAAAAGTTTTTTGGTGGAGTCTAGGGTTTTTTATATATAGTATCGTGTCATCTGCAAACAGTGACTATTTTACTTCTTCCTTTCTAATTTGGGTGTCTTCTTTTTTTTTTTTTTTTTTCTTGTCTGATTGCTGTGGCTAGGACTTCCAATACTACATTGACTAAAAGTGGGAAGAGTGGGCATCCTTGTCTTATTCCTGATCTTAGAGGAAAAGCTTTCAGCTTTTCACTGTTGAGTATGATGTTAGCTGTGGGTTTGTCATATATGACCTTTATTATGTTGAGGTACATTCCCTCTATACCCACTTTGTTGAGAGTTTTTATCATAAATGCATGTTGGATCTTGTCAAATACCTTTTCTGAATCTACTGAGATGATCATATGATTTTTGTCCTTTATCTTGTTAATGTCATGTATCACGTTGATTGATTTGTGGTTGTTAAATCATCCTTGCGTGCTTGGGTTAAATGCAACTTGGTCATGATGTATGATGTTCTTAATGTATTGTTGAATTCAGTTTGCTAGTATTTTGTTGAGGATTTTTGCATCTATGTGCATCAGGGATATTGGCGTGTAATTCTTCGTTTTTGTACTGTCTTTGTCTGGTTTTAGTATCATGGTAATGCTGGTGTTGTAGAATGAGTTCAGAAGCATTCCTTTCTCATCTATTGTTTGGAATAGTTTGAGAAGAATAGATATTAACTCTTCTAAATGTTTGGTAGAGTTTACCTGTGAAGCTGTCTGTTTGGTAGAGTTTACCTGTGAAGCTGTCTGGTCCTGGACTTTTGTTTCGTGGGTGTTTTTTGATGACTGATTGCTAGTGATTGGTCTGTTCAGATTTTCTGTTTCTTCCTGATTCAAGTCTTGGGAGATAGAATGTTTCTAGGAATTTATCCATTTCTTCTAGTTGTCTGATTTGTTGGCATATAGTTGTTTTAGTAAGGTTATTATTCTTTGGTATCAGTTTTAAGTTCTCTTTGATTTCTGATTTTATTTATTTGGTTCTCCCCCTCACCCCCCCATGAGTCTGGCTAACATTTTGTCATTTAAAAAAAATCTTTTCAAAAACCAGCTCTTACTTTTATTGACCTTTTCTATTGGTTTTTTAGTTTTTATTTCATTTATTTCTGCTTTCATCTTTATTATTTCCTTCCTTCTGATAACTTTGGGTTTTGTTTGTTCTTTTATAGTTCTTTTAGGTGTAAAGTTAGGTTATTTGAGATTTTTCTTGTTTCTTGAGGTAGGCGTGGATCACTATGAACTTCTCTCTTAGAACTGCTTTTCCTGTCCCATAGATTTTGGAAAGTTGTTTCCATTTTCATTTGTCTCCAGGTATTTTTTAATTTTCTCTTTGATTTCTTTGTTGACCTATTGGTTGTCTAGCAGCATGTTGTTTAGTCTCCATGTGTTAGTTTTCTTCTTGTAATGAATTTCTAGTTTCATACCACTGTGGTTGAAAAGATGCTTGATATGATTTCAGTTTTCTTAAATTTACTGAGACTTGTTCTGTGGCCTAACATGTGATCTATCCTGGAGAATGTTCCATGTGCACTTGAAAAAAAATGTGTATTCTGCTCTTTTGGAGTGGAATGTTCTGTATATATCTGTGAAGTCAATTTGGATTAATGTGTCATTCAAAGCCAATGTTTCCTTATCGATTTTCTGTCTAAATGATCTATCCACTGATGTAAATGGAGTATTAAAGTCTCCTACTATTATTGTGTTACTGTCAGTTTCTTCCTCTGTTTCTGTTAATATTTGCTTTATGTATTTAGGTGCTCCTATGTTGAGTGCATAAATATTTATGAATGTTATATCATCTTCTTGGGTTGATCCCTTTATCATTATGTAATGCCTTTATCTTTTGTTGTATACTGTCTTTTAAAGTCTGTTTTGTCTGATATGAGTATTGCTACCCCAGCTTTTTCTGTTTGTTTGTTTCCATTTGCATGGAATATGTTCTTCCATCCATTAACTTTCAGCCTGTCTTTAGATCTGAAGTGAGTCTCTTGTAGGCAGCATATAGATGGGTCTTCATTCAGCCACCCTATGTCTTTTGATTGGAGCATTTAGTCCTTTGATTTTTAAAGTGATTATTGATAAGTATATACTTATTGCCAGTTTGTTAGTTGTTTTCTGGTTGTTTTTGTAGTTCTTCTGTGTTCATTTCTTTTCTTAGTCTCTTCCCTTGTGGTTTGATCATTTTCTTTTGCATTATATTTAGGTTTTGTTCTCTTTATTTTTTGTGTAGCTCTTGTAGGTTTTGGTCTGTAGTCACCATGAAGTTCATATATATCGACCTATATAGATGTAACAGTTTATTTGAAGCTAAGAGTTGCTTAAGTTTGAACACATTCTAAAAGCAGTAAATATTTCCTCCCCTCTCCATGTTTTGTTTTTTATGTCATATTTTAATTTTGTGTATTCCTCAACTACTTATCATATTTACAGTTGACTTTACTGCTTTTGTCTTTTAACATTCATACTTGCTTTTTAAGTGCCTGATCCACTGCATTTACTATATATTTGCCTTTACCAGTGAGATTCTTTTTCTTTCATTTTTAAAAAATTTCTAGTTATGACCTTTTCTTTGCCACTTAAAGAAGACCCTTCAACATTTCTTGTGAAACCAGTTTAGTAGCGGTAAACTCCTTTAGATTTTGCTTGTCTAGGAAACTATCTCCCCTCAATTCTGAATGATATCCTTACTGTGTAGAGTATTCTTGGTTGTAAATTTTCTCCTTTTAGCACTCCCTTCTGGCTTGTAAAGTTTCTGCTAAAAAATCAGCTGATAGCCTTATTGCGGGTGGGGGGTTCCCTTGTATGTGACTAGTTGTTTTTCTTTTGCTGCTTTTAAAAA
This sequence comes from Balaenoptera musculus, assembly GCF_009873245.2. NCBI lineage: Eukaryota > Metazoa > Chordata > Mammalia > Artiodactyla > Balaenopteridae > Balaenoptera > Balaenoptera musculus. The sequence goes on from NC_045787.1 coordinate 118,677,809, forward strand.
TTCAGTTTTTAACTTTTACCATTTAAATTATGATATGTCTTGGTGTGGATCTTTTTTGGTTTATCTTTTTTGGGACTCTCTGGACCTGGACCTGGATACCTATTTCTTTCCCCCAGGTTAAGGAAGTTTTTAGCCATTATTTCTTGAAATAAGTTTTCTGCTTCTTTTTCTCTCTTTTCTCTTTCTGGGACCCCTATAACGTAAATGTTAGTACACTTGATGTTCTCACTGATGTCCCTTAAACAATCCTCATTTTTCAAAATTCTTTTTTCTTTTTGTCATTCTGATTGGGTGATTTCCACTATTTTGTCTTCCAGATTGCTGATGTGTTCTTCTGTATCATCTAATCTGCTGATTCATTTCAGTTATTGTATTCTTCAGCTGTGATTTGTTCTATCTTATATTTTCTAATTCATTCTTGAATTTCTGTGTTCTTCCATTCTTCTCCTGCATTCAGTGAGCATTTTAATAACCATTACTTTGAACTCTGTGTCTGGTAAATTACTTATCTCCATTTAATTAAGTTTTTTTTTCCCCCTGGGGTTTTATCTTGTTCTTTCATTTGGAACATATCCTTCTGCTTCTAGTTTTTTTTTTTTCTTTCTTTCTGTGTTTGTTTCTAAGAGTTAGGCAAAACAGCTACCTCTCCCAGTCCTAAAGGCATGGCCTTGTGTAGGAGTGTTTCCTTTGCAGACTGCATGTGCTGGGTGGGTTTGGCAGGCTGGTTGGCACTGGAGTGGGCATGGACTTGGGCAGGATCCCAGGGCACATGGGCCACCCTGGCAGAACAGCTAGACCTGGAGTATGTAAGGTGTTATGATTCTTGACATGAATAGACCTATCAGGAATTGTTTTATTCATGGTTAAGTCTGATCTTACTCAGTTGAAATGTAAGGCAAACCTAATGCAAATGTCATGAGGCTTTCTGTTCTTTGTAATGCCCCCCCTTACGGCATGGGGAGAATCCAGAAATGAATGCTGGATAAACTAACCTACAAAAGACCCAGAATTGTGCCTCATTTTAAAGTAAAACCAAAAGAATATTCCAAAGTGAAGCACTTTCAGTAGCAAAGATTCTAAGCTCTATGTCAGTTCCTATTAAAGGAGGCTGTCCTTGTATCCCTGTGCTCTTTGGGATTTGGCAGCATGTTAAAAACTGTGTTCTCTGGTGTTACCGATAATTAGCAGCTTCTGTGATAAAGCTGGCTTGGACAGAGCTTAGCTGAGATAAACAGGACAGCCCAGTTGGCATCATTCATGCCACCATGTATTAATTTATTGAGCACCTGTGCTAACAAGGCACTAACTTATCCAAGATGCTGATGATTTATTTCCATTAGGAGGTGGTATGAGAAAGCACTGGCCCAACAGGTAAAAGGTACAGATCTTGAGTTTTTACAAACTCATTTTATTCATGATCTTGAGCAAGTATACCAGGGCTCAGGTTTCTCCATCTACAAAATAAAGAGGATTATTTTTGCATTAAAAAAAAAAGCACACACACACACACACACACACACACACACACAGATATACATACACACAGTGCAGTTAAGGAAAACAGAGTCTAGAAGGATAGCCAGCAATATCTTAACTGTTGTTTTCTGTAGGTGCTTATGTTTTCTTCTCTTGCCTTCTTTATTTTTGAATTTTTATAAAATGACTATGTGTGCTATTTACAAAGTTATAATTATTTTTAATGGATGGAGCAGATTCTTTGATTCTGAGCCTCTTTTAACTTTGAAGACATCTATGATTTTATGCACAAGACTTGGTAAAACAGGACAGGACAGTCAATGCTTGGGTATTCTGAGACAGAATCCCTTTTGTCTGCTTTTGCTCCCCATCTTTTGTCCACTTCCCTGCTCATTTGCATTTCTACCTGAGAGTGGGCATCAGAGAGAAAGGAGAATATATCTTAGCAATGCTTGAGATAGGGGTAAAACTTTAACCTGAAAAGCTTTTGTTTTTTTCCCCAACTAGTCTCACTTATGACTTTTAACTATACCAATTTTTTTTTTCTGACTTCCTTAGCCATTAGTTCATTGAATGTGAGCTTGACTGTTATAGTAGAGCTGGTTTAAAATAAAAGAACAGCAGCAAAAAAACTGCATTGTTTTCTGTTCCTGTATTGTATCTTTTTGTCCCATTTTTAGATACTGTGAGGGTCCACTGGCTTTTCATTCAACATAGACCCCTTTCTTCTCTTCTTAGACTCAGTCTATTCCAGCCTATCTGGTATCTTGAGCTTCTTCCTCCTACCTATACGCCCAGATCTGCTGGAGCTGGGGTTGGAAAACCCTGCTGCTGGTTTTTGTGCGGCCCACAAACTCAGAATGGTTGTGTACAGTTCTCAATAGTTGGAAATAGTCAAAAGAAGAAAAACAGTTCAGGACACATGAAAATTATAGGAAATTCAAATTTCAGTGTTCACAAAGTTGTATTGGAACAGAGGCACATTTCTTTATTTGTGTATTGTCTCTGGCAGCCTCTGAGTTACACTGGCTGGTTGAGAAGTTGCAAGAGAAACCATATGGCCCTCAAAGCCTGAAATATTTACCGTCTGGTTCTTTGGAGAACAGGTCTGCCAACTCTTTGCTGGAGCCTCCTTTTTCATTGGATGTCTTTAAGTCTAAGACCTGTTCAGACATGCTACCTCATTCAAGAGCTATTTGTTGAGTGCCTACAGCTTGCCAGGCACTATGCTAGACACTGTAGCAAAGAGAGCATGATGCCTTCCCTGTTAGGAGGAACTCACAACCTAGAGGGGAGCATGGATATGACCACAGGTAAACTACAACATAGATCTGTGCACTAGTGCCAGGTGTGAGGTAAGGGCTATGGGAACCCTGAGGGGGTGCCCTAACTCTGCTTGAGAAAGCAGGAAGAGAGGAGGTCATCAGTAGGTAATAGATAACAGAGTCTTGATAGCTTAAAGCTGTGTTGTTCTACATTGGTGACTTTTATTTAGTTTTTTTTTTTAATTTTTATTTTATATTGGAGGATAGTTGATTAACAATGTTATGTTAGTTTCAGGTGTACACAGTGATTCAGTTATACACATATATGTATCTTATTGGGGGGGAGCTGCTCCAGGTCTTAGTTGTAGCACATGGGAATTTTTTTTTTTCTTTAGTTGTGGCATGCAGGATCTTTAGTTTCAGCATGTGGGATCTTTTAGTTTTGGCATGTAGGATCTAGTTCCCTGACCAGGGATCAAACCTGGGCCCCCTGCATTGGGAGTGAGGAGTCTTAGCCACTGGACCACCAGGGAAGTCCCACATGTATGTATTCTTTTTCAAATTCTTTAATGAAAACACTGGAATTGTTCCACTAAAGTTAATTGTTACCTAGAACAAGAGTTTTCATAATTTTAACGAGTGTGCCTTTAACATTTCAATTGTACATTGTACAATGTAATTATTGTCCTGTTACAGGAGCAACATTTTATAGAGCTATGTAAATAAACATTGTATAGAATGACTTTAGGTTATCATCATCAAAATATAAAATTTTCTTTTAAGAGCCACTATTAGCTATCTATTTATGGGCAAAGGGGAATAGGCTTTTACATTAAAATTGCAGTTTTCATTTACTTTAAGTTTACTTTTAAATGTTTCTCAGTACTAAAAGGCTTTATGGTACTAAGGATATATATTTTTTTCTTAATGAAAAGGAGATTACTGGGCTCCATTCACGATTTCCTGATTCATAATGTTGGGGACTGGGGTAGGGAGGTTACGGACTTCTATTTTTAATAAAGTCCCAAGTGATTTCCATCTACACTAAAGTCTGGGAACTACTACTAAGGATAGTATTGATTTAAAATGCATTTATAAAAGTTATTCTTAACTTCATTTTTTAAAACTCTTTTCTCTTTCCTCTCACCTTCTATCAGCCTTTGACATACACAGAGCTTTTTCAAGTTCCGTAAGACAAGTGAAGGAATCCTTCTGATTTCCTAAAGCACGCCCTCTGTCCCTCTTCCTTTTTTTTTTTTTTTGAAAAAAAATAGAGCAAAATGTATATATTTGGAATATATATTTGGTATGTTTTGCTGTAATTTTTCATGTGTATTATTAGACATGTATATGTATTGATGTGACAGTTAACATTTTTCTTATTTGTTCTCTCTCCCTCTCTCATGTTAACACTGAAATCCTCTTTGGGGTCCTCCCCAGTTTCATTCCCTTTGCCCTCCAGTGGAAAGTTAACATGAATTTTAATGTGTATCCTTTTGAACTCCGTTTTCATACTTAAAATTGATTTTTTGTGTCCACATACAACCATCTGGTACGTGTGTGTGTGTGTGTATCATACTGTCCGTAAATGGTATCAGAGTGTACTCTCATTTTTCATGTGTTTTTCACTCAGTTTTATCTTTTTGAGATAAATGCTAGTTCAGTCCTGTAAATTCTGTGTAAAAATGACACATTTATTTATCCCTTCCCCTGTTGATAGACACTTAGAATTGTTTCTCATTTTTTACCACTGTAAGCAGTGCTGCAGTGAACATCTTTGCAGACATCCTTTTGCACATGTGTGAGTTTCGACATGATGTATACCTAGCACTGGAAGTGAAGGCATATACGCAGCTTTGCTTTTTTTAGATACTGCCAAATCATTCTCCACAGTGACTGAATCAGTTTATCTGCCTGACATAGTTTTCATTTGGAGCAGTAGGTTCATATAGATATAGAATACTGCACGTGGCATGTCTTGTGTCCCAGGCAGTGCTCTCAGTTCTTTGAATGCATTCAGTGTGTGGGAGCCAGTATGTTACCATCTAACCTGAACTGTTAAAGATTTAAGCAGAAGTTAGCTAGGCTATGGAGGTTGGAGTGGAGGTGGTAAAATGGAGGCCTAGAGTATCAGGGAAGAGAAAAGAACCAAAGGGGCGAATCTCTTCATAGGCTGATGGACCAGCTGATGTTGAACCACCCAGAGATCTGACATAGAGATACCCCAGCACTTGCCTTTCTCATTGTCCTCACTGCAGCCTTGGCAGGTCCTGTTTATTCTACAATAACGAACTATAGAAGTGATCCCTGAAAGTATAGTCTTAGGTCCTGTTTGCTCTAAAATGTGAAGGCTTTTAACCTGTGCCACAGCCTCCATAAAATAGCCCTAGCACCCCTGAGACCAAGAAGCTACAAGTCATAAAGGCCTCACTGCAGGTGAGTGGGCTCCAGGGGTTCCTGGCTTAAACAGGTCTCCATGGCTGTGGGGAGCCGTCTTTTCTGCTTGCAAAGATGATAAGGCCCTGCCAACTTCTTTGTGGAAGTCTCTTTTGAGGATGAGTCCAAAATTTCTAACTGGTACAAGGAATTTGTAACAGCAAACTGTGCAGACTTTGGGTCTGCTTAGCCATCTGGACCATCCAGAGAGGTCTAAGGCCAGGACCACTCATTGCTCTGTGGCTTCTCAGTGATGGGAGAGGGGCTCTAGCTGTTGGTCCCTGGCTCTCATCTTCTGGGGTACAGGCTGAGAACATCTCTCTTTCCCCAACCCTGTTGCCAGGAATATCCTTAGGCCCCTGATTGCCAGCCTCTAAAGGCCAGTTAGTGTCTGCCTGCCTTGTTTATTCTACCACCATTAAAGTGAACCAACACATAACTACTCTGTTTCCTACTTCCTGTGAATGAACGGGAAGTGGAAGGAAGGAAGCAAGGAAGTTGATGAAGAGAGAAAGAAAAGTCTTAACAAAGACTTGGTTCCTGCATTAACCAGCCAATAACATTATGGCGACTCAATAAAAAATGTTTGCCAGTAGGTAAAGTAAGCCAGGACACCAAGATGATGTATCTAGCAGGGTTGGGACTAGGGTGAGGGAAGAGAGACACCTGGGATATACAATTTAAGGAGACGATGACCCTTAACAATCCTGAGAGGGAGAGCCTCTTTAAATTTAAGTAAGTGCTAAAGATGATCAATTTTTTTAAGTAAAAATATTTGTGAATGAGTTTGTGTGTGTGTATAAGGAAAAGGGCCTGGAACATGCACCAAATTGTTAGTAACAGTGACCAGATTTTCACGGTGGTGACAATGGGGGAGATTATATTTCTCAAAAATGCGGCAAAATTATGGATGATTAGTATTACTTTTACTTTCACCTTTTTTATTTTTCAAATAACAAAGGTTAGAAGGAAAAAAATGAAAATATTTTAAAATAAAGTTTTAATCTTAACCTTTTAAAAGAAATAAATAAGGAAGTGCTAAGGAGATACTCCCTCTCAGGCTGGTCGTAGGTCATCGCCTCCTAAAATCGTGCACCCCACCTGTCTCTCTTGCCTCACCTAGTCCTGGCCCTGGCTGGGTTTAAATTCCCATTCTGGGCGTTTTGTCAGCATCCGGACCTGACTCCTCCCTCTCATTTCCCTCATCTATGGGCCATGATTAACAAGGCTAAAGAATAGACATTGGTTCAGTGTGTCATTAGTTTGCCATTTCAGATTACATCTGAAATTTTATAGCAGTCAACGGGAAAGGGGGATTTCAGATACAGAATCTCAATTTAGAGAGAACTTTTCAGGAATGTGTATGTTGCAGCTTAGCGTGGATAATTGAAAATTGTGTCCCCCCCGACCCCGTCCCTTCTATTAACATCAATAATTGAAAGCTGGCTCTGGGTACCACTGTGGCAAAATAGGAACAAGTGGGTTTGATTTGCTTAGGAACTAGAAAACCACGTAAGAGACTTCTGCAGCATCAGAGTTCTTTGGACTTCTTAAGTACTTTGCCCATGGCTGGCTGGTGAAACAGGTGGTTGTGGTGGAGCCATTTAAGCGAATCAGTGGTAATAGAACAAATGAAATTTACATGACATTTTTGTTTCAAGGAACCAGTCCTCCAGTCACGCACATTATCTCCTCGCCATGCTCTGCAAATCTGGACCCCAAAGGCAATTTCCAGCTGAAGTGGGCAAGAATAACATTGGTCATGGAAAAGGTCCTGGGATTACCAAATTAGCACAGTTTTAACTTTTCCTTTGGTTTCTCATAACCAGTCCTGCAGAAGACCTTTCCCTCCTTCAGCTTATGTTCTGTTGGGAGTACTGAGGAGCTTAGCCACATCTGAGTGCCAAGTCAACTTGGCAGGGGTAAAGGTGTGGGAGGGCACAAGGATTTATATAGTTGACAACAAAACAAGTTAGGTGGGGTGAGCCTGTAAAATTTTTTTAAAAATTATCCTGACACTCTGAAGTAAGCACCTTCTCCTTTGGGGACTGCTAGAGCAGAAACCCACCTCCCACCTTCTCTTTCCCCTCTCTCTTTTCACCCTGCATGCCTGTAAGCACCTCCACTTGCTGCCCTTCACTTTAGCCTTTGTTCTTCGGTCTTTGCACTTAGCCTGGGAGTAAGGCATATGGGGAGATCACCCAGGAAGCTCCGTTTGCCATTTCAGAGTTAACTGTGCTGTGCAGCTAATTTGATTATCACATTTAACTGAAAACACCTGCAGGGGCTGTCGGAGTACAGCCAGCCTGGTAGTGTGGGCCCCATACAAACCCTTCTCACTGTCAGACTGAATTAAATGAACGTGTTTTTAAGCGTTTGGGCCTTGGAGCAAGTCCTTGCATCGTTTTGGTGGCTCCTTGGGGTAGAGCTAGGATGCCCAGAGAGCCTGTCTTACTTTTGGACTCATGTCCTTATAGCCTTATCAAGGTAGTGTTTGTGGGAACTGACCCAATGGTGCAACCTGTCTGGGGAAAATAAGCTTGTCTGATGCAGGCTTTGCAGGGCCTGGGCAGGATCTAGAAATAGGGGGTAAGATGCAGAATTCTCTTGATGCCCAAAACCTGGGCTCTTATTGCCTCATACTGTCTTCTCCCCTTTTGAATGACCAAGCCAGCTGTCACTCAGCTTCAGGACATCTGGATGGGGAAGTTCTAATGTGAAGCCCCAGGATTGGGACCTAGCTCTATATAACGGGGCATTTTGAACTACTCCATCATGAGTTCAGATGGCCATTCCAGTAAGGGAGTGCCTGTTAGGTGCACCTACTCACTATTATGTCCTGTGAACACAGCAATGAGGTTTTTTTTTTTAATATGGTATAAAAATACAGACTAAATCTATTATAAAGATAATTTTAGAAAGTGTTAAGTGCTCTCAGGGGAGGGAATGCAGTTAGAATGATGGGAGTGGGCAAGGAGCTGTTAGATCAGATGGTCAGAGTGTGACATTTAAGTCACTACCTTAATAAAGTGGGAGAGCAAAGCCATGTGAAGAATTAGAGGGAGATTCTTCAAGGCAGAGGGAACGGTAAGTGCAAATTCCCTGAGAAAGGAACCTGCTTGACCTGGAAACATATGTGGCTTGTTCAAGGAATAATGTCAGTGTGTCACAAGCTGAATTTGGACAGCTAAGCAGGGGCCAGACCAGGTAGGGTTTGGGAAGCCATGGGAAGAAGTTTGAATTCCATTCCATTAGGAAGGCACTGGATGGTTCTCAGGAGTGAGTGACGTGATCTGTTTTTGTTGTTGTTCTTTTCTCCAGTGTTGGGTCTGTTGATCTCTAGAGAATGAGCTGAATTGGGGCAAGAGCGGAGTCAGGGAGACCAATTGGGAGGCTATTGCAGTAGTCCAGGTGGAAGATGCTGGAAGCCTGAACTGGGATGTTGGTGGTGGAAGTGGTGAGAAGTAGTCAAATTGGGATCTACTTTGAAGATAGAGCCAATAGGATTGACTTAAGGGCTGGACGTGACATGTGAGAGGAAGCAAGCATGACTCCTGGGGTTTTGGCCTTCTGCAGGAAAGAGAGGGGGGTCTAGTTATGTTGTATGGGTGTGGTGGGGCAGGCAGAGATCAGGGATGAACATACCCAAGGTTCTGTTGAGAGCTGTCAGCATTCGGATGCTTTTTCTTACATATATATCACCGTGGAACTGATGACATCACTGAGGACATCTGTAGAGGTAGAGGACAGGTCCCAGGACAGAGTCCCAGGCACTGTAGCATTTAGAAGTGGGGAGAGAAAGATCTAGCAACAAAGACTGGAAGGAGCAGCCTGCGATCAGAACAGAAGCTCCTGGATGTGTCCTAGTTAGGACTCACACCTTATAGAATGAACCAAAATCGAACTCACAAAGACTAAGCCTGTCTTTTGGGGAGTCGATTACTTGGTTTATTTAAGGTAATGACCGTGTAATTGGTTTACCACTGATGTATTTGGAAATGGCGTGTCGTTTAAGAGTGAAGCCCTGGAGTCAGACAGACCTGAGTTCAAATTCCGCTTACACCACTTACAACTGGGGGCCTCCTACAATTATCTGACATCTGGGCCTCTGTGTCCTCATTTATAAAATGGGGGGAACAATAGGACCTAACTCAGAGTCATGTTGTGAAGATGGAGTTGATGCATGGAAAGTGCATCATGAAAGTTGATGCTTGCAAAGTACCTGTCTGGCATGGAGTCAGCGCTCAAAAATGGCAACTTTTACCTCATTAACTGTTGTCAGGGTCTTTTGCTGGGAATGTTTTAATACTTTATGGAATACTGTATTTTCTACTTTGCATTTTTGGGTCTTCATTTGCTATTTATAATGGCTGTTTGGTATCTGTTGCTGGTTCTCAGCTTGTGTTAACGCCCCAGTTGCTTCAGCCTTGACACTTGCCCTGACCCCCGAGAGACAATAATGACATCACCCTGGAAGGGTTTGGAGAAATTCCTTCAGGGTGACCGAGCTGAGTGTCCTCTCTGGACTGTCATAGGGATATGGAGCTGCGTTGACTCTTCCCATCTAGGGAGAAAAAGCTCCTGTCACTATTTGTTCCTGCTTAAAAGTCAAGAGGGATCAGAATTCATGCTTAAGAATTTATGAACATAAAGAGTTGAATAGGAAAATTGCTTTGCATTTGTTGAAGATCTGCCATGTGTCAGATGCTTTTACTATTCAGTATCTGCTATCATTGCAAAAATCCCAAAAAGCAGATACTGGGATTTTTAGTTTACAGAAGAGAACATTGAAATTCAGAGTCACACATCTTGCCCGAAGCTACACTGCTACCAAGTTTCAAAGTCAGGATTTGTATCCATGATCCTATCTGAGTTCCAAGCGTGTTTTACTCCTCACTACGTTCCACCTCCACATAAGCGTTAATTACAGATCTGAAACCAAGATGATGGGAATTGGTATATAGCTCCCTTTAAGCAGACCTTTCCTTCTAATGTATTTTATTTCCTTTCGAATTTCATAAAAGAAGATTATTCCTTTTCAAACCAAAAAAGTCTTAGGTGATTTAGTTTTTCCCATGGTGACTATTTAAATGATCTTTTTCTACAGAACTTCACGAGTTTTGATGAGTGTGAAAAATGGAGGGAAAAGGTTGATGTTGCTTATCTTTATTTGGGTATTCGTAGCTAAGTATTTTATTGCGTTCCTTAAGATAAAAGGTCATCACTGTTGAGCATATATTTTTCTGAACCACACCAATAGGTTATAGTCATGAAGAATCTCAGCAGAGTATATTTACCAGTTGAGGGCAGTCCTTAATGCACCTTGAGTTTTCTTCTTTCTCCCCTAGTCCCAGGCTGCATTGTTTCCTAGATGTGGTCTAGTTTACATTATTAATGATCTAAGCCATGGGCAGTACTCACCTTCCTGAGGAAGCTGGTCTACCATTTAGAAATACATCTAAAATTCTGGCTTCATTTTCACCCCAACTGTACACTGTAATAGCTGGTCCAATGATCAGTTTTACTGTAGCCACATTTACCTTTGTCTCCCTTTCTCCCCTCCGTTCCACTTGGATGTTTCTTCTGGGTTGGGAGATCAAATCTTATTTGCCTGAATATCCCCAGCATCTAGTCTGTTGGCCACATTGTAGGTGCTCAGTAAAAATTTTTTGAATTGAGAAGAATCTCACCTTTATGTCCTCTTCTTAACTTCTTACTTCGTTACTTCTTAACTCAGATTCAGTATGTCTTTATCCCATCTTGTATCTTGGGGCTTATCTCTCTCATAAGAAGTCCTTGAGATACTTCATTTGCAGAGGACCAATTTTAAGTCATTACACATGATAAAAATTATAGCATGATTTTAGAGCAAATAAAGTTCTCCAAGATAAGACACTGTAGCTCTGCCCACGTTTAATTTATTGAAGGTATCTCGGCAGGATCCATCCATCCATGTTGTTGACATTTGTATCATGCCACCAGCCCAGTCTATCCATATGCATTCAAAGTATAGTGAAAACTATAATTCAGGGGGAATTTAACAGTCTGAAAAAGATTTTACTTTTAATCATATGAGTGTAGGGGATTGATTAATTTCCAAGGAGATTTGGGATTACAACCATGGTCACAGTATTCCTGTTGCTTAATCCCATGTTAAAAAATTTAAAAAGAAGTTTCTTTATCGTAAGCTATTAAAATAGAAAAAGAAAAGAAAATGAAATTGAAGCAGATTGGGCTGTCTGTGCCCCGCTGTGGGCTCTGGATTCTCAGCTCCCTGTGCTGATTGATTTGTGATGGCTCATACAAGTGAATTTGGTTTGCAAGGAAAAGCTGCTCACTCCTTTTTGCTCCCTTGAGCAAAATGCATGGAGTGCTGCTGGGAAATCTGGCAGGAGAGCAGGGGAAGGAATACGGCCTGAATTTCCACAGAATTGGAGGGAGACATGTCTGTAAGCAAAAGAGAACCCTGCCCTTTTCACTGCCCTACTTAAAGCCACAGTCTGCACTCTCCAGCGTGGCATATGAAGGCAGGCTTCATCTGGAAACTGTTTTCCTTTTAGCTTCACTCCTGTCCGCTCCATGCCAAAGGCCTGACACTCTGGGAACCATCAGCCGCTTGCAGTGCCCGCAAACTTGTGCACCTCTCTACCTTTGCTTATGCCCTTATCTCCATCAAACACTTTCTGCGCAGGTAAAATTTGCTGTCCCCTGCCTCGACCCTGTGCATTGTGCATGCTGTGGTCACAGCCTCTGAAACACTTAATTCACCAATTTTTCTTCCTGTCTGTTATAGGACAAGCTCCTTGATGACAGACCCAGTGTCTGCCTCATCATTGGTCCCACTCTGCCCGGCCTGCTGTAGATGCTTCACAGAGCATCCTCTGGTGGGAGGGAGTGGGGGAGGCCTTCACCAGCTAGTGCCATATACACATGTAATGACAAACTGCGGCAGAGTTCACTCCCTTAGTGACAGGGAGTTGGGTGGCTTTGGGGTTGAGCTAAGAGCCAAAGGATTAGTAGAAGTTAGCTGGGTAAAGAAAAAGGACATGAGGGAAGAGGCTCCCAGATAATGGCATGTGAGCAGTGTAGTTGGAGCACAGAAGGGAAGAACCAAGGTGGAGATTAGCTTAGGAGAAGTAGGCAGGAGCAATAAGTGTGTATAACGAATAATTTCTAAGTGAAGTCATTAGTTTTGAGCTTTATAACTAGACAGGCAGCACTGAAAGCCAGATCCTGTTCAGGCAGTTCTAGACTTTGAGGTAGGTGATGGCAGATGCAGAGTGCTCCAGAGCATTTGTTCAGCTAAACCAAGTGTTGATCCCTTCCAGCTGGATTTGAGTGAGCGCCAAGTTAGCTGAGGAGCCCCAGCCCTGAGTGGCTGGTGAGGACAAGGAAGGAAGCAGACCTTTTAACCAAAAGAACGCCCTGAAATTCAAGTCCGGTGGAAATTGTCTTGGTTGTTGAGACTGTCTCTTAACTGTTTTTTATTATAATGTTTGTAATATTTAAATAATTTTGGCTGCATTGATCCCTTTTACGCAAGGGAACTTTCAGCCTCTTAGGGCTGATAGATTGTTCATCGGTGATTTTCACAAAGAAGCAAGAGAAAACTCTTGTTTTCATCCCAGTCTTTGATTGTCAGAGCTGGCTATTTGGGGTTCCAGACAGTGGCTGCTAATGCAGCTTCCACTGACCGTACGTCAGGAAGTTGATCTTTGTTGGAAGAATCCTTTTCTCTCCAGAGTATCTGGAAAAAGAATTGTAAAGCTGGAGATAGCCATTCAACGAACTAGAAAACTTCCAGCCCCCTCTGGCATTGCTAAAATGACACAGACCCGTTGTCTGTCATTTATTTAGAATTTTGACTATGGAGGAAATGAACCTGGGCCTCCATCTTTCTTTTTTATCATACAGGCAACTTTTGCCAATACACCTAAATCCCCAAAGTGATGAGAAAGTAAGAAATTACCTCAAAGAGCCATAAATTCTAACCTTGAGTTCTTTTCACCTTGGACATTGCTTTAGGGTTTATTAGCTGGAGATTGAGCCAATCTTCCCTGTTTAAATCAAGATATTTCCTGCCCTTCCTAGCTCTTCAGGCTGCTGCTGAGATGCTTCCAGTGTAAATTCTCTTCTGCAGCCTAACTCCACATCGTGGTTCTTCCCTCTCCCAGGGGCATCTTCATACCCAGGGATTGACTTCGTTTTAGTCAATACAGAGGGTACTGCTGGGCATAATTAGTTCCTTCCATGCTCAGACATCCATGAACACCTGGAGCTACAAAGCTGTGGATCCAGTTCTCTCTCTCTTTCTCTGTCTGTCTCTCTCTGTCTCTGTCTCTGTCTCTCTCTCAAATATTTATTGATCTCATCTCTTTGGTGCAGCTCCTGCAGAGCAGTCTCTGGAGTTTGGCAGGTTTGCTGGGTCGGGTTCCGTTCAGTTTCCCAAGCACTAGATAACAATGTTCACCACGGTCAGTGGCATTGTGACCCACATTTATTATCAGGGGGCTCAAATACACCGAGCCTAAAGATTTATGCAGAATCCAGAGTACAGTCACTCGCTCTTGAGAGTTCAGACCTTCCTGGTAATGAGGGCCCTCCGAGGCATCAAGAAGTTAATTAGATCTCTTACACACATTCAAATTAAGGCTTTGCAAAGCTGCCCTGTTGTTTCACTGTGGGGAACCAGAGCTGTTGCCACTTGTGCTATAAGAACTTGGTTCTTTCATTGGAATTAAAGGAATTTGCCCTTCAGCAACTATACAAGGATGAGTATCTAACTGTTGGGTTTGTTGTTTTGAAAGCAATTTAGTGCCAGGAAGGCCTGCCTGATAGAGTTCAGGAGACTACAGTCCCTTCTAACCCCTCTGTTTACTCATGCCCAGATTTAGTGTCTGCCAGCCCCTGAGAGCCCCTGTACCATCCCCCCAGGCTCTTCCTGTTCTGGCTACTATAGCTTTCTTCAGACATGCCCTCCTCTCTCTCTCTGACCATAGGGCCTGGGTCTGTTACGTCTGCCAGAATACTCCTTCATCGAATGAACCCCTATCCATTCTTTAGAACAGTGAGTGCTTCTTAAAGGGGAATCACCTGGGAAACTTGTTAAAATGCAGATTCTCCTTCAGTAGCTCTTGGAAGGGTCTGGGATCTGGCTTTTCTGACAAGCTCCTGGGTGAAGCTGGTGCAACTGGTCCTCTGGGACTCCTCCTTCCTTCTGAAGTTTAGTCAAGTCTTCTATTTTACATGCTTCTGACGTTGTACGCCTTTCCTTCATAGAGGACTCTTGACTACTGTATCGTTTCTCTAATGCGTGCCGTTGTCTGATGAATGTTTTTCATCTACTAAAGTGTGAGCCCTACAAGAGTGCAGAGTGCAGGGACCACCTGTGGTTTTTGCTCACCCCTTTGTTCCCAGCACGTATCACAGTATGGTGTACAGGGTGCATTGTGTCCTTAGGATGGGCAGATAAATAGTTGACTATCGTACTGGCTTTTGACAGAATGGTTAAATTTATTGGTCTGAGATGAATGAGATTATAAAACCCAGGAGTTTGGGCCAAGTTGTAAAAACTCAGTCATGGTCTTCATTATTTTCAAGGAAAAGACCTCCTGGAATATTTAAATTTCATGTCAAGCAGAAAGAGCCTAAGGTAATTTCAGACTGAGGTAATCTCATGGTGGATAGTAAATGGCCCTTAGTATTCATTCTGTGAAAGGGGTTGTGCCAGACCAGCTGGACTCTTGTGGTTCCAAAGTACTATGTTCTTTATTTTTTAACATTCTTTTTTATTGAGGTAAAATTCATATAATATAAATATAACCATTTTAAAACATAGAATTCAGTGGCATTTAGTACATTGACCGTGTTATATAACCATCAACTTTATTTCCAAAGCATTTTCATCACCCCCAAAGGAAAACCACACCCAAGGTATTATCTTCTTAGCTCAACATTTCTAAAATTTTGTGGTCTCAGCACCCCTTTACACTCGTAAAAATTACTAAGGGCTCCAGCAGCCTTAGTTTTATATGGATTATATCTATCTGTATTTATAGTATTTGAAATTAAAACTGAAAAAAAATTTAAAGATTTATTTATAAATTCATTAAATGACATCTTACATTTTTGTAAATCTCGTTAATCTCTGACTTAGTAGAAGTTAACTAGATGATAATATCTTCTTTATCCAACCTATTGCCGTACATTTTGTCGTTGAAGGATTTGGGGGAAAAAAATCACACCACACACATATACGTAGTTTGAAAAGGAAGAAATATTTTTAAAAACCTTTTCAGGTGATACTGGATATTGTTTTTTGTTATTACACCAAAACTCAGCAAGTGGTAATTAAAGGTTTGTTGAAGTGTGGAAAATGAAATCATGTCAGTGAGCTTTTTACTCACAATTGCACTAAAACCTAGTGGCCTGCCTTGCACTTTGAATAGATCTTTTACCCATGCATGATTTTTTAAATGTACATTGGTCGTTTGGAAAATATTGATTCACATCTTCCAATGTGGACATATTTCATCATATAATATTTTTTAAAAATCATATTTATTAGTATCACCACTAATCTCATTTTTTAAAAGGTCATTAAGTATTGGGAAGCCGTCAAGCTCATGGTGGCAAATCCAAGTTTTCTAAAATTGTACTTACCGCTTGAAAGAATGAATTTTATCATTACACCAAATACTGTTAGTTGTTTTCCTTGAAGTGACAGACTTACTTGGTTCGTTTTTGAGAATATGTCTGCCAAATACCAAAGTCTGAATAACCACAGTTTCTCAGTTGTTCTTTGAAGCTAAAATGGTGTTTTATAAAAAAAGAGGTTTGGTTGCAGCTCAAATAATTGCACAACTGCTTTTCCTCAAGTCAGTTTTGGTATGCAGCAGAAGTGCTTTGTGCCGATTTCCTGTTTCATTACAATGTAAAAAAGATGTGTGCTAAAAGGTCAAGACTTAATCAGATTAATAATTTTTACTACTTTAGGGTATTTTAAAGTAAAATTGTGTTTTTGGTTTTGTTTTTTTTTTAACATGTGGGTTTGTGGTAGTGAAGAATACAGTGACTGTTGGTGCAGCTTGGTGCCGCTGCTAGATTAGTGCTGAGGCATCAGCAGTTTTACCTACACTGTTTTTGCATCTCATAGAAGCCTTGAAGAGGTCTTGGAGATCTCTCAGGAGTCCGTGGACCACACTTTGAGAACCACTGTCCTAGCTAAAATAAAAATCACAAAATAGCCTTCCATTAAATCTGATTATTTCAGCCACTTCTTTACAGGCGTACAAGGTAAGAATTAGAAGAAATTTCCCTGTGAGTATGTTAAAGCAAATTTACTTAATTCTATAAGAAGTAGTACCCTGAGAATTTGACGAATTCTATCATTGCAGAACTAACCTGAAAATTCCCCTATGTTGCCTATTAATATCTAATATTTTTTGATTCAGATATATTCAGTATATTTTGTTTGATGACAGTTTCAGTGGGACATATTTCTTATAGATTACAGAAATCTGGAGATTCTCGAAAAATGATTTTTGTAGAATTTCAATTTTTAAAAAGTAGCTCAAACTTGGATTCCTAACTTCTCAGAATTCTATACATTTTTTTTACTGTTGAGAAGAGGTAGTCCGTTACAGCTTTCTTGTTTTTTTGTTTTTTGTTTTTTTAATGTAAGAACCTGTCTAATTAAATAACTTAGACTTCAAAGTGTAGAATTCTCATTTTAAGTTTCCTTTAAACTCTTCTTGTTATAGAAATGTGCTTGGTATATTTGACCGTGAGGTATAATGTTAGAGTACAAACCATGTAGTCTTCCTTCATCTTTGTGTTAGATAGCATACCTGTTGTGACTTTTTTTTTTTTTAAACGTTTCTTTAATTAATTAATTTATTTATATTTATTTTTGGCTGTGTTGGGTCTTCGTTTCTGTGCGAGGGCTTCCTCCAGTTGCGGCGAGCGGGGGCCACTCTTCATCGCGGTGCGCGGGCCTCTCTCTGTCGCGGCCTCTCTTGTTGCGGAGCACAGGCTCCAGACGCGCAGGCTCAGTAGTTGTGGCTCACGGGCTTAGTTGCTCCGTGGCATGTGGGATCTTCCCAGACCAGGGCTCGAACCCGTGTCCCCTGCATTGGCAGGCAGATTCCCAACCACTGCGCCACCAGGGAAGCCTGTTGTGACTTTTTTTAACTGTCAGTTTCTTCCAAGCATAAAATTTCCAGTCTGATTTTAACAATATCGTTAAGATACACTTTTATTTTTTAATTTTGTTACTGTTTTAATAATTATGTTATTTTAGTGTGAGTTCAAGTTTAACATAAAATCAGTTCATGGGAATAATCAATAGGAGGTTTAGTTGAGTGTAAGGTAAATGTGAAGCAACAGATTGAATTATCTACCTTGAAAGGCTAGTGTGATTTTACCATTGTAAGCAATTATACTCCAATAAAGATGTTAAAAAAAAAAAAAAGGTACAAGGCTAAAGGCCATAAGGAAAGCAATTTGACAAAATTTAGTAAGAAAGTAGAGAAAAGAGGCTTAAGTATACGGTAATCACTGTTAACTATTGTAAATAACCAAATATTTAATATCAAAAGAAATAAATGTATGTTAAGTTGTGGGCTTTTGTAGACACACATGTCAAGAGCTGATATGTTAGACAGTCTTATTACCTTAGTGACTTGATAAATGTCCTCTATTTAAAATTCGAATAAACGTGTAATTGCTTAAAAAATGAATAAATAAAAAGCTAGTGTGATTTTAATCTACATTAGCTGGAAGGTTTTGTCTTTAAAAGGGAAGGAACGACTCACAGTATTAACAACAATGGGTAGATGTTATAGGAAAATAATATTCAGTTCATTATATTATGAAGAGAAAAGAACATGAGCATTGGATTTGAATGTGCCTTCATGGCTCAGTTCCTTCTTGGCTAGGTGACCTTGAACAGGTTACTCAGTTTCTCTGGGCCTCAGTTTCCTCATCTGTCAAAGTGGAATAATCACCCCTCCCTCATGGGAATTGAATTTAATAATATAGCATATTTAAAGAAGTTAACACATTGCCTTATACTTGATAGATTTTCAATAGAATTAATGTATAACTTTCAAAAAAATTTTTAAATATGACTTTTTAAAAAGTATAGAATGAGCACATACCAAAGATTTATGAGGCTACCAGTAGAAATATAAAACTGACTCAAAAGAGGATAGGAGAAACTTATTTACATAGTTGATGAAAGAAAGAACACTGAAAATAACATGTGAGTTAGATTCAAAACTGTTAACTTGTTAATGTTCAGTAGGGCAATAAAACCTTAACTTTTGAGATTATCCTGTCTCCTGGACAGAAACTATTTACATCTCTATCAGACAAAGATATTTACAAACATCAATTTTAACTCACGTTGAAATCTATCTTTCCAGAGACTGAGTCTTCATCAGTAGTAAACAGTAAGTCAAGCAAAAGTTACATTTCCCTAGAAAATTAATTAATAAGGGCCTGCTGACATTGCAGCTGTCCTAGGAAGGTAGAGATAGGGGTTGGGAGGTAGAGAAATGTCGGGTAATCAGTGTCAGTTACCTTGGGTTTTAAAATCATGTGGGGATGGAGGTGAGACCTGGGGGCCACTCGAGGATGGAAGGAGTTAGAAATGAGACCCCCGCATTAATCAGGGATTCTGGACAGGCTTCACCCTCATTGAAAATGTGAACTTTACTTTTCTATCTCAAGCCTGGGATCTGTAAGGAAATTTGTGACCGCATTCAAATGTATTCTACTAATAGGACTCAGTGATACTCCTTGAGTACTGGCTAAAGAGTGCCTGCTTGACCTGAAGTACCTAGGATTTCCATAACTAAAACTCCTCTGCAGATAAGTTCAGAATCATAAAGACACAAGGAAATAATCCCTTATCAACTAGAGTCAGTGGGAGTAATGTATCAAAGTGGGAGTATTGAAATTCACAAACTGCAAATAATGAAACAATAATAGAAAAATCCCACAGAGACCATAAAATAAATGTGTTTAATTAAAAACAAAGAAGAGATTAAACCCCAAGGAACAGGCAGCATTGGAAGAACCAAAAAGAACATAGAAATAAATTTTAAAAATCATTAAAATTAAAAACTCCAAATAAATACCAGATTAAACAAAGCTCATGAGAGACTTAATGAACAGGAGTATAGACCTTAGAAGATTGCCAGAATGCAATCCAGAGAGATAATGAAATAGAAAATATTTGAAGAGCCCTGGAAGGTAGAATGAGAATGTCTATAGGATGTGCTAGAAGGTGAGATATTTGAAGAGATTACGGCTGAGAATTTTCTTAACTTGAGAGACCTGAAACATCAGATTCAGTAATCATACCAACTTCCAAAAGGAGGAATAAAACTTAAGTCCACACAAATATGCATCCCAGTGAAGCTACAGAACACTCTAGACAAAGAGAAAATCTGTAAAGAATTCTTGAACAATAAAGAAGGGCCAAACAGCCATGGCACACATGGCATTAGGAAGTAGTGAATGAACTTCCTGTCACTAACCTTGCCTTTGGCACCGTAAGTCCTGGTACAGCTAAGTTCAGTGATGCTGGCTTTCTTCTCTTTGAACTTCTCTGTTGTGAAAATGGTTTTTGACTGCTATGCATTAGGCATGCCATTTTATAGCTGAACATTGTTTGTTCTATACTTACTGTCACCTCTAATTTTAGGCTTAATCACCTCCAGTGGTCTAAGTTTGGGGGGTTAACTTTCTTTCTTTCAGCTTTAGGTATTCTGGGCATCAAACCAGAATAGTTGCTGCTTGGCAGTTGCCTTGGGGACTCCCCTGGCTTTGTGGAGAGGAAAGGAAATCTCTGTCTTTGGTGTGGGCTTGACTTTGCTAAGCTTCTCCTTTGCTTCTTATTTCTGCATGTGAATCAATACGCCTATCTCCATTTTCTGGACTTAATAGAGGTCTGAAGCTTTCCCTCACTTGGGAAGCATCCCCGGGAGGGAGTCACATGCCAGGACGGCTCACTCACGGACAATAACAAGAGAGTTAGGAGAGAATGAGAATGAGAATGAATGCTAGCCGGAGGGATGCCTTTTTAGAGATAAGGACAATATAGAAAGTTGCTCCCATCATGGTATAACAGTCCTTATTTCTTTCTCATTATTTTTCATTTTGCATTCCATGCTGGGTACCAACAAGTCCCATAATATAGGGTTGTGACTGATACATCACCCTTGATTTCTCTCCAGGGGACTAGTCCTTAAATGTGTCTTTGGCTGGGCTTCCAGACAGCTCTTACTCTTTCCTTTGGCTTCTGTTAACAAAAGGAGATTGTTTTCTCAGCCCTCTGGGGGACTCTTTCTCATCAGCCATTACCATTACTGGCTTTTCTCCCTCTCTTTTCCTCAACATCCGACCAGACAGTGCTTTGGTGTCTCTCAGATCTAATATTCTTCAGAGAATGTCTTTCTTTAATTACTTTTCATTCTTTTTTTTTTTTTCCTCTTCCTAACCTAAACACACACACACACACACACACACACACACACACACACACACACACTGTTGCTTTGAACAGTTATTTCGTACTTTCCCTCTTTGTGGAAACGGGATTATTAATTTTTCTGTCATTGCTGTAATTGAAATGCCCACATTTCAATTTCTGCTGTGAGCACTACTCAGAATTTAACTGGACAAGACAGAGAGAGAAGCTGGAGGGGAGGTGAAACATAAAAGCTTTTATTTTCATAATGGCTTGGAGTGTGCCCTTCTTGAGAGTGGGGAAAGCAGCTACCATGGCAACAGGTTCTAGTTTCCAGGAGGGCTCTAGTGGCTCTGGTAGTACAGGAGTCTGGAGGGTGTGGAACAGAAATCAGGAGCAGCAGTAGCCTTTCTAACAGGAGCTTGAAGTCGCAGGCTTCCTTCCAGTGATTACTGCCATGTTTCATAACTGAGTCTGTATGTTATATATACATGGCCAGGTTGTTAGTGGTTCTGCTTCGGAGCTGCATAGGGAGCTGGGAGACAGCAGGACCAGGAATCAAGGGCCCGGGCCTTTAAGCCCCTCTCTGTCCCCATCTTGTAGGTGCCTGGGTGGAGAGACTGCTGTGCTCTTGGAGCAGGCCTGATCCCTTCCAGCCCATGCAAACCACCACTGCCTCTTCCTGCATCTCAGGCGTGGGGCTCCTGCCTGGTAAACTCCAATCTGCTTGATCAGGAATTACCAGAGTGTCGATCTTTCCTGTCAGCTCTTCCTAGAAATGCCACCTCAGTTGTTTTCAGAGGTTCACCTTCACCAAAGCCTGCTATGCTGGCCCCCGAACATGCAGAAACTGTGTGCTTTTTTTTTTCTTTCTTCCTTCTTTTTTTTTTTTTTTTGACTCTTTCCTAGAGTAAGTTCTTATAGGGAATTTTTTTCTCTCCCAAGTCAGAATGCTGATCCTCATAAAACTTGCACAACAATGCTTAGTTCTGCTAATTGCTAACTTCCTGCTGGACCTTAAATTGAAAGATCTGAAACATCAGATTCACTAGTCACAGCAAATTCCAAAAGGAGAAACAAAACTAAATCCACACACATACACATCCTAGAGAAGCTGCTGAACACTCTAGATGGAAAGAAAAATCTATAAAGAAGAACCCTTGAATAATCAGCAAGAGCCCAACAGCCATGGCCCACAATTAAAAGTTGGTTTTCAGGACTTGGTGGCCTGGTTACCCTCCCTGCCTCTTGTATCACCCTCCCAGGCTCCAGGGAGACGGGCTATGTCCGCGCACAGCTTACAGAATACCAGAGAAGAAAGCCTCGTTTCGTACCAAGGCCTGCTTCACTATAACAGTGTCTGCGCGTACTCATCAGTCCTGTCTCTTTGAGTCTTCTGTTTAAACTTGTTCTCTGCCTTCTCCTCCTCCTCATCCCACTTTGCACAGCACCAAATAGTTTTCAGAACCCTTTTCACCTCTCTTGCTCTGTCCTTACAACCTCCCTGTGAAGTAGATCAGAGAGGTACGATGATCCTTTTTTGGCCTCTTTGGCATCCACAAACGTTTATATGCTGCCTTCCAAGTGCCCTGGTACACATTGGCATGGGTGGGATATATTGAAATCAGCGGGGCTGATACTCTGAAGCTCGGGTCCCTTCAAGTCCCTTGGCCATCAGCCTGAGGGTAGCCCACAAATATCTATTAAGCACATGTCCTGCCAGGTACTGGGCATACATTGATGAGCAAGGCAGATCACTACCCTCCTGTAGACACAGTTGTTCTCCTGCGCCAAATGCTGAGGCAGGGAAATTCACCCTTGCCTGGCTTCATAGAGAAGAATTTGATCTCAGGTTTTTTTTTCCTTTTTTTCTTGCCCATTAAATTTCATGAAAAATAGATGAATTATAATTACAAGAATACTTTAATAGATGTAGAACTGTGTTTATTTTTAAAAACATAGAAATAAGGTTCCATCCTTGCCAAATACTTTTGGTCTTCTTTGCAGGAGACTAGTTGTTATGTCTGGACCCTTAATAAAGTCATTGGGTCTATAAACATTTGGAAAAAAATTCATATCCTAATTGATCAAAGAAATGCAACTTAATGAGGTGGATGGACCTAGAGACTGTCATACAGAGTGAAGTAAGTCAGAAAGAGAAAAACAAATACCGTATGCTAACACATATATATGGAATCTAAAAAAAAAAAAAAAGGTTCTGAAGAACCTAGGGGCAGGGCAGGAATAAAGACGCAGACGTAGAGAATGGATTGAGGACACGGGGAGGGGGAAGGGTAAGCTGGGACGAAGTGAGAGAGTGGCATGGACATATATACACTACCAAACGTAAAATAGATAGCTAGTGGGAAGCAGCCACATAGCACAGGGAGACCAGCTCGGTGCTTTGTGACCACCTAGAGGGGTGGGATAGGGAGGGTGGGAGGGAGACGCAAGAGGAAGGGGATATGGAGATACATGTATGCATATAGCTGATTCACTTTGTTATACAGCAGAAACTAACACACCACTGTAAAGCAATTATACTCCAATAAAGATGTTAAAAAAAAATAATATATATATATATATATATATATATAAAGTAAAATTAATGGAAAAAAATGGGATAGGTACAATATTGTTTACCACTTATTATAAAAATTTCAAAATGGTATTGTCTTAAGGCTTAGAGAAATAGGCATGCTAAAGCGTTCTAGGTGAG
Source organism: Balaenoptera musculus (assembly GCF_009873245.2). Taxonomy (NCBI): domain Eukaryota; kingdom Metazoa; phylum Chordata; class Mammalia; order Artiodactyla; family Balaenopteridae; genus Balaenoptera; species Balaenoptera musculus. The sequence continues at coordinate 118,701,183 of NC_045787.1, forward strand.
AGTGTAAATTGATAGAAGTCTCCTAGGTGACAGTTTGGTAATGTGTATTAAAAGTGTTTATGCCCTTTCATCCAGAAATTCCATATCTGTGAATTTATTCTAGAGAAAGAAAGATGTGCCAGTACTGAAAACAATTGGATTGTCCAATAAAAGGGGATTTCTTAAATAAATTATGGAATATCCATACAGTAGAATACTGTAAACCTTAAGTATGTAGAACAGCACAATGAATGATATGTGAAAAATTCATAGTAGAGCAGTAAAAACAGGTTATAAAACTGTGTACACACAGTATGATTCCAGGTTGTTTTAAGATATGTGTGTCCATGTATGTGTGTGTGCCTAGGAAAAGCATAGGACATAACATGTAAACCTGAAAAACTAACTGGGTAAAATTTAGTTATTTCTGATTGGTAGAATTATGAGTGAGTTTTATTTTCTTTGTCTTTTTCTGTCTTTTTCAATTGTACCACAATGGATGCTTTTCACTTATAATACAAAAAAGCAGGGGGAGGGGCATAAGTCTTAGTTTTTTTTCCCTGATGATAACACCAAGAGAAAGAATAAAGGATAGCTATTTTTAAACGGCCACTACACCTTAAAGACCAAGCTGACGTGTAATGACATTTACTGATTCTGTCTTATGGGAGATAGAAGCATTTTATTTTGTAAATAACACACTCTGTGTCTGTACTGAGAGTGGGGGAGTCATACATGGGGGTGTATATGTTTAAGGGAGTGTGCATCCAAGTAGGTGTGTGTGTGTGTGTATGTGTGTAGCCAGGTGTCAGAGCCTCACAAGGCCATGGTCCTTGGGGGAGTCGCAGAGATCTGCATATCCAAAGATACTGCCTGTGCTGAGCTGACATTGTGGTTCACACCCCTGACTCATGGCCATGTGCTCTCTCATTTGATGCCCAAGGTGCACCTGCAGGCATCCTGCCTTCAATGGGTCAGGAGTCTAAAAAACTTTCAGCTGCACTGAGGCTTCATGAGACAGTCAAGTCTAGAACTGATGCACTCATTTCTTGAAGCCATTTGCTGTTTGTTGTTTTAAGCACCAATACCAATGCCAATTCATAGAGAAGACTTGTTTTGGTAAGTTCAAGTGATTTTTTTGACATTTATATAGTGAACTCTCTGAATCCTACCTTCCGTAGAGTAGCAGGACTCCCTGAACCCTGCTACTTTCTCCCCTCAAATTTTCCAGACACACTTCATCTTTCTAAAGGTTCCTCTTTTGTTTGTTTCCCACTCTTGTTTAATGATTATTTAGCTTTTCACATAGCCCAACCACATGCTGGCACCTGTCACCAAGATTGCAATGTGGTTCTCTCCTTCATGTAAGTTCCTGGAAGGTGGCCTTCTGTTTGCAAGACTGAGCAGTAGGTCTACTAGTGACACGTTTTCAGGAAGAGCCACTTCCGAACTGGGTTGGGGCCACAGAGGTGGATGGGGTGGGGTGAGTCGCTGAAAGCTGCGGGGCGTTCTCATCATTGTGTGGGAAACCATAGGGGTGGCAAGGATCCCAGGGCTTCAACTTGTGCTAAAGAGCTGTTGACACAGTCTTTGGAATTCCTGTGGAAAAGGAAGCGAACTCCTCTAGCATATAACTTTTAAAGAGGTCTCAGGCAGACTCTGATGTTTGTGGTTGAAGATAGGACTTCTTACTTGCCTGTGTGTTTGCACGTGCACTTTGTATTCTCCTTATCTGTAGACTTCCAGACTGCACTCTGATGAATGGGCTCAGCTCACACATCTCCCCCTTAGAGGCCTTCCCCAGCCTGCCTAAGTTGGTTCTCCTCACTGCTTTTTTTTTTTTTAACTTTTATTTTATTTATTTATTTTTTAAACATCTTTATTGGCATATAATTGCTTTACAATAGTGTGTTAGTTTCTGCTTTATAACAAAGTGAATCAACTATACATATACATATGTCCCCATATCTCTTCCTTCTTGCGTCTCCCTCCCTCCTTCCCACCCTGCCTATCCCACCCCTCTAGGTGGTCACAAAGCACTGAGCTGATCTCCCTGTGCTATGCAGCTGCTTCCCACTAGCTATCGGTTTTACATTTGGTAGTGTATATATGTCCATGCCACTCTCTCACTTTGTCCCAGCTTACCCTTCCCCCTCCCCATGTCCTCAAGTCCATTCTCTAGTAGGTCTGTGATTTATTTCTGTCCTGCCCCTAGGTTCTTCATGACCACTTTTTTTTAGATTCCATATATATGTGTTAGCATACGGTATTTGTTTTTCTCTTTCTGACTTACTTCACTCTGTATGACAGACTCTAAGTCCATCCACCTCACTACAAATAACTCAGTTTCATTTCTTTTTATGGCTGAGTAATATTCCATTGTATATATGTGCCACATCTTCTTTATCCATTCATCTGTCAATGGACACTTAGGTTGCTTCCATGTCCTGGCTATTGTAAATAGAGCTGCAATGAACATTGTGGTACATGACCCTTTGAATTATGGTTTTCTCAGGGTATATGCCCCGTAGTGGGATTGCTGGGTCGTATGGTAGTTCTATTTTTAGTTTTTTAAGGAACCTCCATACTGTTCTCCATAGTGGCTGTATCAATTTACATTCCCACCAACAGTGCAAGAGGGTTCCCTTTTCTCCACACCCTCTCCAGCATTTATTGTTTGTAGATTTTTTGATGATGGCCATTCTGACCGGTTTGAGATGATATCTCATTGCAGTTTTGATTTGCATTTCTCTAATGATTAATGATGTTGAGCATTCTTTCATGTGTTTGTTGGCAATCTGTATATCTTCTTTGGAGAAATGTCTATTTAGGTCTTCTGCCCATTTTTGGATTGGGTTGTTTGTTTTTTTGATATTGAGCTTGCATGAGCTGCTTATAAATTTTGGAGATTAATCCTTTGTCAGTTGCTTCACCTGCAAATATTTTCTCCCATTCTGAGGGTTGTCTTTTCATCTTGTTTATGGTTTCCTTTGCTGTGCAAAAGCTTTTAAATTTCAATAGGTCCTATTTGTTTATTTTTGTTTTTATTTCTGTTTCTCTAGGAGGTGGGTCAGAAAGGATCTTGCTGTGATTTATGTCATAGAGTGTTCTGCCTATGTTTTCCTCTAAGAGTTTGATAGTGTCTGGCCTTACATTTAGGTCTTTATAATCCATTTTGAGTTTATTTTTGTGTATGGTGTTAGGGAGTGTTCTAATTTCATTCTTTTACATGTAGCTGTCCAGTTTTCCCAGCACCACTTGTTGAAGAGGCTGTCTTTTCTCCATTGTATATTCTTGCCTCCTTTATCAAAAATAAGGTGACCATATGTGCGTGGGTTTATCTCTGGGCTTTCTATCTTGTTCCATTGATGTATATTTCTGGTTTTGTGCCAGTACCATACTGTCTTGATTACTGTAGCTTTGTAGTATAGTCTGAAGTCTGGGAGCCTGATTCCTCCAGCTCCGTTTGTTTTTCTCAAGATTGCTTTGGCTATTTGGGATCTTTTGTGTTTCCATACAAATTGTGAAATTTTTTGTTCTAGTTCTGTGAAAAATGCCATTGGTAGAATGATGGGGATTGCACTGAATCTGTAGATTGCTTTGGGTAGTATAGTCATTTTCACAATGTTGATTCTTCCAATCCAAGAACATGGTATATCTCTCCATCTGTTTGTATCATCTTTAATTTCTTTCATCATTGTCTTATAGTTTTCTGCATACAAGTCTTTTGTCTCCTTAGGTAGGTTTATTCCTAGGTATTTTATTCTTTTTGTTGCAATGGTAAATGGGAGTGTTTTCTTAATTTCACTTTCAGATTTTTCATCATTAGTGTATAGGAATGCAAGAGGTTTCTGTGCATTAATTTTGTGTCCTGCTACTTTACCAAATTCATTGATTAGCTCTAGTAGTTTTCTGGTAGCATCTTTAGGATTCTCTATGTATAGTACCATGTCATCAGCAAACAGTGACAACTTTACTTCTTCTTTTCTGATTTGGATTCCTTTTATTTCTTCTTCTTCTCTGATTGCTGTGGCTAAAACTTCCAAAACAATGTTAAATAATAGTGCTCCTCACTGCTTTTTATCACATGTTCCTGTTCATTTCTTCTGGCCACTTTCACAGTCAGATATTCTTACTGATGTATTTGTGTACTGTCTTCCCAATTGGAATATAATGCAAACATATTGAAAGCAGGGATCTTGCCTTTCTGGTTCCCTGCTGCAACGCCTAGAAGGGGGTGTGGGATCTCATGGGTGTTCAGTCATACTTGGGTATGAGTGGACGTGGTATTTGTAGGGGCCTGCAGAAGGCCAGGGAAGTTGGATCTTGAGAGTGAGGGCAGAACAGCATGACAAGAGGTTGGAGAGATAGGCAGGGTCAAATCACATGGGCCACAGTGAGGGGTTTGGAGTTACCTGAGAACCTGATGTTCATTAAGTTATTTCATCTCTGCGGGTTGACACATACCCAGATTGGTCTGCTAAAGTCACTTCTTGATGGCATTTCTCCTGGGCTTTGTGCACCACTGGGTCCTCAAAGTGTTTCTTCAGCCTGCGCTGCATTCTCTCCCCCGTCTCCACTGCCAGCAGCTTGGCATTCATCACCCACCTTTCTGAAGAGCCCAGCAGAGCAAGATGACAAGAGCTAAGGTGTCGGGGTTTGATGCCTGCACAATTGGAAGCCTTCCGGAAGCTGGTCATTAAACACCTTGACTTCCCCATTGAAAAGTATTGGGTTTGGGCTTTGCAGATGATACTCACCAAGAGCCTAAATGACGGGAGATCGGGACCCAGATCTCAACTGCACTGTTTGAATCATTTGTGTCTCTGTTTCTAGACATTATATGCTGTTCTCTGCCTAATGATATGTTGGTTTTCACACATTGGATCTGTAATTCGTGTTTGTCGACACTGTACTTTGTTTTATAATTTGCTCCCAAAGTAGCAGAATTCAGTGAGTTTCCAGTTTTGTGCTGCCTATGAGGAGGATAAATCAGGTTTTGCCTGGCATGCCTTGAAAAAAGAACTCTCCTGGCATAATTCCCTGATGAATCTATTTTTGTGATTAAGGCAATAAATGTAACAGAAGGGTTTGTTTCTTCACTCTTATTCTAACATGTACCACTATATATAAACACAATTATTTTATATGTATAGATAAATAAGATGAGCTGCTGTTTCACTTAGGCTTGGACTACATTAAAATTTTGGGAGATAACAATTTAGGTGCAGCAAGGAGCTAGGAGATGTTGTATAGAACTTCAGGAATGGGGAGATGTAGTAAGATGTCATTCACTCAGATTTTTATTCTAATTTTTATGGGTTGTGAAATGTATGTTGTTGGGTTTTTTCTGTTTTTTTTTTTAAGAATTCTATTCTTTAGCATCAGACATGTAAGCATATATAAAAATGTGGATGTTCCGCCCACATAATTCTTCACGGATGTTAGAGATCTGGGGTTTCATCTTTCATGGTTAGTACTAATTGATCTCCGGAACTTTTCCAAGGAGTATCAGCTCTTGTACATGAACAGCCATGAACTTTTCAGGACACCTTGAAATAATTGTTTTCTCTATTAATTGCCTATCCACATGTAATTCAGAAGTTCGTTGATAGTACATATAGATTTATAAATTACAGTCATTTGGGTACATTGGCCCTTGAAATAAAGCCAGCTTTTTCAACCTAAGCCTCTTGATTTGTTTCAGACTCATGGCAAGGAATGTAATTTTCTGTCCTTGTTTCCTTTTTGAGGTGAAGGTACACTCCTTTTCAAAACTATGCCAGTCAGATGGGTTATTTCCCTTATTTGAAAAATCTTCATGAAAGGGGATAGATTACCCAGGGCATACGTGTGTGTCCGTGCTTGCATGTATGGATGCGTGTTTCTCTCTCTCTCTCTCTCTCTCTCAATCTGTCAATTTCTCCCTCAGTAACATTTCCCATAATCCCATCAGTGGATTTGGAATCTTGATTCTACCTCCTGAAAGGATTATCGTCATTTCATAGAAGCAGCAACGAGGTTAGCATTTCATGGAAAGTGAGAACCCCTGACTGCTCAGTCTTAGAGCCATTATTCTTACTGGGGCTAAGTCACATGGTAAAGGGCCAATCCCTTAACCTTTGATGTAGCTCCTTTTGTCCCTGACCTTTCATCTGTAAAATGGGTCTAGTAATATGGATCTGTTCTTGTAATTAATTAAAGGTTGTTAAGATGGTTCAGTTCAATGGGCTTTATAAATGTTTACATAACATGTTTAATATTGGTGTTCTTTGTGGGTGACTATTAGCTAGGTAGCAGGTAACTAGCACCTAGAGGCTGTTACTTAGACTCTAGGCCTCCAGTTCATTGGCTAAACATTCTGTTCTTTTACAACCTCCCAGTGGGGAAGTCGGGGGAAGACTTAGCACAATGACAAAGGGAAAAATGTGGAACAACTTCAGAGACCTACCACGTTAACACAGACATAGATGCAAAGGCACGGTGCCTTACACATTTCAGTTACTCAAATAAATATGAAAAGTAGCATATGCTGGGTTTCGCGTGTCTTGAATTCTCTCACGGGGCCTTATGCTAGTTTGTGAAGTTCTTATATCTCTTGTGCCCGTGGAATTGGGGCATTTAAGTCTTAGTAGGTGAGACCTTTCTGAGTCTGCAGAGAGGCATAACTAATTACGTTATCCCTCTGATCAGAATTTTCTCATGGCTTTTCATCTCGTTGAGTGGAGAGGGAGGCTCCTACAGTGGCCTGCAAGGATTTCCCGCCTCTGAGTCTGTGACCTGACTGCTCCTGATACCTTCCCCTTTGATGGCTCTGTGGCAGGTACGCTGGCTTTCACTGGTGCTGCCAACGTGCCCCACAGGTTGCTCTCTGAGGCATCTGCATCTGCTCTTTGCTCCCCTGGAGCTCTCTTCCCAGAGATCGACGTGGCTTGCTTCCTTCCCTCCTTCAGGTCGCTAGTACATACCTCCCTCTCAGTGACCCCTTCCCTCACCACTGTGCCTAGAACTGCAGACAGTCCCCCAGTGCTCCCTTTCCACCCTAGATTTTATTTGCTTATTGTCTGTCCAACCCCAAAAGAACGTAAGCTTTTAAAGCAGGGAATTTGTGGGTTGGGGGTGACGGTTTTGCTCATGGCTGTATCCCCAGCACTTAAAGCAGTCCCTGGCACATAATAGGCAGTAGAAAGTCCTAAGGCAATTTCTCCATGGCCTGCCTTTTTAGACAGTGCTCGCCTAAAGGTGAGAGGCTGAGCCATTGAAGGAAGTGTCACCACCAGCAGGAACTGATATATTTGCAGTGCTCCGTGACATCAGGGTGGCATGCACCGGTGCAACTATTATGCCTCCTCTGTGCTCCAGCATCTCTCTAGAGACTGGAGAACATAAGCCTCAAAATCAATCAATCAACGATAATGTGAAAGGACTTTTAAAACTGTAAAATGCTTTGGAAATGACAGTTACACTGGACTTTATAATGGATTGTTATGTAATTTGAAATAGTTAAGTAATTTTCCAGGAAGCAGAGTTCCCTGGACCAGTGCTGTGCTTCCCCATCTGGGCCTGTGGACTGGGTCCAAGAATACAGCTACAGGCCAGAGCCTGAACCAGCCAGGACCAGAGCGGGGAAGTCCATCCAGTAACCCCTAGACTGAAGGGATGTGCCTTCCATGTGCACAAAACTATTCAAATACCAAGTAGCTGAGACCATGTAGGGCAAATAGAATTCAGGTTGGCCTGTTGTTAGTCTCTAAACAACTGTGACTAATTTAGAAAAATTAGGCAGCTTAGCAGCAAAAGTAGTTCTTATGGTTAATGAAACCTGGCCTGTTCCGGAGGGGGCCAGTAATTCCCATGACCCAGATTAGTTTTCTCCCAGTAGAAAAGCTTAGGGGTTTTATACTGTTGATGGGCAGAGATGAACCTAATATCCTTGTTTGCTTTCAAATCATCCTTTTAAAAATAATCCGGTTCTCCTTTTACCCATGTTCTCTTTAAGGCTAGGCTATGTAGAAAAGAAGAGAGCAAGTGAGATAAAAATGGCAGATTATATACTGTATATATTATATCTCACACATGTTTACACACACACACACACACACACACACGCACGCACGCACTGCATTGTACCAGAGAGCATCTAGGAGCAGTAGCCCTGGACTGCAGACTGCCTGACATCAAATTCCAGCCCTACCACTTGTTCAGTATGTGACCTGGGACAAATTTCTGGGTTTTCTGAGCCTTAGCTTCTTCATGTGGGATAGTATTGGAACTTACCTCATAGGGTTATTGTAAAGATCAAATGGGGTAATCACTGCAGTGCTTAATGCTTGTCTCACAGGAAGTGCTCACTCAGTCAGTATCAGTTGCTGTTATTGTTGATGACGATGTTAATAATCTAAGGCAGGCAGGAAATAAAGGGATTTCAAAAAGGGATAAGAAAAGGAAAAGTGAGATGCAGGAGACACTATCCTAGAAGGTTTAAGTATATTGGAAAGAGACTGGTATAATATGGTAAGCTTATGCTGTTTTTTATAATGCATATTAGATCACTCATGTGATAATGATAATTATACCCTATGAGTACTTTATGGCCTTCGTACCTTCCAGATTAGCACTGTGGCCAATGAGAGCTGCCTGGTTTATTCCACGCTGTCGGGGTCAGGGTGAACTGCTCTGGCCACTTCCCTGACCACTGTCCCACTTAGCAAAGGTGCTGAGACACCAGTAGATTATGTGGAAGTTTAAACCAGGCATTCAGTGCAGCTGAGCCTTGAGAACCTCAGAGGAAGGTGGCCTCCCAAAGCATGCACGTGTTCTTTTTTTTCCCCAACACCTGATAAGGGCAAACTCTGTGCTAGGCCCTGGCGATGGGACAGTAAGGGAGGATAATGCCATCCCAGTTTTCTTGGAACTTCTAGTAAGTGGAGGAGACAGACAATGACAATTCTGTGAATAGTGACACAGTTCACCAAGTGCTAGGAAGGATAATTGAGGAATTAGTTTTGTAATGAGGTATCTGACCTGGTATGGGGCGTCCAGAAAGACCTCTTTGGGAAGTGAGAGTGATAAGTTAGGAGAGAGCCAGTTCAAGAGGGGCTGCAGGGCTTCCCCGTCAGGGAGCATTAGCATTAGGAAGGAAGGCACCCAGGCCTAACGAGAGTTTTAGCCCAGTTTTAGCCAAGGGAGGCATGGTGGAGAAGGGTCTAGATCATGTGGGATCTTGCAGGCCAAGCGTTTTTAACCTGTAATTAAAAACAGTCAGAAGCCTTTGGTGGGTTTTAAACAGGTAGTGGTATTGGATTGGAGGAGACCAGAGGGGAAATAGAGCTGGTTGCACGCTCAGATTTTAGAACAATCTCCACTTTGACTGCAATCTATATGCCAAGAGGTACCTTGACTTTGCTGCATTTACCCAAATCCTTTTTCCTTTTCTCTGAAGAATTTTCAGTACCAAGTGGGCTTCTGTAAGCGGGCGTTAAAGTCGATGTATATGATACTTGTCAATACTTAACATCTTAGCAGTGATGTTTATCCATCTGAAATATAGTTTACACATTTCACCAGAAACAGAGAAGATGTTGGTAGTTATTCACAGAGCTTTGAGACCCTTGGTTGAAAGCAGAGCAGCCTGCAGGGATGCACATACGGCCATAATTGTCTTTTTGAGGGGGCTCTCGAAATCATCCATTTGGCCCGTCCTCCTTTCTTCCTTTTAATTCATTCTTCTCTCTCAGTCTTAAAGTGTTCACTCTTTCATTATTAGAAAGCAGCTCTCTGACTCTGCCAGCCAACTACAAATGGAATGCTGTCATATTTGAGGGATATTTCATCATATTCATGTTTTTGTCAAGCATGAAGCCACTTCAGGAAGGGAGTAGAAATGATATTTAGTCCAGTATCACTCTCATAGGCATACATGCTTTTTCTTCCTCTCTCTTGCTTTTTCTTTCCTTCTTCCAGTTTAGTAATTTGGGTGGTGAATGAGGGAGCAGGTTTTTTTTTCTCTATCATAACCACTACTTTTTCTCCCACATGCCCAAGCGTGTAACTGCTCCATGTATTCATTTGTGGTTGGATTTTCTGAGGAAACAAAATGCCTCTTTTAGCCTAGCTGAACTGACCCTTAGTTGTGTGGGAGCAGCAGAGTGCTAAGGTGAAGATTATGGGCTCTGCAGCCATCCTGAGTTCCTTTCCTGGCTCTGCCCTTCATTAGCTGTGTGACCTCAGGCAAATTACTTAACTTCTCAGTGCTTCAGTTTTCTCATCTGTAAAATGGCAGTGATAGTCTTACCTACTTGTCTCAAGGAGCTCTCTTGAAGATTATACTGGGTAAAAGTATCCATCATAAGCTCTCAGTTATTCAAAGCTTCAAATCTGGCTTCTCACTGGATAACCATTCCCAGAAAGATGTTAAATGTGGTTGGTGAGCATGACCCCAGTAAGTACACGGAAAAATTTATTTTAAACTCTCATTCTGGTGCCAGCCATCAGGACAGCCCAGCAAAGCTGTATTTATGGCTCTGATGGATTTCCTTGGCAGAAGCCTCCTCAGCACCATCCAGACTGGTCCCGTCTCACCGATTTCAGGTGGTATCCAGGCAACACACACACACACAGTCTGACTCAGTAGACAACTCGCAGCCAGTGGTGGTGAGGATTCCCCCCACCATTTCCCCACTCTGTACTAAGGATGAAGTTGAAGTTGGTGGAAGGAGCCACACTGACAACCCTTGAAACTAAACTTGCCTTGGATAGCCACAAAAAAAGTATAGTTCCAGCAGCTTCATTTCCAGCTAATCCTTCTTGGCCCCAGAGCTTGGAGCTTCTCTATCCCTTAGAGAGTAGTAGAGAGATAAGTGATATTTACTGCAGCTTAGGTGCCCACCCACTCAACTACTTTCCGAATTGGAAACCTGGGGCCTACCCAGTGCCTGCCTGTGTGCTGCAGGGGATGCACTCCAAGATCTGGATCCAGCCCCCAGTCCTGAGACACTCATGAGAAGGGAAGCAGTCAGGGTAGAAATGTCCCACGGGATTGATTGTGAACATAATCACTTAGAGCTCTGTGTGGCCTCCCGTCAGGGAGGTGTCTAGAACTGGGCTTTGCAGGCAGGTGGGCGGTTAGGGGAGGACTTGCCAGGCAGGCCGGGGCAAGTTGGTGCCCTTGAAGGCAAAGTGAGTGTGGTGGGTTTGCTGTAGCTTCCTATGAGGCTCTCAGCCTGTTCATGTGAGGCTTATAGGGTAATGATAGAAAATAAGTAATAATATATTTTGAATTTTTCTATGGATTTGAAGTATTTCATAATTTTTAAAAAAGAAGAAATGGAAAAAAAGGATAACCAGAAGAGAAAGATAGCCCTTGAAATACAGGTGGAAGAGACAGGGTTCCTTGCGCCAGGCAGAAGCAGGACACCAGGTGGCACCACCAATTTACAGTGTGACTTAAATTGGCACTTGCTGCTACTTTCACCACTGTCATCACCACTACCCTGACCACCACCATGAACAATACTAGGTGCCATTTAGTAAGCCATTATTTCAGGCCAAGAGATTGACTCACCTAGTCTTATTAATCATCCTTAAACTTTATGAGGTAGGTACTGTTGCTTGTGTTTTATAGGTGAAGAAAGGGGTTTAGAGAAGCCAAGTGACCTGCCTCCTGTCATCCAGCTGGGAATCTCTGTATGACTCCACTCCCTGTGCTATCCTGTCTCCCTTAGCCTTTTTTCCCCCATATTTATAAATTGGAAATAATATTTGTACTCCATACCTATAGAATGACGTTTTTCAAATTTTAAGTCATGACACATTAGTGGATTGTAAAATTGATTTAGTAGCAGAAAAATGACCAGAATAGAATAAAACATAACAGAATTTATCACACTTACTGTTTCTGAAACTTGTGCTTCTAGTAACTTGTGTTTCTGATATGCAAGTATGTATGTGTGTATACCTCTCTCTATGTGTGTATATATGTATATATGTACTAGTGAAGTGTTATATGGGAAAATATGTTTCCTACCATGGGTTATTGTCAGAAAGTTTGAGAGCTACTATTCTAGACTTATATGAAGTTCAAACAAACATTAAAAAGTGTTGCAGAGCTCCTATAAACTCTAAAACACCTTACAAGTCTAAGTTATCATTACTTAACACTGGAAGCTGAAACAAACAAATAAAGGATGGCAGATAAAAGTGTTGCTGTGCTGTAACCTCCACCCATCTGGTTCATCCCAGCTAGTGCTAATCTGTCACCACATTGTGTCCAGTGGAGCCAGGATGCAACTTTGACACTCCTCGACATAGCACTGCAGGCCTCAAGATGAAACCTATTTGCAGACCTAGCAACAGGCTTAGGTATTGTTGGTACATCAGGACCAGTCTGTGGTTAGAAAGTATTGCTCAGCACTTCCAGAGCTCTGACTCTCATTTAAATGCTAGGAAGACAGATGTGATCCCCAGAACAGCATGGGCATCTCTGCATTACAGGCCCCAGAAGAGTTGCCTCCACTCTCCTCCCCTCATAGTACTCCCCCACCACCATCTTCATCTGGAAGTAATTTACCTCCTTCTGCCTCTCAAAGGGTATCAGACCAATCCAGAGTCCCCATCCATTTTCCCTTGAAGCAAAGGTGGCAAGAGGCCCTTCTGCCATGGCCATTTTCCTTGGAACATGCTCTTTCCTCATGAACCGTAATTCACGAGGGAACCACAGGGAACATGGGGTGCCGATCCCCCACCAACTGCCCTGAAGGCATGCCCCTCAGGAGATGCCCTGCTTCTCAGCTGATGTGGCAAACTCTTAAGAGTCACAAAAGGAACCGGGCTTTCCCTTAAAATCGCACGTGGAAACTGTTTCTCTGCCGCCTGCAAAGGAAGCCTGTAGAATTGGCAGTTGTCTTAGAAGTCTCCACAGAAGAGTCCGCGTGGACCTAGGGAAGGCCTGTCAAAGACTCCCTCAGTGGAATATGCAATAATGCATAAGAGACTCTTGTGTGTGGATTTTAAGTCAAGACTCAACATGACATTCTGGGCTGTGTGGGGAAGAGCTCAAGCAGCTCAGTTACCAACCCGGAAAGCAAGTTCTCTGTGTTTTATAGACCTCACTAATGAATGAGCCCCGTGGCCTCGACTAGACCAGGCTTCCCAGTGCTCTGCCAGCCCTCCTCCCACACATGGGTAAATGCATCAAGTTATAATGGATGGCTGGTGCCAGCAGAGACTGAGGTCTGCGCCTTTCTCTCTGGGATACATAGCAATCTCCAGCCATTAATAATTCATTCCGGAGTAATGAACATAGCTGTACCAAGTTGTGAGCAGTAATAATCAAGCGATAGATCAATTTGTTACCTCAGTGTGCCAAAAGATAATGGCAGTTAGTCATGAAAGGTATAGCCTTTTTCCCCAAAAGTTTCATAAGACTTAGATCAATGTGTTTTTTTAAGTCCTAAAATAAAATGGATCATTAAAAAGGAAATGAGTTATGTTGGGTAGCCTCAAGCTTATTTATATTCAGAGATGCTTATCCACAATTACCATAGCTTTTTTCCAAATGCCTTTGGTCATTTGGGCCAGTAAATTGGAGTAATTATTGCTCATTAATTAAATCTAAGAAATGGAACACAGTTCCAGACTTTGAAAAGGGAGGTTGGGAGAGTTGAGATACATTCCCAAAAAATCATCAATAATAATTTGAGGTTTTCTGAGTAAGTAGCTGGGTTGAGAATTATTGTTTAATGTCTACTCAGAAACTCCCGTCATCTTTTAACACCTCATTGAACATTTGTTGTGTTTTTCCTGGGCCGGGCACTGCTCTCAGCGCTGGTGCTACCAACTAAAATAAGCACGGTCTCTATCCTAAGGCAGCAGTCGAGACCTTAATAACATGTAATAAACCCAGGGGCCAACACTCCTGCCTTCATTGAGGGGTGGAGGGCTGGGGAGAGACTAGACAGAGACTTCAGAAGGGAAGGGAGCCATTGGCGCTGTGCCTTGAAGACCAACAGTTTGCCAAGCAAAGAAAGAAGGGTAAGAGAACGTTCTAGGGAGAGGATTGACAAAGGCAGATAGATGTGAAAGTGGAAAGAGGATGGGTAGTGAATGATTATAGTAATCATCACTGCATTTCCCACACGGGAACACATTTAACTGATACAACAACCTCATGAAGTAGATGTATTATTCACCTCACCCCCTTTTTTAAAAGATGAGGAACCCAAAGCTTAAACATTGAGTCCCTTGCTCAGAGACCCAGAGCTGGGAGGTGACAGAGGGCTTAGAGGTGAGTTGGAAAAGCTGTGCTAGGTCATAGGAGTTTGACATTAAAAACAATGGAGCCCACCAACGGTTTATGGTCACCATTATCAGAACATTCCAGCTGTGCAAGCGTTGCTGAACACTGCACATACACTATGTCACTGTGTTCTCTCTCAGCGACCCAGTGAGGTGTGAGGCCATTGTAGTTTTCAACAGAGGACTGCCTTGAGTGGAGCTAAGTTGTAGAGAGTAGCTGGTGGTGGCAGGCAGGGTGCGGCCAAACCCAGAGAGTCTAGTCAGAGAGCCTCGTTAAGAGGCTGTTGCTTTAGTCAGATTGTTGTGTTGAGAAGCGTGATGGTGAAAGTGATCATCATCCAAACCCTATATTTTTATATTGGTCTACAATTTAAAAGTGCTTTCATACATAAATAGCTTGTTGATTCATTTACACAGGGACTTTTGTGACAAGAGGGTAAGTCTACTGACTTGGCTCATTTGGGAGGGGAAGTATAAAGGCATGGAATTCACTTCCTGCACAAAGGAACTGATGTTGAAAGTAGTGGTGTTACAAGCAGCTTGTAAATATGCAGACTTGCTGATTGACTGAGGCCCAGAACCAAAGCCTTTCCCCTTCGCCAGCCTTTCCCCTTGCTTTAACGCTTTCAGACTAGAAACCTGATACAGTTTTGGGTAGAACGGAAAACTATAAGTAACATCAGAAGATTCAGCTAGAACTCAGAAAATGTTTGTAAAATATTATTATGTGGACCAGAAACAGGCCAAGGCATCAGTGGCAACATCTCCTTGCTGCAGGTATTGTTTAGCAATCAGAAAGCAAGTTCCCTTCCTGACTGGGCTGTTCCACAGTTCATGTTTCATAGACCTAACCATCCCTTTCAGAGGAGGAGCTTTATATGAAATTAGACTTTTAGCCCTAGAAAATGAAAGAAAAATACACGTCTGCTGATAAAATTGG
This sequence comes from Balaenoptera musculus, assembly GCF_009873245.2. NCBI lineage: Eukaryota > Metazoa > Chordata > Mammalia > Artiodactyla > Balaenopteridae > Balaenoptera > Balaenoptera musculus. Next base: position 118,716,397 of record NC_045787.1, read on the forward strand.
TTAATGTAGTATTCAGTAAAGGCTCAGTTTCAAAACCAGCACTTAAAGCAGTAGAACCTCTTTTTCCTCCTACAAAATAGAAGTATCCAAGAGAAACAGTGCAAACATTTATAGAATTGTGTGAAAAACAAATACTCAGTATAAATAGCACTAAATGCCAGGGAGGTATCTCTGTGCAAACTGCCATCTCTGCCCAATTTCTCTCTAGTTTCTAGTAATGAATAGTTTCCTTCTTCTAACAGGTGGAAATATTAGGTGGAAGCCCCTAATATTTTCTTAACAATACTGAGTGGCCTTAACTTTTAACTTATTTGTTGTCAATAGATAATTTGTATATTTTTGTACATGGGACCAGCAAATGAACAATGAAATTTTATGGCTAGGTCATGGTGCCCTGGGTGTGGAGTTCAGATATATGTTTTGAGTAGTTGTTTATCCAGAAATATGCATATGTGTTTAGCAGTTTACTCAGCCCCAATACTCCTGACCCTGTGTGTTCCTTGGACTTTGAGAGTAAGTGACAATATAAACACGGCCATATACATGGATGTACAGTGGTGCATTTTTATTTCTGTTTATGCAACATGTTTGGCTTAATGTAAGCCACGTGTCTAATATGATGGGGCTTTAATACTTTGAGCCTAAAGTGCTGAATTTCCTGACTGAGATCTACCCATTTAAAAAAATTAGGTCTATTTTGGGCCTATATTTGCAAATGTATTAAAGCCATCAGGAGTTTTTAATATTTGCACTAGAGAAAATGCTAATGATCACAGCAGTCTAAGCAGCAGCCAAGTATAAAAGTTGTAACTAAGAGGGATTAGCAGTTACCTGGATTTGCAGAATAGAGGTTCAAATGTGCAAAGGTTCACATTTTGGAAGGCAAGCTGCTTTGGTTGGTTGGTTGGTTGGTTGGTTGGTTGGTTGGTTGGTTGTTTTAGGCAAAATGGAAATTGTAAGGAGTGTCGTATCCTGAAATAGCAAAACAGCCCAAACACTGGAGATTTCTGAACCTTTGGTAGAGGAAAATAGGAGTAGAAAAGTCTCTCTTTGGACTCCAGAGGCATCCGAACATGTCCCCAGATCTGGCTCCTACCAGATGAGGCGTCTGAAGATAGGAAGGGTACAGGAGGTCAGCTGTCCATTCATACACTATTCCTCTCATTTGTGCCATTTCTTTTCCTTCCTTCCAGCGTGGCTAACAACCACAAGCAGAATTTGATGACGGTGGCAAACCTTGGCGTGGTGTTCGGACCCACCCTGCTGCGTCCTCAGGAAGAAACAGTAGCAGCCATCATGGATATCAAGTTTCAGAACATTGTCATTGAGATCCTAATAGAAAATCATGAAAAGGTAATATATCATTGGTCACCACAAGTGGAGAATTTACTTGGGGGGGAGCTGAGTTAAAACTGGCCTACAGGATTGACTCAGGTTCACATCCGTGGTGGCTTTTACACTGTGGTGATGATGACGAAGCTGCTGGTGGTGGTGATGGTGGCGGTGATAGTCATCTTGGGATTGCAGCAGTGGCAACGGTGGCGGTTGTGGTGACGGTAGTGGTGGACAACATATTGGGCATTGCTTTTGTAACAGGAACTGTGTGCTAAGCACTTTACATATGCTGTCCTTTTAACCTCATAACAATCCAGTGAAGGAGGTACTACTAGGAGCCTCATTTTGAAAATGCCCTTTACCCATTTTTTTTTTTAACTTGGTTGTTTTCTTATGAATTTTTGAGTTTTTTTAAAATATTAGGAATAGTAAACTATTTTCATGTGTGTTTCAAATATTTTTCCTAATCTAGTTTCCTTATAGTTTTATAAATGGTATATTGTTTCATACCATGTGTGTGGTGGGGGAGGGGCGTGTCTGTCTTTTCCTTTAGGGCACTGGAGTTTCTGGTCTGTCTTAAGAAGGTTGCCCTCACCCCACGTAATGAAATATGTCAACACAGCTGCCCGTAAAAACTGGGGTAGGGGGACATGAAACTCCACCCATCTATCCCACCTCAGTTCCTGGTAGCACATCCCTCTGAAGCTTCTCAGAACCTGCAGGGCCCCCTAGGGCACCATTTGACAGCCCAAGGTGCTGGGATATAATAAAAATGCTGTTCCTCCTAAATAAAACCTTTACCTAGAAAGGTGAATGAATTGCACTAGGTCACCTGCCAAATAAATCTAGCATCTGACCGCTAACCACCTGCACTGATGACATTCCAAAATAAGCCATCATCAGCTCTTGTCTGGATTTTTACAGGAGCCTCCTAATTTGTTTCCCTGTTCCCACCCTTGGCCTGTCTATAAGCCACCAGAATGAGATTTTTTTAGTGTTAGATCAAATAGTATCAGTTGTCTGCTAAGAACCATCCAGTGGCTTCGCATTTCACAGAGTGAGAGTCAGAGCTCTCCCAGGAGCCTTGAATGTCCTACAGGGTCTCTGCTCTCCCCTCTGTTACTTGCCTCATCTCACCTCCTACAGCCTTCTCCTTGAGTTCCCTCCTACGGCCACCTTGACCGCCTTGCTGGTCCTTGCACACGGCACACACTCCCACCTCAAGGGCTTTGCAGTTGCCGTTCGCAGTGCCCGGAACACTCTTCGTCCTGGCATACTTCTTCACCTCCTTCAAGCCTAAGTGAAGCCCACCAACATCTCTCTATTTTAAACTGCGAACAGTCTCAACCCCAGCATTCCCCCTCCCCTTGATCATGCTGTCTCTCTCCATAGCACTTATCACTTTCTGGCATACTATATAATTTACTTATTGATTACACCTATTGCCTTTCTGGCCTCTTCTAGAATGTGTGTATCATGAAAGCAGGGACTTTGGTCTGTTTTGTTCTGTGCTTTGTCCCCAGTTCCTCAATACGCGCTCAGTGCATATGTGTTGGATGAATGGATGGGCTCTTGTGATAGCTAACCTCCAAAGTGGCTCCCAGTAACCCCTGTCTCCTAGTAGCCGCTCGCTTGTGTATCCTCTTCCAAGTGTGAATAAGCGATCGGCACTGATCCCAATGTGATCAGTAGGAATTGATCAATAGGAAATGGCAAAAATAATGGTCTGTGACTTTGCTGAGCAGTCCTAAGACCTCGTCGCATTTGCCTTGGTGTCTGGACTTGCTCACTCCGGGGCAAGCAAGCCACCATGTTGTGATGGTGGTCACACAGCCCAGTGGAGAGAAAGTGAGGCTGCCTACTAACAACCAGACCAAGTTGCCAGCCATGTGTAAGTCAGCCACTTTGGAAGTGAATCCTCCAGCCCTAGTCATGCCTTCAGATGATATAGCCCCAACTGACACCTTGAGTGCAACCACATAAGAGACCACTGAGCTAAGCTTCTCCTGAATACCTGACTCACAGAAAATGGGACAGATATTAAATGTTTTGAGCCACTAAGTTTGGGGGATAATTTGTTATAGAGCATGAGTAATTACTAAAGAATCTCTGAATATAAACTTTCACAGAGTAACAGAGGTCTCCTGAAAAATTGTGTAAACAACATAGCCTTTTTCTTACATGGTTAATAAAGAGATATGAAATCAGATAATTTATTTGAAGAAATTATCTTCTCTTTCTCTCAAACTTTGGACTCTGTCCAACCACTTCCCACAAATATAGTAAATCAGGTATAAAAGAAGATTATGTTATGTATGATGAAAATGAACTTGGAAAAAGGGAATATAATCAAATAGCAGTTAATAACATGTTTTCTAAAAACAAACCACTCAGATTTAAATCTGTTACCTCTTAATAGCTGTGTGACCATGAGCAGATTACTCAACCTCTCTATGCTCATAAAAGTACTTTCAGTACAGTGTAACTGCTGTGACAAATAACCCCAAAATATCAGTGACTCAGGACAATAGAAATTTATCTCTTGCTCACATACCAGTTTACTGTGGGTATTCTGGGGGTGGGATATACTGCACCATGATTCAGCAACCCAGGTTCCTTCCATCTCGTAGCTCTCTGCCTTCTGCTCTGCAGATCCCTGCAATCGACCAGTTGGTGGGGGAAAGGAGAGAGCGAGGAGAATTGAGTAAGATTATATGGGCCAAGCCTAGAAGATGCTTTCCTTATTTTCTCTGCTGTTCCATTGGCAGAACTCAGTCATGTGACCCCATCCAACTGCAAGGGAGGCTGGGAAAGCACCCAGCTGTGCAGAGCAAAGGGAAGCAAGTTTGATGACCAGCTAGCCAGTGAGCCACCTCCCTTCATCTGGTTTGTTGTGAGGATTAGATAAGGTGATTTACGTAAAAGACTTAGCCAAGAATCCAGCAAGGAGTAAGTGTCAATAACTGTAAACCATTGTTTTTAGCAGTCTCAACAGAATTCTCTGAAAATAGAGCATAAGTCCATCTCTGAGTGTCACATATGCCCCTTTCTCAAAATGATAATTTTTAAACTTAATCTTCTGTTAAATAAAATAATATTAAATGTTGAGACAGATTTCTAAGGAGTTTGATTATGTTTCATGTCCCTAAGGGGTATATACGAGCTTATAGCAGGCAACATCTAATGATTTTTCAACCTTAGCTGTTTTTTGGTGTCCTTGGGCCTTTAAAGCCAGAAAACATTCAAAAGTAGCGTGATAGGAAAAAGACCGGATACTGCTAATAACAATATTGAAACTTGTGTAAACAAGCAGCCATCCCGCCTTGAGCACAAAGTATAGAAATAGAAATGAAATATGAAATGCATGGCCAGGCCTGCAAGTATATGGGCAGGAACTGGTGAAAATACTCATCTGGTTTGGTGGATTGTAAATTATGTTCCTCTATGCTGTGTATCTGGTGAGGTACATATTAAAAGAGTATTACAGTGCTTCATTATATGTTCTTCTTCATTAGTCTGTGCGAGAGAGTGGGATGATTCACAGCGAGATTTATGTTCCTGTGGAAGCCAGTGCAGGAGTGTCAGTGGAAACATTCCTAGGATGAAGGCTGCAGCAGAGTGTATGTCTCCAGTCCTGAGGGAGCTAGTGTACCACCATGATAGAGGTTTTTAACCTGGGATCCATGATGGGCCAAAGTTATATGCAAGACCTGTGTATGTACATGATTCTGGGAAGAAAGTCGTTAATATTCATCAGGTTTGCCTTTCTGGTAAAAACAACTTAGAATAAGGCAGTTTGACTCCTTTTCAAATGTCGTTTCAGGCCTGATCTGGTATAAAGTCAGCAGATGCTGCCTTAGCCTCCTTTGGAAACCTGTGATGTTCACCTCACAGGAACCCAAAGCATACATGGCCACGTCCTGAGAGCCCCTGGCTTTCTGGAGGCAATGCTTTGGAGGAATTTCCTGTCAAGGGAATTTGACATTATCCATCAACAGAGCATGTTTTTGTCCTCAGGTGAATATTGTCATCTTCCTTTAAAATCCACAATATGAAGATCTTAGTTAACAGTATTTAATGAGCGTTCCCTTAGGCTTGGCTGTAATTTTCTAGAGACATAAATGCACACACAAATGTCGTAAGTGACTGCTTCTCTAACTTTATTGTCAGAAGTTGGACAAAATCCTGAAACCTCACTTGAAGAAATGCTTTCCAACAGCATCATTTCATCTTGTCCCCCAACAAGCATTTGATAGCAAATGCCCTCTTGCTTGAACAAGCCCTAATACAGGTGTTAACTGTATGTCTCCCACAGTTAGTGGTATAATACTCTCTCTCGTGTTGTTAAGAACATTTTACATAAGATGTGTACTTTGTGCCTTGGAATAAAATTGGGAGGGACCCAGGAATAAGTAGAAGACAGCACAGAAGGAGGGTATAGAAACCCAGGCATGTAGCCTTTGGAGCCACTCAGAGAGAGAGAGAGAGAGAGATAGGGAACCATAAGATGTCTGTTTCAGTTATCTGTTGCTTCATAACAGATCATCTACAAACCTAGTGACGTAAAACAGCCATGACTTTTTTTGCTCACAAATCTGTGGACCAGAAATCTGGGGAGGGCTCATGTGTGTTCCAAGCTGCAGTGGTTTTACTGCAACTGGTGGATCCAAGATGACCTTACTCCACATGTCTGGGACCTTGGTACTAGCTGTTGGCTGGGACACCTTGGTCCTCCTCCACATGCCCTCTCTCTCCATGGGATCTCTCATCATTTAGTAGTCCAGGCCAAACTCAAGAGGGCAAACACAGAAGCCACAAGACCTCTGAAATCCTAGGCCTAGAATAGACAGAGTGTCACTTCAGCTACATTCTGTTGGTCAAAGCAAGTCACAAGTCCAGCCAGATTGAAGGGGCAGGAAATAGACCCCACCTCTGGATGGGAGGAGCAGTGTGCATGCACAGGCGTGGGAGGAATTGTGGGCTGCCGTTTTTGCAGATGATCTCCCAGAATGCCTCACTCCCCATCACTGGCAGGTTTGCATGTAGTTCCCATTGGAGAGGCTTCCCTTTCTTATTAGTGGCTGCAACTGCTCAGCGTTTCTTTTTTCTTTTTTTTTTTTTTAACATGTGAACATATTCCCCCCCCTCCTTTTCTTATTGGAGTATAATTGCTTTACAATGTTGTGTTAGTTTCTGCTGTACAAGCGAAGTGAATCAGCTATATGTATACATATACCCCCTCCCTCTTGGACCTCCCTCCCAGCACCCCCACATCCCACCCATCTAGGTCATCACAGAGCACCGAGCTGAGCTCCCTGCGCTATACAGTAGGTTCCCACTACCTATCTGTTTTACACATAGTAGTATATTTATGTCAAACCTAATCTCCCAATTCATCCCACCCTCCCCTTCCCCCGTGTCCACACGTCCATTCTCTATGTCTGTGTTTCTATTCCTGCCCTGCAAATAGGTTCATCTGTACCATTGTTCTAGATTCCACATATATGCATTAATATATGATATTTGCTTTTCTCTTTCTGACTTACTTCACTTTGTATGACAGACTCTAGGTCCATCCACATCTCCACAAATGACCCAATTTCATTGCTTTTGATGGCTGAATAATATTACATTGTATGTATGTACCACATCTTCTTTATCCATTCATCTATTGATGGACATTTAGGTTGCTTCCATGTCCTGGCTATTGTAAATAGTGCTGCAGTGAATATTGGGGTACATGTCTCTTTTTGAATTATGGTTTTCTCAGGGTAAAGGCCCAGTAGTAGGATTGCTGAGTCATATGGTAGTTCTATTGTTAATTTTTTAAGGAACCTCCATACTGTTCTCCATAGTGTCTGTATCAACTTACATTCCCAACAACAGTGCAAGAGGGTTCCCTTTTCTCCACACCCTCTCCAGCATTTATTGTTTGTAGATTTTTTGATGATGGCCATTCTGACCAGTGTGAGATGATATGTCATTGTAGTTTTGATTTGCATTTCTCTAATAGTGATGTTGAGCATCTTTTCATGTGCCTCTTGGCCATCTGTGTGTCTTCTTTGGAGAAATGTCTATTTAGGTCTTCTGCCCATTTTTTGATTGGGTTGTTTGATTTTTTTTTTTTTTTTGATATTGACCTTGCATGAGCTGCTTGTAAATTTTGGAGATTAATCCTTTGTCAGTTGCTTTGTTTGCAAATATTTTCTCCCATTCTGAGGGTTGTCTTTTTGCCTTGTTTATGGTTTCCTTTGCTGTGCAAAAGCTTTTAAGTTTAATTAGGTCCCATTTGTTTATTTTCGTTTTTATTTCCATTTCTCTAGGAGGTGAATCCAAAAAGATATTGCTGTGATTTATGCCAAAGAGTGTTTTTCCTATGTTTTCCTCTAAGAGTTTTATAGTGTTCTGTCTTAAATTTAGGTCTTTAATCCATTTTGAGTTTATTTTCGTGTATGGTGTTAGGTAATGTTCTAATTTCATTCTTTTACACGTAGCTGTCCAGTTTTCCCAGCACCACTTATTGAAGAGACTGTCTTTTCTCCATTATATATTCTTGCCTGCTTCATCATAGATTAGCTGACCATAGGTGCGTGGGTTTATCTCTGGGCTTTCTACCCTGTTCCATTGATCTATTTTTCTGTTTTTGTGCCAGTACCATATTGTCTTGATTACTGTAGCATTGTAGTATACTCTGAAGTCAGGGAGTCTGATTCCTCCAGCTCCATTTTTTTTTTCTCAAGATAGCTTTCGTTATTCGGGGTCTTTTGTGTCTCCATACACATTTTAAGATTTTTTTGTTCTAGTTCTGTGAAAAATGCCACTGGTAATCTGATAGGGATTGCATTGAATCTGTAGATTGCTTTGGGTAATATAGTCACTTTCACACTATTGATTCTTCCAGTCCATGAACATGGTATATCTCTCCATCTGTTTGTGTCTTCTTTGACACAGACAGGTCTTTTACCCCTTTAGGTAGGTTTATTCCTAGGTATTTTATTCTTTTTGTTGCAGTCGTAATTGGGATTGTTTCTTTAATTTCTCTTTCTGATCTTTTGTTTTCAGTGTATCGGAATGCAAGAGATTTCTGTGCATTAATTTTGTATCCTGCAACTTTACCAAATTCATTGATTAGCTCTAGTAGTTTTCTGGTGGCATCTTTAGGATTTTCTATGTATAGCATCATGTCATCTGCAAACAGTGACGGTTTTACTTCTTCTTTTCCAATTTGTATTTCTTTTATTTCTTTTTCCTCTATGATTGCCGTGGCTAGGACTTCCAAAACTATGTTGAATAATAGTGGTGAGAGTGGACATCCTTGTCTTTTTCCTCATCTTAGAGGAAATGCTTCCAGTTTTTCACCATTGAGAATGATGTTTGCTGTGGGTTTGTCATATATGGCCTTTATTATGTTGAGGTAGGTTCCCTCTTTGCCCACTTTCTGGAGAGTTTTTATCATAAATGGGTGTTAAATTTTGTCAAAAGCTTTTTCTGCATCTATTGAGATGATCATATGGTTTTTCTCCTTCAATTTGTTAATATGGTTAATCACATTGATTGATTTGCATATATTGAAGAATCCTTGCATCCCTGGGATAAATCCCACGTGACCATGGTGTGTGATCCTTTTAATGTGTTGTTGGATTCTGTTTGCTGGTATTTTGTTGAGGATTTTTGCATCTAGGTTCATCAGTGATATTGGTCTATAATTTTCTTTTTTTGTGATATCTTTGTCTGGTTTTGGTATCAGGGTGATGGTGGCCTTATAGAATGAGTTTGGGAGTGTTCCTCCCTCTGCAATTTTTTGGAAGAGTTTGAGAAGGATGGATGTCAGCTCTTCTCTAAATGTCTGATAGAATTCTCCTATGAAGCCATTTGGTCCTGGACTTTTGTTTGTTGGAAGATTTTTAATTACAGTTTCAATTTCATTACTTGTGATTGGTCTGTTATATTTTCTAAATCTTCTTGGTTCTGTCAATGGTCTTCTGTTCTCCTCAGCACTGCCATTTTTTACATAACCAGGGGGCATGCAACATTTGGGTGGTAGTGACAAGTTCACTCCTCACATACCCTTTGTAAGCCTCAGTATGGAGAGCTAACTCATCAGTGTCTAAAACTGGGAAAACATCTTGTGTTTAAAATTGACATTTAGAAGACAGTGAGTTTTTCTCCTGGTGAGAAAATTCAGTTTCTTTTTCCTCATAAAACATCTTTTTGAAGAGAAGGAAAAAGGCTTCTGTGCTTTAACTGGCTAAAGCATATGGCCTTCCTCTCCACCCCTCCCCTTTCTCCTCCTCCCCCCCTCCCTCTCCTCATTGTTTACTGAGGATTAACACTAGACATTGAGACAAAGGGTTAAAAATGAAGATAACTCCTGAACTGCTTTATGTTGTCCCTGGCACATCCACACACCCTCAAGACAGCAGCTGTTTAGACGCGAAAAGAGCCTGACCAAGATGGCAGAGTAGAAGGACATGCTCTCACTCCCTCTTGCGAGAACACCAGAGTCACAACTAACTGCTGACAATCACCGACAGGAAGACACTGGAAACTCACCAAAAAAGAAACGCCACATCCACAGACAAAGGAGAAGCCACAAAGAGACAGTAGGAGGGGCGCAAATCACAATAAAATCAAATCCATAACTGCTGGGTGGGTGACTCTCAACTGGAGAACACTTATACCACAGAAGGCCACCCACTGGAGTGAAGGTTTCTGAGCCCCACATCAGGCTTCCGAACCTGGGGGTCTGGCAACGGGAGGAGGAATTCCTGGAGAATCAGACTTGAAGGCTAGTGGGATTTGATTACAGGACTCTGATAGGACTGGGGGAGAACAGAGACTCCATTCCTGGAGGGCACACACAAAGTAGTAGTGTGCACACTGGAACCTAGGGGAAGGAGCAGTGACCCCAGGGAGACTGAACCAGACCTACATGCTAGTGTTGGAGGGTCTCCTGCAGAGGCAGTAGGTGGCTGTGGCTCACCGTGAGGACAGGGACACTGACAGCAGAAGTTCTGGGAAGTACTCCTTGGCGTGAGCCCTCCCAGAGTCCGCCATTAGCCCCGCCAAAGAGCCTGCAGGCTCCAGTGTTGGATCGCCTCAGGCCAAACAACCAACAGGGAGGGAACCCAGCCCCACCCATCAGCAGTCAAGCGGATTAAAGTTTTACTGAGTTCTGCCTACCAGAGCAACAGCCAGCTCTACCCACCACCAGTCCCTCCCATCAGGAAACTTGCACAAGCCTCTTAGATAGCCTCATCCACCAGAAGGCAGACAGCAGAAGCAAGAAGAACTACAGTCCTGCAGTCTGTGGAACAAAAACCACATTCACAAAAAGACAGACAAGATGAAAAGGCACAGGGCTATGTACCAGATGAAGGAACAAGATAAAACCCTAGAAAAACAACTAAATGAAGTGGAGATAGGCAACCTTCCAGAAAAAGAATTCAGAATAATGATAGTGAAGATGATCCAGGACCTCAGAAAAAGAATGGAGGCAAAGATCGAGAAGATGAAAGAAATGTTTAACAAAGACCTAGAAGAATTAAAGAACAAACAAACAGAGATGACCAATACAATAACTGAAATGAAAACTACACTAGAAGGAATCAATAGCAGAATAACTGAGGCAGAAGAATGGATAAGTGACCTGGAAGACAGAATAGTGGAATTCACTGCTGCAGAAAAGAATAAAGAAAAAAGAAATGAAAAGAAATGAAGACGGCCTAAGAGACCTCTGGGACAACATTAAACACAGCCACATTCACATTTTAGGGGTCCCAGAAGGAGAAGAGAGAGAGAAAGGACCCGAGAAAATATTTGAAGAGATTATAGTCAAAAACTTCCCTAACATGGGAAAGGAAATAGCCACCCAAGTCCAGGAAGCGCAGAGAGCCCCATACAGGATAAACCCAAGGAGAAACATGCCAAGACACATAATAATCAAATTGATAAAAATTAAAGACAAAGAAGAATTATTGAAAGCAGCAAGGGAAAAATGACAAATAACATACAAGGGAACTCCCATAAGATTAACAGCTGATTTCTCAGCAGAAACTCTACAAGCCAGAAGGGAGTGGCATGATATACTTAAAGTGATGAAAGGGAAGAACCTACAACCAAGATTACTCTACCCGGCAAGGATCTCATTCAGATTTGATGGGAGAAATCAAAAAGCTTTACAGACAAGCAAAAGCTAAGAGAATTCAGCACCACCAAACCCGCTCTACAACAAATGCTAAAGGAACTTCTCTAAGTAGGAAACAGAGGAGAAGATAAGGACCTACCAAAAAACAACTCAAAACAATTAAGAAAATGGTCATAGGAACATACATATTGATAATTCCTTAAAAGTGAATGGATTAAATGCTCCAACCAAAAGATACAGGCTTGCTAAATGGAGACAAAAGACAAGACCCATATATGCTGTCTACAACAGAACCACTTGAGACCTAGGGACACATACAGACTGAAAGTGAGGGGATGGAAAAAGATATTCCATGCAAGTGGAAATCAAAAGAAAGCTGGAGTAGCGATACTCATATCAGATAAAATAGACTTTAAAGAATGTTACAAGAGACAAGGAAGAATACTACATAATGATCAAGGGATCAATCCAAGAGGAAGATATAACAGTTATAAATATATATGCACCCAACATAGGAGCACCTCAATATATAAGGCAACTGCTAACAGCTATAAAAGAGGAAATCAACAGTAACACAATAATCGTGAGGGACTTTAACATCTCACTTACACCAGTGGACAGATCATCCAAAATGAAAATAAATAAGGAAACAAAAGCTTTAAATGATACATTAAACAAGATGGACTTAATTGACATTTATAGGACATTCCATCCAAAAACAACAGATACAACTTCTTCTCAAGTGCTCATGGAACATTCTCCAGGATAGATCATAGCCTTAGTCACAAATCAAGCCTTGGTAAATATAAGAAATTGAAATCATATCAAGTATCTTTTCTGACCACAACACTATAAGAGTAGATATCAATTACAGCAAAAAATCTGTAAAAATAGAAACACATGGAGGCTAAACAATATGTTACTAAATAACCAAGAGATCACTGAAGAAATCAAAGAGGAAATCAAAAAATACCTAGAGACAAATTACAATGAAACACAATGATCCAAAACCTATGGGATGCAGCAAAAGCAGTTCCAAGAGAGAAAGTTTGTAGCAATACAAGCCTATCTCAAGAAACAAGAAAAACCTCAAATAAACAATCTAAGCTTACACCTAAAGGAACTAGAGGAAGAAGAATGAACAAAACCCAAGTTAGCAGAAGGAAAGAAATCATAAAGATCAGAGCAGAAATAAATGAAATAGAAACAAAACAATAGCAGGGTCAATAAAACTAAAAGCTTGTTCTTTGAGATGATAAACAAAATTGATAAACCATTAGCCAGACTCATCAAGTAAAGAGGGAGGGGACTCCAAATCAATAAAATTAGAAATGAAAAAGGAGAAGTTACAACAGACACTGCAGAAATACAAACCATCCTAAGAGACTACTACAAGCAACTCTATTTCCGATAAAAATGGGCAACCTGGAAGAAATGGACAAATTCTTAGACAGGTATAACCTTCCGAGACTGAACCCGGAAGAAATAGAAAATATGAACAGGACCAATCACAAGTAATGAATTGAAACTGTGATTAAAAATCTTCCAACAAACAAAAGTCCAGGACCAGATGGCTTCACAGGTGAATTCTACCAAACATTTAGAGAAGAGCTAACACCCATCCTTCTCAAATTCTTCCAAAATATAGCAGAGGGAGGAACACTCCCAAGCTCATTCTGTGAGGCCACCATCACCCTGATACCAAAACCAGACAAAGATACCACAAAAAAAGAAAATTACAGACCATATCACTGATGAATATAGATGCAAAAATCCTCAACAAATACTAGCCTACAGAATCCAACAATGCATTAAAAGGATCATACACCATGATCAAGTGGGATTTATCCCAGGGATGCAAGGATTCTTCAATATATGCAAATCAATCAATGTGATACTACCATATTAACAAATTGAAGGAGGAAGAGAAACCCAGATGATCATCTCAATCGATGCAGAAAAAGCTTTTGACAAAATTCAACACCCATTATGATAAAAAACTCTCCAGAAAGTGGGCATAGATGGAACCTACCCTCAACATAATAAAGGCCATATACGACAAACCCACAGGAAAACATCATTCTCAATGTTGAAAAAACTGAAAGCATTTTCCTCTTAGATGAGGAACAAGACAAGGATGTCCACTCTCACCACTGTTATCAACATAGTGTTGGAAGTCCTAGCCACAGCATCAGAGAAGAAAAAGAAATAAAAGGAATACAAATTGGAAAGAAGTAAAAACTGTCACTGTTTTGCAGATGACCATGGTACTATGCATATGAGAATCCTAAAGATGCCACCAGAAAACTATTAGAGCTAATCAATGAATTGGTGGAAGTTGCAGGATACAAAATTTAATGCACAGAAATCTCTTGCATTCCTATATACTAATGATGAAAAATCTGAAAGAGAAATTAAGGAAACACTCCCATTTACCATTGCAACAAAAAGAATAAAATATCTAGGAATAAACCTACCTAGTGAGACAAAAGACCTGTATGCAGAAAACTATAAGACACAGATGAAAGAAATTAAAGATGATACCAGCAGATGGAGAGACATACCATGTTCTTGGTTTGCAAGAATCAGTAATATGAAAATGACTATACTACCCATAGCAATCTACAGATTCAATGCAATCCCTATCAAATTACCAATGGCATCTTTTACAGAACTAGAACAAAAAATCTTAAAATGTGTATGGAGACACAAAAGACCCCGAATAGCCAAAGCAATCTTGAGGGAAAAAAAGCGGAGCTGGAGGAATCAGACTCCCAGACTTCAGACTATACTACAGAGCTACAGTAATCAAGGCAATATGGCACTGGCACAAAAACAGACATATAGATCAATGGAACAAGATAGAAAGCCCAGAGATAACCCACGCACCTATGGTCAGCTAATCTATGACAAAGGAGGCAAGGATATACAATGGAGAAAAGAGAGTCTCTTCAGTAAGTGGTGCTGGGAAAACTGGACAGCTACGTGTAAAAGAATGAAATTAGAACACTCCTTAACACCATACACAAAAATAAACTCAAAATGGATCCGAGACCTAAATGTAAGACCGGACACTATAAAACTCTTAGAGGAAAACATAGGAAGAACACTCTTTGACATAAATCACAGCAAGATCTTTTTTGATTCACCTTCTAGAGTAACGGAAATAAAAGCAAAAATAAACAAATGGGACCCAATGAAACTTAAAAGCTTTTGCACAGCAAGGAAACCATAAACAAGACAAAAAGACAACCCTCAGAATGGGAGAAAATATTTGCAAACGAATCAACGGACAAAGGATTAATCTCCAAAATATATAAACAGCTCATGCAGCTCACTATTAAAAAAACAAATAACCCAATCCAAAAATGGGCAGAAGACCTAAATAGACATTTTTCCAAAGAAGACATACAGATGGCCAAGAAGCACATGAAAAGCTGCTCAACATCAGTAATTATTAGAGAAATATAAATCAAAACTACAATGAGGTATCACCTCACACCACTTAGAATGGCCATCATCAGAAAATCTAGAAACAAGAAATGCTGGAGAGGGTGTGGAGAAAAGGGAACCCTCTTGCACTGTTGGTGGGAATGTAAATTGATACAGCCACTATGGAGAACAGTATGGAGATTCCTTGAAAAACTAAAAATAGAATTACCATATGATCCAGCAATCCCACTACTGGGCATATACCCAGAGAAAACCATAATTCAAAAAGACACATGCACCCCAATGTTCATTGCAGTACTACTTACAATAGCCAGGTCATGGAAGCCACCTAAATGCCCACTGACAGATGAATGGATAAAGAAGACGTGGTACATATATACAGTGGGAATATTACTCAGCCATAAAAAGGAACGAAATTGTGGTCATTTGTTGATATGTGGATGGATCTAGAGACTGTCATACAGAGTGAAGTAAGTCAGAAAGAGAAAAACAAATATCGTATATTAACGCATATATGTGGAACCTAGAAAATGGTACAGCTGCACCAGTTGCAGGGCAGAAATTGAGACACAGATGTAGAGAACAAACGTATGGACACCAAGGCGGGAAAGCGGCGGGGGGGATGGGGGGGTGGTGTGATGAATTGGGCGATTGGGATTGACATGTATACACTGATGTGTATAAAATTGATGACTAATGAGAACCTGCTGTATAAGAAAATAAATAAAATAAAATTCAAAAATTCAAAAAAAAAGGAGACAGAAGCTTTGTTTAGAAAAAGAAGAAAAAAGACAGCACCTGTTTGTCTAGAAACATCCCCTGCTGATCATCTCTTGTCACAGAGAACCCACCTGTTTCTCGTTCGTTGGAGCTTTAGTGATGTGTTTCTTAACGACATTCAGTTTGGTCAAGTTAAATACGCTAACCACATACTTACCCTGTTGTGATGCTTCAGAAACTTGGTCCTTCACCTCCTGCACAGCCTTGGGAAGGGGAGCAATGTTTGGACCAATTTGTACAAAATATATATCCCAAAGTAAGTGAAGGCAGAGAGGAAAAAGCCAGAAGATATGGATTTGCATGGGGGCTCCTGATAATTGTTCTTTTTCCATGTTGGTAATACATACTGATTTATTTACTCAGTTGAAGGTAATGGGTCTTTTTAATTTTATTTATTTATTTATTTATGGCTGCGTTGGGTCTTCGTTTCTGTGCGAGGGCTTTCTCCAGTTGCGGCGAGCGGGGGCCACTCTTCATCGCGGTGCGCGGGCCTCTCACTGTCGCGGCCTCTCTTGTTGTGGAGCACAGGCTCCAGACGCGCAGGCTCAGTAGTTGTGGCTCACGGGCCTAGTCGCTCCGTGGCATGTGGGATCTTCCCGGACCGGGGCACGAACCCGTGTCCCCTGCAACGGCAGGCAGACTCCCAACCACTGCGCCAACAGGGAAGCCCGGTAATGGGTCTTTTTAATGTACATAGTCTAGCAGTAATAATAATAATGATAGTAATAGCTAACTTTTACTTACAGCTTATTGTCTGCAAGGCATTGTGCTAAGCAGCCTTATATTCATCATTTCATTTATTTTTCACAGCAACACTATAAGGTCAGTATTTTTAGCTCTATTTTACAAATTTTGAACCTAGAGTCCAGAGAGTTGAAAAAACACCTTGTTAGGAGAGGAACTAGGGTTGAACTTAGGACTCCTTTCATAACCCAAGCTATTAAATCTATTCTTGTTAATCTCTAGTGACTGCATTTATTGAGCACCTACTCTTGACCTAAGATAAATGAGACAGGACCTTTTTTTCCAAGGCCCTCCTGTTTTCTCAGGATATAACTAAGCATAATATAGTGTGCTAAGTGACATCCAGTAAGATGAATGAAGTGTGTGGTACCACTGAGGAGAAATAATTTAATTCTGCTTGTACCTGGCTCTGACAGATAAATAGGCAATTTCTAGGCAGAGCAAGAGTGGAGATGGGGGGACAGCCTTCCAGAGGAACATTAATCAGTTAATCAACATCAATCAACTCGTGTGTATTAAAACGAAATGGTTGTGAAAGAACTTTGGGTTATGTTAGCAAGTGGTCGGAGATGATGCCAAAGATTGGATTGAGCCTATTTTTCAAGGGTCTTGAAAGCTACGGGAAAAGGTTGGCATTTACTTCTGAAAAATGGGAGCTCTCAGGGGATTCCAAGTAGAGAGGTAAAATGATTGTATCAGCACTTGAGAAAGACATCCCTGGAAGGTGAACCAGATTGTACTCTGGTTGCTGATATCAGAATCACTCATTAAATAAAAACAAAACCATAGAGTTTACCACACTGTAGTAAACTTGTGGCTATATATTTTAAAAGTCTTGCTTAGAGACTGTAACCTTTGACCTACAGCCTTTACTTATTATAGGGTAGAGTAGGATCCTAACGGCTTTTATTTGGGTCTCTTTGCCAGACTTCCTAAAGGGAAATAGTAGCTCATGGCATCATTTCCCATCAACAGCTCCATACCCTGGACTCGACTTGGATTATCTGAAAGCTAAAGAACAGACTTGAGAGTCTGGCTCTTTTTATCTGTAGTCAGATTTCAGAGTTAAAAGTTCAGAGGGCAAAGACTTTGGCTCTTTCGCTGTTTGTTTTAAGGTAATAATTATTTTAAGTTACCATTTCTATATGCACAGAATCTTTACCCAGCTCACACCTTGTCACCCTGAGCCTTAAAACATCAATAAGCCCAATACTTGGGGTTATAGTGGAAGTTATCAATATTTATATGCATCTAGTTAAGATTTCAAAATACTGAACGCTGTCATTGTTCAAGATACCGAAAAGCCCAGAAATTCTGCAATTTCTTACAAGGTTTTCCTTTTATTTCTCTTTTTAAAGGTTAGCTTGCCAATAACTTTGAAAAATTTAAATGTCTAGGGAAAACAATCCTGTCAAGAATCAAACTGCCAGCTTTTCATAGATTTGGTTAAACATGAAATCTCAGATTATGTGTATGTCTTAACATCTTCCTGTTAAGTTCCAACATGTAATAGTAGGATTGTTTTGAACAGTCCACGATGTTTCTTTTGACTGTGGCATTCAAAAGGGTTTCTGCACATGAAGCAGGACATGGGTGTGTACCTGTGCCCACGCACCATGTGCTTTTTATCAGTATTGTTCCTTTTAATGGCTATTGATGTTTTACAAAATAAGTTATCATGATTCTTTTTCCAGTCTATCAGTAGGCTTTGGAAGAGGTAAGAGTGGTGATCTTTGAGTTGTTAATTCTTAGAAACGCCCAAAGATCAGTGCCCCTTTTTAATACATGTTAACTTTTAATCTTATATGTCAAGGAGAAGAGCGAGCAACCATGGATGTCCTTGCTTAACAGCTAGTGTAAGCAGCAAGTCCTAAGCAAACTTGCGTTCCTGTTAAAATGGTAGTGTCTTTCAAGGTTGTCTTGATTTGAGTTGATTTGGGCCCACCAAACTGCCTTGATCTGCTTTTACCAAGATGTTGGTGGCTTTGGAATCCATTGTATCAGTGTTGGGGTTTGTACACAAAATGTGCATCAATTAATAGAATGCAATTGATTTGAACAGTTTCTGGCAAATGACAAGTGTTGGCCAGTTGTATTTCATTTCCTTGTTATTTCAAGTGGCTGTTGATATGCAAAATTGATGATGATGGTGATGATGATGATGATGATGATGATGAAGAAGAAGAAGAAGAAGAAGAATGCCTGCACACTTTACTCCTGTTACTGTGGCCTGCTTGGGAAGCTAATCTTGTGCCTCATGACCATGGCTTTTTTCATTTGTTCGTTGATTTATTGTTGTTGTTGTTACCTTTCCTTACATTGGTTTCTGAGTATATTCTTTTTGGTCCTGTTCTAAACCTGTTAGGTTTAGAAATAAGCTAGATTTACTTATATGCTCAGCTGGAATGCTTCTGTCACAGGCTTTTCTTCTATTTGCAGTGTCAAGTGCCGTGCAAACAGTTCTTCATTAGTGTCCAAGGTTGTGGATCTGAACATCTATATTCTGCAGTCCCCAGCCAATAAAGCCCCAGATAAACCAATCATTGTTTGAGCTCCTTTAATGGTTCTCAAATAAGGGTGGGGTTTTGTTATGTTTTAATCTATTCCTCTCTGTCAGCAAAGATAACAGGAAATAGAATCTTTCTGGAGATTAGGAAAATCACAGCATCCCATGGATTACCCAGGTTGACTATATATACTGCCAGTTACTAAATGGAATTGTTTCCTTTTGAGGGACTTTTAATAAAACTAATCAAACTACTTTCTAAATTGTTGTTCCCTGGGCCAAAATGCTGATATCAACAAGACATCGGACTTCCAACTCTCCTTAAAAAAAAAACCTCTTTGTGGCTGTAGCCTCTGAATTTGGCTTCTTAACTGGTATATTAAATTAGCCCTGCTAAGACTTGCCTGGCTTTCCAGCAGAAAGGTGCTGGGTTTATGGCTTCTCGTGCCCTGAGCAGTCCTGTTCTACAGCCTGTGGATAGAAAGAGTGGGCAGTGTGTGAGCCATGCTCCATAGGCTTAGTCCTCCACCTCCAAAGCAGATACTCCTCAGATTAACCAAGCCCATAACTTGTTATTATTTTCTGTTACTTGAAACCCTGATACATTTATGTTTTAGGAAAATGCTTAGTCTTTTCTCTTATAGAAGCCTTTCTCTTTTGCCTTGTAATCCCAGGCCTCTGTCATTGATTTATTATCTCAGAGCTACTTTGCAGTTACAGACCAGGAACTCTTCATCATGACCTAATTTTCCTCCCATAAAAATCACAGCACGTAATAAAGAGTACACCACACACGTTACGGGAAGGCTTCTAATCCTTGTAAATTGCAGGAGCATGTTACAGATGGGATTGGGAAAGGTATAAAAATGTGTATGTGACATGGCTGAGAATAAATTCCACAAGTGTCAATGGTCTCCAATGTCAAGATGGGCCCAAGGGGGGCCAGTGAAATTTGAATTTTGTAGACAATGCAAGGGGAAAAGAACAGCAAATTCTAACGTTGTAAGCAGTTGAGATCGATGTTATACAAAGAGCAGTAATTAAATTTGCACTTATAAATTAAATCCTCATGTCCTGACTGCAGATAATTCATTGTTGAGTCTCCAGTTATTTCCCTTCTTATACTTTTTTGTTGAATGCAATCATGTCTTTTGAACACTGAGTGTCAAACAGTGTTAGGTGCTTCCGTCCTCGCCTGAGTCCCAGGAGTTTTACAGATGTGACAGCTAAAGGTCAGAGTTATATAACTTGTTCAAAGTCACAGAGCTAGTGAGTGACTAGAATCAGATCCATCAGACTCCAGAACTTATGATCTTTGCATTTTGTCCTCTGTCTCTCAAATTACTAACACGTATAAAGGCCACAGGTGGTTAAGACCCAGACAGTCCAGCTAAGCTGTCTTAAGTCCCAGTCCAGCTGTACTCATTTATGTGACCTTGAACAAATCAGTTAGTCTCAGTGAGTCTCAGTTTCCTCACCTACAAGATGACAAGAATAATAGTAGAGTAAAATCCTGAGATAATCCATGTAAATAACAGCATGATAAACACTCAGTAAACTTTGGATATTTTTATTGTCACTTATACCACCACTACCTCCTGCCCACTCTGTCAGGTTCTGTGCTCAGCATTTAATACTCATTAGCTTTTCAGTATCCCTGCAAGACAGGTGTTAGATCCCCATTTACACAGGGAAACAGTCTCAGAGGGGTTAAGGCTCTTACCCGAGTTGAACCCAAGTCTGTATAGCTCCAACACCTATTTGCTTTCTACCCATATAATGACTGTAAATTCCTTTCCTATATATATATATATTTTTTGGATGGTGTTTAGGTTTATTTTTTAATTAATTTTTATTGGAGTATAGTTGATTTACAATGTTGTGCTAGTTTCTGCTATACAGCAAAGTGAATCAGTTATACATATATTAGATTCTCTTCCCATATAGGTCATTACAGAGTATTGAGCAGAGTTCCCTGTGCTATAAGGTAGGTTCTTATTAGTTATCTATTTTATATATAGTAGTGCGTCTATGTCAATCCCAATCTCCCAATTTATCCCTCCCTCCCTTTCCCCCTTGGTAACCATAGGCTTGTTTTCTACATCTGTGACTCTATTTCTGTTTTGTAAATAAGTTCATTTGTACCTTTTTTTTAGAGTCCACATATAGGTGACATCCGTGACACGGCAACGATGCCAGTGTCTCTGACGGTGAAGTCAGTGTAGCTGTAGGTCCTGCCCCATGAGCAGTTGGATCAGGCCTCAGCCCAGTTCTGTGTGACGGCAGAGGCCAAGCCACCCCTGACCACTCTGCCACACAGCTTAAGGAGAAACTGCAGCTTGGTATTTACAGGTCTGCTAATTCCACTTATAGGAAGCTTGACACTGGGGATACTTGGGAGCGTTATCCAGAATCATATTTTTATTTTACAATCTTACTCCTCGGTAGCTTCCAGAAGGCTTACAGCCTTCCTTGTAACTTTTATTTCTAAGGCATTCCTGACTAAGTCAGAATTCATTTGTAAGTTTGAACAGAATTAATGGGGCACTTGGGGCACAGAATAAATCCCCCCGTTTTGTGTTAAGTTGGAAAGTCTCTGTGAAATGAGTAGATTGTTCCAGCCACATGGTAGAGCTCCATAAATCCATTGCTCAGAGATTACATGAGCTCATGCTTCCATCGTTCAGCAGAGACATTTGTACAGTGATTCTTCTCAACAGAATGAAGGGAACTTCATGGGATTCTCTTGAAGTCATCCCTTCCAAACAAAACAGGATTGGAACAACCAGCAAAACTGTGAATCATTCAGATTCTCATCAGAATTCAACTCAAGCTTTTTTCACAGAGGCATCTTTTGGCCTGGCTGAGAAGGTGGCCGGACCGTGAGCAGCCTTTTAACAACTTGCATGTATTCAAGTTTCAGAGTTAAAGGAACAAAAGTAATTTGGGGAATGATTGCCCAGACTCCTTAGTGAAAGTCTGTGTCTTCTGCTCTGACTTGGTCTGATTTGCAGAGGTGCCCTTGTACCTGGGAAAACCATGTGTAATAATACTGGTGATAGTCCCGTGTCTGGCACTCCACATTTCGTAGCAGGCCCCACTTGCACATTAGTGCATTTGATCTCAAGAAGAGCCCTGTCGGAGTTCTTCAGAAGCCGGGGCCTGACTCACACTGAGACCCAGAGAGCTGGCCTTCAGGATTGTAGCTCTGGCCCATGGTGAAAATCTCCATCTCCTAGAACTGATTCTAGTATGCTCCAGTAGCTTTCCTTTTAGAGAAAACAGCCAATGAGCAGAATGTAATTCTCATGTGTTCCCGTGTCTCCTCCCGTTTGCCTGTGTATAAACACTGTTTTGGAAGCAATTTTCCACGCATCTGTCTAAATCCATGGTCCTTCCTCACGACTCACTCTTCTTTGTTTCTCCAGCATCTACGACAGTTTTTAGGAAAGAAGAAATGCTCACATTTCTGGTGACAGTTGAAATGAAAATGCATATGCATTATCTTTGTTCACATTGCGGTTGAGTGAGGATCTCATTCTCAGTAGCTCTTTAGGAAAAGAGACAACCTAACACAACATTGTAAAGAAACTATACTCCAATAAAAAGTAATAAAAAAATAAGAGAAAAGAAATGAAAAAGAAAAAAAAAAGGAAAAGAGAGACAAAATTTGGAGCCCAGACATAAAGAGGTGGGGGCCTATCAGTGTGTCTGAATTCATTTTCAGATGTTTTTTAGCTCAGATTGCCGAAAATGTTGTATTTAAGGCCAGAGGCAGAAGGGTGCTAAAGGATATCATTATTTGTTGAAATCTGTACTTGTGGGTTTGGGCACCGGCTTCTGTAGTGTAGATTAGCTGGAGAAGATGAGCTGAATGCTGAGGACTGCTGCAGAGGTGGGGAGTGGAGATGTTAGAAACTGCAACCCTAGGGTCCCATCCCAGCCCCTCTCCTGCTAAGCCATGTGGCATTAGGAAATCTCTCCTTGTGGAATGGTCATCCTGCTTAGTACCTTTGACTTAGAGATAAGTCATGTAAAGTACCTTGCACAGTGGCTGGCAGGGGCAAACACTCCTGTATAAGAGCAAGTGCCAGTGGTAATGGTGCACGGGGTGTCACTTAGGAGCAGCCCTGGCTCAGCGTTGTTGGAGGACAGAACAAAGGGGGAGGGAGCTTCTGAGAAGCTTAGTGGTCCTTGAGCTCAACAACAACCATAATTTCTCTTTTCTTCCCTTGAAGATGCTCAGAAGGAGCCTGGTGACATGTGTAACACTGGTACTTATTTTTAGGGGTTCCAGCTCCTCTGGAAGCCAGGAGGTTTTTGTTGTTTTTGTTTTAGGCCCCCTTCTCTCCTTACCTCCTCGCCCCAATTGAACTCAGCTATGTAGTGATTCAATTTATTTTGTTGAAAATTCAGTCCCCTAGGGAAAATATGATAATGCTGTTTTCAGACAGCTGTGTTTGGTTGCAAGACTGACTGAACCAGCTGGCTGGCATCATTGGAGCCCAAGGACCTGCCAACTCATAGAGAGCAGCTGTTTTGGCTGAAATTCTTATCATTCTTATGACTTTGCTTCCTATATCTCAGCTTCTGAGTTCTGCTTTCAAATGCACGCACAAAGGAGAGAAAGCCATGAGAAAGACTCTGATGTGTCTAGGGCCACCCATAGGTGAGGGGAGTGGAGGTGCCACCACTGTGCTCTCATTACTCGTGATTGTTGGGAAAGAGAAAATCCAGAAGGAGACCAGCTCCAGAGAGTAAGAGATGATAATAAGTGGATCAATAAATATTGATATCTTAATACAGTGGGTGTGTTACGCAACCAGGAAGAATCAGGTGTGAAGATTTTCTTCATGAAGGGGGAAATGTTACAATATAATGTTAGAGAAAGTGTATAGGATACAAAACTGTATAAAGAATAGAATTCCAATTATGGAGAAGTGTGTTTTAACATTAAATGAGATAACTCATACAAAGCACTTGACGTGGTAGATACTCAGTAAATCACAGCTACTAGATGCACATTCTCTAACCACGGGAGACATGTTGGCCTCAAGCACTGTTGTACCCAGAGTGCCTGGTATAAAGGAGATGCTGAAAAGATCTTTCTAGGTTGAATGAATTAGTGTTGTTGTTATTATATGCATTTTAAAAGGAATTGAGAAAATCTAGGGACATATGTTTCTATGTTATCATCTGTAAATGTATCTATAATTGTGGCAGCTTAACCTCTCTGCCTCAGTCCTTCATTATAAATGGTGAGGACAGTACTTGAAGCTCAAGGTCACTCAGAACTGAGTGAGCTACATGGAAAATACACGCAGTGACTGGTCCCTAGGGAGCCGACCTTGCATGGCAGTGACTGTAATCATGGTAAGCACCATGTAAGTGGTAGCTATTATAATAATTCTGTCGTACTTGGATCTGTAGGAAAAAAGACGAGCATTGTCATGATTTTTATCTATCATTTTCTTCTCAATTTTTACCGTGGTCTTTTTTTTTTTTTTTTGCAATGAAAGCTTAAAAGAAAAAACCTCATATGAAAATAAAACTCAAATGCTAACAGTGGTTACCTCTAAATAGTGGAATTGGGAGAATTTTTCTATTTTCTTCTTGATGCTTTTCTACATTTTCCAAACTGTTTGTAGTATGTATGTTACTTCTGTCATCAAGATTTGGGGGAAACAACATTTTTTCCCTTTTTTAAATAAGAAAAAGAATGCTCAGCATCAAAGATAACACAAAGCTGCTGAGCTAGACGCTCCATCTGGGGATGATTGAAGACTAGAAGATGCTGCCCTGTTCTGGGCTTCTTTTGGGGGCTGTTATTTAAACGCATGTTTCACAGCCTCAGAAAGTTGTGAAGCAGTTGTTAAGAACTGGGAAACAGAACCAATGAGGAAAAGTAAAGTTGTTTTAGTTCATCCGTTCTGGACAAAGGTGGTCAAAAAACTTTAAGCCCTCTTCGCAGACAATGGCTTATATTTAGCACAGAAGCTTTCTATTGGCTCCGGAGAGAACAACAAAAAGCAGATCTCTGGAAATGCTAGCAGAAGGGGTGAGAAGTGGAAGTGAATGGTTCCCGAACCTTGGGACGCGCTTCCAAAGGAGGATGTTTTGTGCCAGTTCCTAGAGATGTTTAAAATAGAGTCCTGAGCAAATCCTGGTGGTCTTTTTCAGTCTTTTTCTTGCTGATTCTTAGACTCCATCAAGCTTTTCGGTCGTACTTGTCTGGACCTGTGCTGTCTCCCCAGTTCACAGTAGCGTGTAACCCTTTTATGAAACTATTTTGCAGATATTTAACACCGTGCCTGACGCGCCCCTCACCAATGCCCAGCTGCACCTGTCTCGGAAGAAGAGCAGTGACTCCAAGCCCCCGTCCTGCAGCGAGAGGCCCCTGACGCTCTTCCACACCATGCAGTCAACAGAGAAACGTGAGTCCCACTACTCAGGGCCAGCGTGGTCCCCGGGGGACATCCAGGCCTCCTCCCAGCTGCCCGGGGTGCTCACCTCCAGCCTCTCTGTGTGCGTTGCTGCCTTTTGTGTCCTTCAGGACACTGTATCGGCCATTGTACCCTCCCGGGTTCCGTGGCTGAGTAACCTCGACAGGACAGGAAGCAGGGGTGCTGAGGTTGAAAGGGAGGGCTGCGCCGCCCAGGATCCTCTTTCCCACTCCCCTGTGGGCAGACAGCCGAGCCCCTTTTCCTCCAGCGGTACAATCAGATCTAAGCTCAGGCGTCGCTTCTTCGGCCCCTCTTTTGTT
This sequence comes from Balaenoptera musculus, assembly GCF_009873245.2. Classification (NCBI taxonomy): domain Eukaryota; kingdom Metazoa; phylum Chordata; class Mammalia; order Artiodactyla; family Balaenopteridae; genus Balaenoptera; species Balaenoptera musculus. The sequence goes on from NC_045787.1 coordinate 118,742,125, forward strand.
AGCGGCTCCCCTAGAACCAGTTTCCCTTCCTTTTCTCGGGTTGTAACTCAGTGCTTATTCGTGCGAGTCACACGCCCCACTGGAATGGGGCTCTCTCTGCACAGGGACCTTGTTTGGCTTGCTCGTCCTTCCCCTCCACCTCTCCTGGGCCTGACACACAGTGGATGCTTAGTAAATGTGTGGAATTAATTCACAAGTTAATAGGAGAGCATTGCCCTCCTTGTTCCAAGTAGCAGAGTGTTCTCACCACAACTGTATCGAATCTTGTTTTCACCTCTGGATTTCTGAGTTCTTTGCAGCAGTTGGGTTACTGGGCCCTCAAATCTCCAGTCTGGTTTCAGCCTTTGTAATGAGGGAGTCCAGTGGTGGAGGGTGGGAGTCGAGGGTCCCAGCTGTGCCCGAAGGCAGGCAGCCCTGGGGGTCCCTGTGCCGGCGACAGCATTCAGGCAAGCCTCCTATCTTCTCTCAGCCTCGCCTCCTACCTTCTCTCAGTCTCAGTTTACTTGCCTGTAAAGTAGTGATAATAGGGCCTACCTCAGAGGGAAGTGGTGCGGATTCAATGAACTAATGCAGCTAGGCAGCTGGCACAGGCCTAGACGTGGCAAGGGCCATCGACTGAGAGCTGCTGCTACTGTTATTAGTTCCTGTTCAATCACACGCAGACACCAAGGAGTATGAAAACGTGACCTCGTCTGTAAGGAGCTCACATTTGAGTAAAGGAAGTAGACACGTGAATAGGTAATGGTGAGTCGGCAGGATAACTGCTCTCAGATGTGCGCATTCAGGGAGCCAGGAGAACGTGGTGGTTGAAAGCACTCATGGGCACCAGGCGCCTGGGTGAGAGCCCTCCTCGGCCGCTCTCTGGCTGTGTGACGTGGGCCAGTTATCTGCCATTGCGTGGCCTCAGTCTCCTCTTCTGGAAAACAGGGATAACAGTTTCCTTATAGGCTTGTTGTGAGGAATAAAGCACTTCAAATGGTTCTCAGTAAATGCTGGGAGGTGTGGCGGTGGTATTATTATTATATACTTTTTATATTTTTTATGTATTTATATGTATTATATATGTTTATTTTTATATATTTATATAAATATGGTACTTACTGTATATATTATATATATATAATATTCTCTCTGAGTTACAGTAAAGGCGCAAATCAGAAAAATGACCCACTTTGCTTTGAAGAGGAAAGAGACTCCATATCTGGATTGGCATCTCCTCTTTGTTACAGAAAATGTTTTTTATCCCTTTGTCGTTCAGAAGCAATGGCCTTCCTTATCATTACTGCTGAACACAAATCTTCCCCACCCTCGGAGCATCACTGCTTTTAAAGAGGTCGTCATATCCCATAATATGGCTGCACATTGGTGCAACCACTGAGGTTGTTTCAGATATGTTGCTTTCATGAGTAAAGCCACTATAATCATCCTCATAGCTAAATCTGTTCATATTCGTGATTATTTCCTTATGATCAATTCCTGGAAGAATTTCTGGGTCAGCAGATAGGCACAGTTCTAGGGCTTTGACCCGTACTGGGATTGGCTTCCCTTCGAACAGTAGCCTGTGTTCCCCTGAAGTATCTGGCTGGGGTCGTTCTTGGCTGTGGTCTGTAACAGAGAACACTTGGAACAGGCCTGGCCTCACCCACATCTGCCACAAACACAGCATCGAGCTGTGGGGTGAGATGCTTCTCATGTTTCCACGACAGCCACGGTCACCTAAGGTTTTGTACTAAGCAATGTACAGTGCAGATCAGGACAGATCAGACGATATTGGTAAATTCCTCTAAGCTTGAAATAGTGCCGAGTTTATGGTTAGATGGAAACAGAGGCAGCTCTGGATCAGGTCTTAAAGCATATTCTGGGAGCATGTAAGAAAGAAGATGGCGATTAGGAGAAAATCAATTAGATCCTTGCCCAAGATTAATTTTATCACACGAGGCAGCAGGTGAAAGTTAAGGATGTGTGAAAGCAGACGTGCCTAAGCTGCAGATCAAGCCGTCCCTGTCTGCACACAGGGGACAGGAGGATGGGAGACGGGAAGACAGTGAAGCACTACATCTTCCCTCTGAACACGAGGAGACGCTCCCTGGAAACGGGGCTGGAATCTCCATATGCGCAGATATTTGTGGGGTGCTCAACTTTCCTCCCTTTCTCTGGAGAAACATTTTCATTACAAAGCACATAGGGGTGCGTGTATACATATACTTTTTAGAGTTGATTTTAGAAATGCTTATTTTCCTGGGAAATTAGAGTAATGTCCAGGCTGGCCTGGAAAGGCACCATAGGAGGAGCGGGTGAGTTGGTGTTGTGAGGAAGACTGGCCAGGAGCTGGAAGGTTCTGCCAGCTCTCGCCCCTCGTAGGTTGCGGTGCAGCCAACTCACCACCATTAGATGAGCAGGTCACAGTGTACTGTTTTCACACGCGAACCCTCCCCTTTGTCTGGTCTATGGACAAAGATAGAAGACTATCAAAGCACTTCGCTGAGTTTACTCTTTGGAGTTAAAATGCTGGGGAAGACTCTGCAGGTAATTTGTGGGGGAAAAAAAATGCTGTATTTCCATACAGTGATGTTTTTCACATTAAGGCCTCTTGCCATACCTAGCTCAGTACTTCCCAAACTTGAATCATTTACATAGGCCTTCATTCACTCTTTGGGCCACAATCACATAACTTTTGCACTGTTGTTTGTTTAATATATTTATATAAATCAATTTGAAAGCAGCTCACTTCTTTACGTGGCCTCGTCCTACTCAGTAAAATTTCTACAGCGTGAATTTTATTGTCTTACTGTATTACTCTCTAATATACATTAAAATAAATATGAAACTGTTCAGCCAAAAAATGTTCATCCACATTTGACCTTAGAAGTGTTGTGTGTCCACCTGTGGAATACGTACCACAGTTTGGAGTCCACAGAGCTTGCTCTAAATTTCTGACTGGCTCAGATCCTTCTTCTTAACATAAACACACAAACTCAAGATTCCTTTGTCTGCTCAACTGGAACTGGGCTCAGATGTTGTCCGTTAGCTGTTTATATCACTGTGAACACTCGCCATTCATCTGTCGATTTCACGTTGTGCACTCTGGGTTCGTTGTGACACCTCTCCAGGTTTCACATGACCTTACCTTTCTTCAGATTCTTGCCACAGAGTAGATATCTTGTTACGGGGATCGCACCTGTGAGAACACACACGCACACACAAACACGTACACCTACACAATATCTCCATGTACCTCTCTTCTACCTTCAGACTTCATATGATACTGTCAGAACCTCATTTCCTATTATGTCTGTGTGCCTACTCTCTTTTGAGTTCAGTTATGTTTTTCCTCCTCATTGGCATACTTGCAGTTTAATATTTTTTCTGTGATCCATGGGTCAGCCCTCTCTTCAGCCCCTAGTTGACATGCTTGATGCGCCGGAAACTCCCAGAGTAGTTCCCTTGTGTGCTTCCCATCAGCACATGTTTTCCCTTCACCTCGCTGCAGTGCCCCTGCCCTGTGCAGAAGTTGGAGCCCATTCTTATCTCTTAGAAGTGAATCTATGCCAACACTCTGGCCTCAGATTGTCATGGAAGTATCTGGCATGTTAGTTGATGCTCACTGATGTGTGTTTTATTTTCCAGAAGGAGTTTTTCATTCTGTGTGGGTAGACCAGTTGTGTGCCCAGGCACCTCCGTAAATCTCGTTCACTTTAATCTGAGAGTGGTAGTGGAGTCTTCTCCAGGTGGCTTTTTCCTTTTCCCAGTGTTATGTCATCCTTATAATTGGTAATCACCCCATGAGGTAGGTTCTCATCATCCACATTTTACAAACAAGTAAACCAGGGCTCGAAGGGTTAAGCAGTCACACAGCTGGCGAACGGCAGAGAAGGGATTTGTACCCAGGTCATACCCCTTCCCCATGCCACGTTGTCACTTCTTGAGCTGCCTAAGTGAAAACCTTGCTAGACTGAGTTAAGGAAGCAATAAAAACCATCTGTCCCAGAGTCCAGCGTTGCCACGGAGGCAGTTGAACCATATTGAATGGGTTCCTCAATACGTGTGGTGGCAAGCAGGAGCCACACGACGACCCCCCCATGTCACCCCAGCTCTGCAGCGAGCAGTGTGCATTCAGCAGTCACTTAATATGCTGGGCCAGGGCAGTCTCTCTCATTTGTGATCACTTTAGAACAGATGGAAGGAGGTTTTTCAACTGTGCTGCCAGATGAATGGTAGCAAAGGAGATTACTGTTTAATCTCCAAGTTAACACGCAGATACATCATGCAGCAGAGATTGGACTGGTATGTCTAGGTGAAAGCTATACTTTTTCCAGGCAACTGCAGAAGGTAGAGCCAGAGGATTAGAGGGGACCAAGCACCCAGGTCTTGTACTTTTTAAGATTTCTTCCAAAAGATTGCAAGGTGACACTTATCACTTATTTTGTCCCGAATTTTTAGTAGTTAACACAAGCATACCTCTTTTTATTGCACTTTGCTTTTTTGCACTTTGCAGATACTGCGCTTTCCACAAATTGAAGGTTTGTGGCAACACTGCGATGTCAGGTGATGGTTAGCTTTTTTTGGCAATAAAGTTTTTTGTAATTAAAGTGTGTATATTGTTGTTTTAGACATAGTGCTATTACATACTTAATAGACAACAGTGTAGGGTGAACATAACTTTTATATGCACTGGGAAACCCAAAAATTCATGTGACTTGCCTTATTGCAATATTTGCTTTATTGCAGTGGTCTGGAACCAAACCCAAAATATCTCCAAAGCATACCTGTCCCAAGGTGTTAAAATATGTTTCTTGGAAGTGCGGTTCTTAGACTTGGGTGTGCATTAGAATCATGTAAGGAGCTTGTTGAAAGATACAGATGCCTGGTCTCCTCCCCAGTACATTCTGAATCAGGTCATGCCTGGAGCTCAGGCCTCTGTAATTTTAAAAGCACCCTGGTGATGCTGATGCCAGCTAAAGTTAGAGAAGCACTGGCTTGGGGAAGGGAGGGATGGTCAAGGTTGCTTGTCTTCTGTCATTAGCAGAGTGTCTCTTAGACTCTCTGTTGGGGTTTGGGGCAGCCTGGTGGTAGTTGGAAGCAGGGGCTCTGTAGTTTCAATGCTTTTTTTCAATGCCATCTCTATCACCTACCAGCCCTGAGACCTAGAATCCATTACTTTTCATTTCTGAACCTCCATTTGTTCATCTGTAAAATCAATCACTAATAATAGCTTCCTTGGAGGGAAATTACCGTGATTAAGTGAGCCAGTGCATGTGAAGTACTTGACAATGGGCCTGGAACATACTCAGAACCTAATAAATGTTAGCTCAGATTACGATGATTACCATCAGGCTATAGTCTTACTTTATGTTTGACTAAGAAAATATTCCCCCTCTGAAGCCTGCAGAGTCCAAAGGAGAGGCCCATATGTGAGGGTAATGCAGAGTCTCCCTGGCCCCAGAGAGAGTCCATTTGATGCTGGAGTGCCAGTACTTCAGCAGTCTGGGATGAGTTGTGCAGCCTTGGTGGGGTGGGAATGGATTCTTGGGCTTTATTTTACATGGATCTTGTTAACTGGCAGCTGGGATTATCGCTCTGATTAATTCTTTTAGTTCAGTTAATTCATCCTGGACCCTCTCCCAGACAGGCCCAGGGAGAGGTTGAGAATTCAGCTCATGTACTTAACATGTGTGTCTTCCTTGCTGAAAAATAACTGGGAATCCGTACTGTTCAGAGCTTTACGTAATACCTCTCTCGGAGCCATCAAAGCTGCAGCATGTGTCTTTTCTCAGGTTGCCTCTGCAGATCCTGGGCGCTCTGGACACACCTGTTTGTTTTGGCAGATGACATGTTTATCCACAGGGATTCCTATTGTCACACAGACTGTAAGGTGTAATGTAGTTCTTACCTTAATTATGTATGGTTACCATGTGTGAGTGAGAACCGCGTAGTTGATGTGGCCCTTAAAAACTGATGCCGTGGAAAGCTCATGGCAGGAAAAAAGTTCAAGGTAGAGCATTAAATAAAAAAGAGCATATTCCAGCCTCTCATCTCTGGCATTATCACTATGTGAAACAGGTATTGTAGCATTAGGCACTATGTAATCCCACCTTGTTAAAAGAAGAAAATATGTGTCTGTTTCTACGTATAGAAAAACAACTGGACTTTGACACACCAAAATATATCTAGGATATTTGTATGCTATTCTGTACTTTTCAGTTGGAGAGGAATGCATATTTATTATGTATTGCCTAATTTTTACATGATAAAAACAAAACTCTCTAATCATACACTCCATTTACTATCTCAAACCCATTTTGCAATGAGTCATGGCATAAAAATAAGTAAATATATCATTTTCTTCTTTCTCATGAGCATTGGTGTAAGCAGTCTGTATGTGGGCTTCCTCAGATACCGGGGAACCATAGACTAAAGGGAGAGTGTCCCTCCTGAAAAGTGAGTTCTCAGGGAAGAAGGAGGGCTGTGTTGTGAGTAGCAGAGTGTCTGCTTACCTGTGACCATTCAGTTCCCTGTCCAGCCGTTAATTAGAGGCGCGTTCCTACACCGTGGTTTTTGAAATGCTGTTTCAGGAGAGGCTCCCCACTGTACCTCCATGTCTCATCCCTGTGAATCACTTCCATCCTGGGCCAGCCACAGTGACTTCCCCATTCTTTCGTGCACTCCATTCTCATTGGCATTCTTTCCCTTTGCAAAGCAGAGGGTTATTATGGGCACTATGGGGAGAGAATGTCAGTCAGTCCACAGGGGGCCAAAATCAGTGGTGGTTTTGCTGAAGACAACCTGCCAGAAGTTGTGATATCATGTCCTGCATCTAGGGTCCAAACAACATTGACCACATTTTTCACTTATCACCTCCCTGTTTAGTCCATCATTGCCCCAACTACATTTTAAGATTATTTTTTAAAACATTGCCCAACCTGTTTTCATGTGCTCAAATATGCTGCCCAAACTACTTCTTAAGATTATTTTTATCGTAGGGACTGAGGCTGGGTCAGTATGAAATCAGACCAGCTCAGATTTTAGTGGGGCTTGGCACGCCACTCTTATCAGGAGCAAAAGCTACAGAGGAGAAAAATTGCTTTAGAAAGTCTGATTACAAGCTTCCTGTGTACTTGGGTGTTTCCCAGAGATGGTAAACTCAGAAATTGCTGTGCACTCATTTTTTATTGCAAAATTCATTAAGCTGCTATGCTATTATCATTCTGTCTTGTCAAGATGATACATTACAGACTTCATTGCAAAACTTTAATGAGCAGGAGAAAGTACACCTCTCGCTCCACCATAGCCTGGGAAAGCCTCTGGGCGTTTTGCTTTTGCAAAACGTTTTGCTTTTAATATTTTTGGTGTAACGCCCTGGGTCTCTGCAGAACCTCCATCTGTCTTGCGATTCCCTTTTCTTCCTGTTTGATCATGTGGAGAGTGAGTTCCCTCCTTTGGGCTCTGTGAGGCATCAGGAGCTGCTGTTAAAGATCAGTCGCCTTCCCTCTTCTTTCTGACAGCTAGTCTGAGACCTCATGGAAAGCTGAGATATCAGCCTCTATGATGACAGACTTCTGTGCGTGGTGAGAAACCTCCCTCAAAGTGGCATCGAAGGTCTGTGTTTCCTATTTACCCTCCAGCTCTGAGTATTCAGTGGGCCAGACGTGTTCAGGCCTGCCGAGCCAGGCGGATTTGGCTGGGCTCTGCATGTGCGTTCCTGGACTCGCCTCTGAGTTCTGTGATCAAGAGACCCTGCGTCTTGTATGTGGCACGCTTGTCATCAGAGCGAGCGGGAATCACTTGGTAAATATGGAAAGTGAAGGAGCTTAGCTCCCAGATTTCCATGGCAACCCCCAGAACAAGTACAATATCACCAAAATTATTCTGTGGTTGCTTTTTTTAGTTGCAGTGATTTGGTTGCATACTCATGTTTTTCCGCTCCTGATTTGTACAAAAAACACAGACTCTGCCCACTGTAACTAGTACTTTGGTTTCAAGGACGTAAGTGGTCCCTGCCCGAAGCACCTGAAAAATTCAGTCACACAAAACTGCCTCCTGTGTGCTAACAGAATACATTCTGATGGTTTGTGTTGCCTTATTTATGTTTATTATTTATGTCATGACTGTTGTGGAGCTTTAATCTCTACTGTGCATGGCCTGGGCACCAGGAATGTATGAGCTGACACTGACTCACCGGTCATCGTCATGGATGCTTGATGTAGTCTGTGAGGGCAGACGTGGCCCTGCCCTTCAGTAGTGTGCGTTTTTGAGGACCAAGTCCACATCCAGTTTGTCACTCCTTGGAGAACACATGTTCATGAAAGCATCCAACATGTTACCCATGCATGTTTACAATTGTTTGGGCTTTTATTTTATCATTTCTTTGTTTCTGGGCTCTTGTTTTCTGTGACTAATATGAAGAGAGATTCTTGTTGACAAACATGCCTGAGGAAAGCAAGCATTCTCACTGCCTTCAACCAGTTCCAGAAGACTCTTGTATTGGGGGCATTCTTTCTGTTTTGGCCATTTGATCTTGTCGATTTGACTCACAGCTGGTTGTTGTTTTCCTTTTTCAGCCCACTAGCCTGTAATTTTTTTTTCTTCAGCAATATAATTGCCATCAGTCCTTCTTTATACCTTCTAATGCGGATGCCAGAGCTGGTTTGAATCATCAGTGACTCAGAGAAGTCCAGCTCTGTATTTGAATGATTTGGTTAATTTTAAAAAAAAAAAATCTTTTAGGCTGCCTGTTCTCATTCTGTTTTTCTGTCAGGAGCAAGTATTCATTTGCCCACCTGACAAAAGTCCTCCTGTTTTGAGTGACATTACTGAATCATTTTCTCTTTATTTCTTAATTGATTGCAAATGCTTTAGAATTTGTCGTAGTATAGTTTGCCTTAACCACTAAACATTTGATTTGCTATTGATTTTACTCCCCACTCCTTCTCTGGAATAATCACCTTCCTACTCACCCTCAGGAAGGATTGTCAGCATTTCAGCTTAGACATCTGTCTGCTTAGAAGCTCTCAGTCTCATTACGTGAGGTCTCCTGTCAAAGAAAACTGTAGTGATCTTGTAGTCAGAGAGTGCCAGGTTTCCAGATTTCCTTATCATATGGCCCATTGAGGGATATCAGTAAAGAGTCTGCATCTTAGGATGCATATTTGGCTATCTTGTCTGCAAAACTATGAAATATTATGATAATATTTTGGCTATTATTAATTTTCTCTTTGGACAAAAAACTCCTTTCCCTGATCTTTTGTTTTTGTTGTTGTTTTGTTGTAGGTTACACCATATGTGACAGGTCCTAGATATCTAAATATAAGTCAAAATATAATCTCAGAAAGAATTTATTTCTTTAAAAAAGAATTCTGTGTCCTCCAGTAAATGAATACTAGAAATCCTCAGGCTCAGTTTGGGTGTAGCCACCTGTTTTATTCTATTGACTTTGCCAGTCCAGGGAGAGTCGAGTCCTCATTATCCACCCATATCCTCGTTCTGTTGTGGGTTTACAGGAGTTTGGGATTAACACACACTACTCTACATAAAATAGATCATCGACAGGAGCCCACTGTATAGCACAGGGAACTCTACTTAATATTCTGTAATAACCTACATGGGAAAAGAATCTGAAAAAGAATAGATATATGTATATATATAACTGAATCACTTTGCTGTACACCCGAAACTAACACAACATTGTAAATCAACTATACCCCAATATAAAATTTTTTAAAAGTAAACAAGAAAAAAAAAAGAAAAAAACAAATATGTTCCACATGCTACAGCCTTCCTCATTAGCTCGTGGAGAGACCCAGTCTATAATACTGTAACGGGAGATATGTTCTTAAAACTTTTACCTAAGTCCATTTTTTAGAATCAGATCTTTTTATGAGCATTAGGATTCTGATAAAATATTTTATAAAGCAAAGCATCTTTATATAACTTTTTTTTATTGTGATTTCAAAGTGTTGTCTGTCACATGCGCAATCTTAGGTTGCCTATAGTCTACTGAGAAAGGTAGACCTATGAACAAGTGAATATGTGCAAGTTAATCAATACTCTAGTATACATCTGATTAAAATACCAACAAATTAGTGTCAGAGTCTGCTGTCTGGGGGCAGGGTTTGGTACCCAGGAGGAGCTCAATAAATATTTATTGAATAAATGAAAATCGAAGAAGGTTTCATTTCAGATACTCTGTTTTTCTAATGCATAGTAAGGCAGAAAAAAAAAAGTCCTGATAATATTTTAGAAAAGCTAATATTCTTTTAGTATGACATTATTTTTAATTCATAGAATTATAACCCTCTCATGGGCAAGTAAATGTAATCACAGAGAAATATGAGCTTTAGTTATACTCTTCTGTTTCCTATGAATTCAGATTATTATGTCCTGCAAACTTGGCCTCAAACCAGAGTTAATAAAACTCTTCATCTCTCCTACCATATGAAGCAGAATACGTCTCCCCTTAACTTTTTATTTTCTGGAACGTATTATCGTTAGTCACTAATAGTCTTTTTTTTTTTTTTTGCTGATAAGAATGAATAGCAGGAGCAGCATTTGTTAAACCAAATCTAATATGAAACTGACTCTTTCTTGTGAGTAAATTTGAATTTTGAAACAGTAAAACAATAAGGTTTAATATAAAGCAAAATAAATTTCTTATGTTTATGATCTGCCAATTTCCCAGAAAAAGTTTTGTGGTGACTTTAGTTATATACCAGATACATTAAAATCACCAATGGACAACACATCTTTTATTCAGGTGCCATCTGAAAGTTTTAAAAATTTGTTGACTTAATATCACTGAACTGTCCACTTTAAAATGGTTAAAATGATACATTTTCTGTTGTGTGTATTTTACCATAATTTTTAAAAATGTATTGTTTGAAGATTTTTAGGTTTTATAAAGGTATTGTATTAGCATAACAATGAAAAATTTAAAAGACCTCCTCTAATCTCATTATCCTATCGAGCAATATTTACATTTTTATTTTCTCTTCCTGTTGTCTATAAACATAATTCCACATAGCTTCAATATAATTATCCATTCTTATCTTTTCATACTAAATTTCAATTTTATGATTCATAGTTATACTTTTTAACATTGTATTCACAAGGTTTCATTGAGTTGGTCAATTTTTTAAATTGGTGAAAAATTGGAAATAACCTGAAATAAAGTATTGTAAACATCTTCATAAATACAGCTTTTTTTTTTTCTACTTAAAAAAAAAAAAAGAATACGTCTCCATTGAGCCCCAAAGAAGTGTCATCTTTACTCCCCTTGGAATGAAGGTAGTCCTGGGCTCCTCACACTTTTTCAGGAGTCTTGATATGAGGATTTCGTCCAAAGGAAAATTTTACTTATACTGATTCATACTGATAAATGGCATATCCATTCCCTCAATGATCCTCTAATTATGTAATTTTAGAGTTGTTTTTTTTCCTGGTAGCAAGTACCCATTTGCAGGCCCTGTTAGTCCTCCTACATCTTGGCTCAATGTAACTCTTTTGATTTCTCTTTCTTTGTTGTTTCTCTTTGGAACTCAAGCTTTTGAAATACGAATAGTTCTAAACCTCAGGAATCAATAATCTACTTTTTTCAAAATCTATTTAGAGTTCAGGAATCTCCCATAAGCCTCACGGGGTTTTTAAGTGTTCTGTAGGGCTTCAAACATGGCATTGAGAATTTGCCAAGATACTAGGTGGTATTGGTGTATACATGTGTGTTTGTGTGTTTCTGTATGTGTGTACCTAATGTGAAGATTACTCTAACATCATTTCATAAGCATATTATATTTTTACATACATGAGTAGTGCAAGGGAAGAGTATTTTTTATCATGACCTCACCCCCTTTATTGCCTAAAGAGAGCCGGGTTCACTTGTTGACCTCTAAACTACCATATCAGCGAGCCTAGTCTGCTTCTTAGGGATATGGTATACCTCTGGTTCATTTCAGAAAGGTCCAGTGAGGATTAACCCAGACATGACATTTCTTGATACGTAAACTGATTGCCCAAAACATCAGTTGATTCCAATATGGTGTATCTGTAAGGAATGTGGAACAAGAATGACATTGTATGTCTCTAATGTTTCGCTGCAGCAGTGGTGACCATGCCATTTGGCTAAATCATCCCCAAAGTGTTTTCTTCAGTGCATGGTTCCAAGTTTTTAAAGATGTGAAGAAACAGAAAGTTCTTTTCTTTGAGCAAGGTTCTGAAGTTTACAAAACGCATTCTTGCATGTGATCCCACTTGATCCTCATGACAGCTCCCCGAGCTGTGTAAGGCATTTCTCATGCTCCCCATTTTATAGCTGCATTAACCAAGAAACAGAGAGTCAAGGAATATTCCCTGACTCCATACAGCCAGTCAGTGGTAGGAATTCAGGTTTTCTCCCTTCTGACTTGGTAATATTTTCCAAGCACTAATGTGACTGCTTGGAACATGGACTCAGTTTTGTATATGCAGACTACTCTGTAGTCCTTACAGATCTATTGATCAAAGAACTAACTGGAAGCTCAACATCAAATACTTGGAGCTAGAAGCAACCCAGAAGAGTCCATCTGGGGAGTGGTCAGGGGTTTAGACTGCAGAGCCATAAGGAAGTGGATGTCCAAAGAGTAGATATTTTATGGCATGGTACTATAGGGTCAAAGGTAGGACATGACTTAGGCAAGTAAGACCATTCTGGGGGCAGGAGTTTTAGAATAAAGGGTGAATGTCACCAAACCGAGAGGATATGATTGATTGCAAGGGGGCTTTGAAGGCTCTCTCTGTTCTGACCATCTGCCAGTCCAAAGAAGACACAATTCGTGGTGTGGTGGTGGGTCCAGTCTTAGGAAAAGGCTGGTCATATGAACGGGGAGATGTGTCCTGTCAAGGGAGATGTGTCCTGTCTGTCAAGGGAGATGTGTCCTGTCAAGCGGAGGACGGAGTTTTGCTCTAAAGTTTCAAGTCACCTGCTACTCTTGGGCTCTTCCTTTCCCACTTGTAATTCTTATCCTTTCCTATGTCCTTTTCGTAGCCTCATTGGCACCAGAGAGCTCCATCTAATCTCTTTATTTGTAAACTTTTGTATAGGTAGGAGCAGACTATCCCTATGGAATAATATTAATATGGAGTTTGTGGCTTTTTCTCCCCCCAGAGGAACAAAGAAACAGCCTCATCGACTCCAGTTTGGAATCTGTCGTCTCATCAAATGCAAACAGCATCCTTAATTCTAGCAGCAGCTTACAGCCCAACATGAACTCCAGTGACCCAGACCTGGATGTGCTCAAACCCACCCGGCCCAACTCGCTGTAAGTATGACATCTGGCTGCCGGCCACAGGGCGCCCTTGGTCAGCCATTCTGCCCAGCATGTGCTCTCTGGCCCTATCTGACTTTGAGTATTGTCCCATGAACCTGGTTTAAACCTTCTCCCTCAACTTGGAAGCTTGGCTAAGTTTGTTTTGGATTTTTTAAGCATCATCACCTCAGAGGGGAATCATTATTCTTAACATACTGCTTCTTGGCCTTGGTGATGTTTGATTTACTATCCTGCTGAGATGGCTTTGGTGATGGCTCATTGCCTGTGCTGGCTGCTGGGCATGAAAAGCAATTTCTTTTAGTTTTACAAACATCCGGGCACTGTAGTAGCTCAGTAGATTGGTAGCTAAGTCTGCTTCACTCATTTGTGTTGTCACAGTTTCCCTTCTCCCTGACTATGTTGATTATGTTCAGTGCTATCTCTGTGTCCACCTCCAGAGAAAATAGCTCCCAGGTGTTCTTTGAGCCTTCAACTCCTCAAACCTTAGCATGACCGTGATCACAGAGCAAATTCTCTAAAGGAGAAGAATCTCTGTTGCTTCATTCTTGGGTGTTGAGCACCCACAGCTGAGACAGGCAGTTTTGAGGCTGGTTGTCCAACCCTCCACGGAAACTAGATCTACTCTGCTTGGGCCAGAAAGTTCTCTTTTGTGGTTACATCCCACATTACTTAGCCTGCTTCTTCAGACCACCCCATAAATCTTGTCCACTAGAGCCTTTGCATAAAGAATGTGAGGCCATGACAAGACAGCTGGACTCTCCGGCCACAGTTGTATAAGACTCAGGAAGAACAGAGTTGACTTTGCCTTTCTCTGGTGAAAATAGTTTGAGGTTTGGCCACAAATTGCCTTCAGGACTGTTGTTTCTCTTGGTGAGACCCCAGGATGTCAGAACCTTTTCCTGCCCCTCTCCCTGCTGTGGTTGCATGATCGCGCTCCGCCATTCTATCGTGCTAACATAGTTACAGATCTGCAAAATGGGTCTAACAATTTTTGCCTTAGAAGGGACTAAGGGATATTAAGGTTTGGAAGGAAAAATGACTCTAAAATGGATATGAGGCACTTAGAAAATGCAGCAACAGTGTAAGATGGAATTGTACATTGAGAAAATCAGGTCTCTTTTTAATTGTTGGCAGCTTTAAGTCCTACCTTGATATTCAAGAAATGTAATTACCTGTTATCAGGTAGATGATGTGTTTTTTTTACCAAGAACTAGCCTCAAATGCTCAGAATAATTTAACTTGTTCAGCTTGTGGGCAGTGAGTCCTTTCTGGTTCTCCATGGCCAAACTTGCCTGTGGAGCCTCCCTTCCTTGATGGATGGCTCTCTCGGGTACTCCTAGAGCCGTTTTCCTTGCAGTTGCTGAAGTTATTTGTTGCTCAGCATGAGCAAGGTTGAATTTCTAGCCCAAGTTGCTTAACACTCCCTGATTTTAGCCGGCGGCACCAACTAGTGGTCTTTAATCTTTGTTTTCAGCTGCTGGGGGGCTGGGAGCCCCCCAAGTCACCATTGAGTACAGTGTGTCCAAAGAGGCTGCTTTGGCAGCTATGTGGAAATGGGGGGTTAGGTCTTTTAAACAGGTCACGGAGGAGGGGGGCTTGGGATTTTTTATTTTTCAGTTTGTCTAGATGTGATTTGTTTTACATAAAACACTGGGGGTCACTTTGCCTGCTTCACGCCATCCACCAGACGCATCCCTACCTGGTGTATGTTTGGGGGGGCTTTCCAAGGAAGGGAGGATGAGGCCAGCAACAGTCCACTTGTTTGCCTCTGGTGGAGGTAGGAATGTGGGTGTGTTTCCCACAAGACTGTTGTCCTCCAAGCCCAGTGAATCGCTAACTGATACCTGGAAGTCTTGAGCTCCAGGAGGGCTGCTCTGGAGGTGGAAGCAGTGCTGACACCAGCGTTTGCCACGGACCTGATGAGGGCCATGCCGTCAGCCCTGCCCACTCTGCAGCTGGTTCTCCACCCATTGCTGAAACCCAGGCCAGGAGTTGTTGTCGCCCAGTTTGTGCCTGCCAGATTTTTTCTGCCTGGGATTGGCCTGGCCTGGGATGGGACCACCGACAGATGGATGAGAGGTCATCCCGGCAAATGGAAGCCACAATACTTCCCTGAGTCAGTGAATTCTGAGGCACCCTCTGCCATGGTGCTTGGACTCAGTTGCAACTAGCCGAGACCACTTGGGTCTCAGCCTCGGTCCTGGACCCTTTCATTCCTTCCGTCGTTGTTCGCTTGGAGGTGCACAGAGCTCCTTGAATGGGGACACTTAATGACGCAGATGAAAGCACGAGACCAAGTCGAGGGGTGGGGGATTCCCGTTACCTTGACTGTAAATTAGGCACAACGTGGGGAAACCAGTCACCAGAAAACTGTCCGTTCTTTTTATTTCATTCATTTGTTTTTCATTGTTTTCATAATGACTGGAATGATCCTTCTGACCACATAACAATCATAATGAAAGAAACTTGTTTGTGACTCAGCACCCCTTGGTACTTTGGAGGCCACATTTTGCTGTCTCCTTGGTAAATCTTTCCTAATTCTCCAAGGAGATGAGGGTCCTCTTGTTTGTGTGGACATAATGCTAAATCAGGCATCAGAATCAGAGATGCCACCATTTCAGGCTTGCCAGGGCAAGGCTGCAGGGATCCTATCTTTGGCAGGCCCTCAGCTGGACCTCTTGAGGTAGCCGTCTCTCATAAAGATCAAAGGACACTTGGTGAGCTGAGACCAAAGTTTAGCTCATCTAAAATGGTCAGCAAATATTGCTGACCTGGTTTATGCTCAGAACTCTGCTGAGCTACCTGGGGTAAAGGAGAAAAAGAGGATTCCTGGCCTCCCCGGGAATTTACACTCTGGCTGAGGAGGAAAGATGGTGGTAAATGGCAGTGCTAAATGGGGCTTAGAGCTCATAAGTGCATTTAGAGTTCAACAACTCTTAACTGGGTATCTGTTAGGTACACAAACCGGTCAGTGTCGGGAAAAGTGGAGTAGATGAAATGTGATGTGGGCACCAGGTAAGATGATATGGGTGGATGAAGAGCATTTCAGGTAAGGGGATGAGAGAGGCAGAGATAATCCAGGATGGAGAAAAACAGTCTACAGACGTGTGTTGGGGGAGGGGGAACTTAGTTCTTCCCCCACCACGACCACAAAAAAAAAAAAAAAAAAGATTGAACCAACCGTTAAGATCAGGTCACTTCACACAAAAATCCAGATTTCATGCTGGAACCACTAGACATCCACACACACACACACACACACACACACACAAAATAATGAATTTAGACACAGACCTTACAGCATTCACAAAAATTAACTCAAAATGGACCAAAGACCTAAATGTAAAATGCAAAACTATAAAATTTCTAGAAGACAACATAGGAGAAAATCTAGGTGTCTTTGGGTTTGGCAAAGACTGTTTAAAGACAACACCAAAAGCATAATCCATGAAAGAAAAAATTGGTAAATTGGACTTCATTTAGGCTAAAAGCTTCTGCTCTGCGAACGACATTATTAAGAGGATGAAAAGCCAAGCCACAGACTAGGAGAAAGTATTTGCAAAACACATATCTGACAAAGGACCAGTATACTAAATATATAAAGAACTCTTAAAATGCAACAGTAAGTAAACAAACCACCCAGTTAAAAGCTGAGCAAAGGATCTGGACAGACACCTCACCAAAGAAGGCACACAGATGCAAATAAGCATATGAAAAGATGCTCAAGATCTATGTCATTAGGGAACTGAAAATTAAAGCAATGAGATCTCATTCCACACTTATTAGAACGGCTAACATCCAAAACACTGACATCAAATGCTGGTGAGGATGAGGAGCAACAGAAGTCTCATGCCTTGCTGGTGGGAATGCAAAATAAGAAAGCCACTTTGAAAGACAAGCTGACGGTTTCTTATAAAACTAAACATAGACTTATCACACAAAACAATCAAGCGATCACACTCTTAGGTGTTTACCCAAATGAGTTGAAAGCTTAGGCCCACAAAATCCTGCCCACAAATGTACATAGCAGCTTTATTCAAAATTGCGAAAACTTGGAAGCAACCAAGTTGTTCTTCAGCAGGTGAATGGATAACCAAACTGTGGCACGTCCAGACAATGGGATATTATTTGGTGATATAAGGAAATGAGCTATCGAGTCATGAAAAGACTTGGATGAACCATAAATGCATATTGCTAAGAGAAAAAAGCCACTCTGAAGAGACTACAGTATGGTATGATACCAACTATATGACATTCTGGAAAAGGCAAAACTATAGAATCAGTAAAAAGATTAGTGGGCAGGAAGGACACGGCATTTTTAGGACAGTGATACTCTTCTGTATGATATCTAATAGCAGATATTACTAAATGCATAATGCAAGACATTATGCATTTGTCGAAACCCATAAAACCCATAGAAAAGAAAGAGTGAATCCTAATGTAAACTGTGGACTTTAGTTAATAGTTAATAATAATAGCAATAATAATAATGTCTCAGTATTGGTTCACCAGTGGCAATAAACGTACCACACTATTGAAAGGTGTTAATAATAGGGGAAACTTAGGGAAAGGGGAGAGTTCTATGAAAACTCTAAGTTATTTTGAGCAATTTTTCTGTAAACCTAAAACTGCTCTAAAAAGTAGTCGATTAGTAAATTGTTTTTTAATCTAGATTTCCAGCTTCTTCTGAAAAGTTAAAAGATTTGGCCACACGAAATTCATATGTTGCTTGGTGACAGATGATACTCTTTAGTCACTATCTTCTTACGGGCCCACTTCACTCTTTTCTGTCTCCAAGGCCTGTGATAAATTAAATACAGCCAAAGAATCTTTGCAGCCCCTCCCATTAAGAGGTGGAGTCCTTGAATCTAGGCCGGCCTTTACCCTCTGACTTGATTTGATCATTATATGACTTCCAAGCCCAGGCCACAAGGCCTTGCAGCCTCCCATCTCCTCTTGGAACCCAGCCACCATGTAAAAAGTACAGCCTAGCCTCCTTGAGGATGAAGGACTGTTAGAGAGAGAAGGCCCGCTGTCCCAGCCAAGCCCAATGCCCAGGCCACCAGTCAGCTAATGCAGCCACATGAGTGAGTCCAGGAAAGACCAACAGAAAAGCTGCCCAATTACCCCACAGATTCATGAAAAATAATACATTGTGGTTGTTCTAAGCCACTGAATTTGGGCCAGTTTTTTCAGCAATAGTTAACTAACACAAGTCAGAGTCATGGGCAGCTTCCTTGGGATGGCGCTGGGCGGCCTGGGTCAGGTATGGGAGATTCTCACTGTAGCATAGTGGCACGTGGAGATTAGCCTTTCCATTTTCAGAATCTTCTTTGAAAGAAAATGACTGATAAATGAGATTCTAAGAAGTTCAGAAACAGAACAAAACCCATAGCTGATGGCTGAGGCATGGAAAGCAGGAAGCCCTAGGTTTTAATCTTGGCACCAACATCGACTGACTGGCTGGTGCTCTTCCTCGGCCCTGAACGTGCCCCTGAACGTGCCCATTGCCCGCTCCCGGTGGTGGAAGGAGTGGGGCTGACCTGTCTCTAAGAACGGAGGTCATTCACTGGGTGCTTAGAAAGGACTGCAGAAATAAGTCACTCTCTCCTCTCCCAGTGACCAACAGAGATGGCCTCGTGCCACCGCTTTTCTGGGAGATAGTGATTTTTAAGGAGGAAGTAAACAAATGCTGAGAAAGAAGTCAGGGGACGTCCCACTAGGGACTTAAGATACTGCAGTAATTCCCCCAAATTAAGACCGACTAGGGGAATGCTTTATTCAAACCGCTGGGGTAGGGATGGAGGGGCTTGTTAGGATTGAAAGAAGGCCAGGAGAGCAGGGGAAGATTCCAGCAATGGAGGAACCCAACCTTGGAGTTCTCCCTGCCTAAGTGGTCCCCACCCCTAAAAAATAACTCACTGCCCAGTAGCCCCATCAATAAAACGAATTTTTCTCATCCTTTCCGCTTAACACACACACACATGCATTTCCAAGTTATTTCTGGTTACCTAAAAGATGTGTGCACGCCAGACGCCTTCACATTCTGCCAGAGTCAACCGTCCTCTCTGGTTTTAGTGGCCAGTGAGAGGCGGCAAGAGAACAGTGCCTGGAATTCAGAGGATAAACAAGGCCTGCTTCCAGGCAGAGTTGTTTCTCTGAAGCACTGTTGGCTCCTGCTGCATCTGATTCAGCGGCTCTCATCTGAAACCTGGGGAGAGCTTGCCTGGAGAGAGATCTCTAAAATTTTACTTCTGTTTTACGTATTCAGTCAAAATTCACTCAACAAATATTGTTGAACACTGACTGTGGGCCAGGTGTTATTCTGAGTGCTGAAGATAGAGTGATAGAAAGATCAGAGAGTTTCTGCTCTCATTGACTTTATATTCTAGTAAGGTAACATCAGTGTCTCAAATTACCAAATGTTGAGAAGTTCTGTGGAGAAAACCAACATAGAGTAAAGGAGGTACAGATTTGGAGGGGAAGGAGGCAAGTTACTTTAGGACTTTCTGCCTCAGTTTCTTCATCTGTAAAATGGGGTCATCATACCCTCCGCAAAAACGTGCTGTGACAGGTAAATGAGACCCCCTTTTGTCATACCATTTACGTGTACAGCACTGTGAGCGGCAGTTACCGGTAATGACTCAGAGACCCTCTTCCACACCATCCTTTCTCTCCCTCTATTCCGTCAACCCTGGGGTGTATTTTTCGGGTGCAGAGGGATGTCCCAGGCTGTTCTGCTCATCTCTCCGCACAGGCTTCCTATCTTGGTAGCCTGGAGCTCTCCGTCAGGTCAGTCTTTGAGTATCAGTGAAAAGGAGGGGACTTCTACTGTAGAGGCAGGTGCTGCCCCACCTTAAACCTAGACCAGCTGGGGTAGGCAAGCCTGTTCCTGAGACATGTGGGAACCTCCACATCCCGTGGGGTACCTGATAAGCTGCATGCCTAGCTGTTATTTATTGGGACCAAATGAATCACTAAAGGAGTAAGAGGCATTAGACAACTGATAACTAATGGCATATTTTTTAAAGTAATTTTACCATCTAAGTGCTATTTTATGCCAAAAGAGTTACACCCAAACAGGCAGCTATGATTTTTGCTCCAGTGATCTTTATTTTGTCATTCTTTGGGATGCAGGGATTTGAAAGAGGAAGTTTTCCTCTGTGGTTGAGTCAGTTTGCTGTGGGAAGAGGATCTTTCCTGTTAGATTGAGGTACTGTTTCTCACCTACCTCCAAGCAGAAAAGGTCTCTTCAGACAGTTTTGCCTGAAAATTTGGTGGCATTCCCCACCTTGAAAAATAGCTCAAAAGCGTAATGATTTTCACAAGGAGTCATTTGCCTTTTCTTGTTACTCCTCACCACCCCCGCGGTGGCTCCAGCCTGCTTGGTCTTGGTTGTCTTTTGGACAAGCCCAGAACCATCCCTCTTACATCTCAGGCTCCTGGGGCCACCATGGCCACAGCTCTTCCAAGTACCAGGCCAGCTTCCCTTGACATTTGCAGAGATTCGTCACTGACATGACCCACATTCTTATTTCCTGAGAGGCCTCCTGTCAGCTTTTCCCATTCCCCAGCCAAGATCTCCCGGGCCAGTCAGGAGCCCAGCTGGCTTCACTTGGTCGAGGGTGGAGATTCCTGCCTGGTGACCCATCCGATTTTTATTGGATAAATGTGTTTAGTTATTAGCGGTTCTTCTTTTTTTCACAGAAAAATTGATCAAGGCAGGCCTCACGCTTCATGACCCAGCAGGATTTCTTTCCCAGGCACCAGGGCTGTCCGTGGGCTTGGATCTCTCCAGCCTGTCAGCAGAGGGGGTATGGGAGGAGGCGGGGACTGGACATCATTCCAGTGCTCGGCCAGCCTCCCCGTTTTCCAGCAGAGTGGAAGTCACAAATGGAACAATGTTTTCCTTCACACAGATTGTTTTCTTCCCCCCTTTATGAGCTAAAAGCATATAAAGGGTCTGCATTTTCTTCTGTAAACTAATTAATCTTACCAACTAATCTTAAACAGTTCCCCCCATTTGCCATGACATGGAGTAGATGCTGAAGCCTTGGGGTTTAATTAAACATACGAACGAACGAATTTCATTCTGGATTTCGCTGCATTTTATATGTGTAAGTAGGTGTTAGGCATTTTAAATCTCCAGTTTTTGGTAGTGTCTTTAGGGAAGGAAATAGGCTTAAGATTTTGCATGGCTTTCAGCACTATTATGCCTGTAAGTGGACTTGGAAGGAACTCTGAAAGGCCGTTTTTCTCGCTTTGGGTTAGATCTGGGATTGTTTGTCTCCCTCCCTGTGTATATAATTTGGAGGAATCTTATTGGTTGATCCAGATCCTAAGTTGGGTAAATTAAAATCATATTAGAGTTCAAGTACTGCTTTTTAAGCCTTTTTAGTCAGTCTGGAAAGCAGATGCTTCCTTAGCTAGGAACACATTTCTAGTTGGAAACAGCCTTGGGGTCTTATTTTTAATGCCTTCTCTGCATTAAGAATATAGAAAACCATGTACTGTAGTCTGCTTTGGTCTCTGCATGCTGCTCTTCCAGGGCAGGGTCTTAGCTCAGCACAGTGTTTGCCAGAGTGTGGCCCTGTGACCAGCATCATTGGTGTCACCTGGGAGCTTGTTAGAAATGCATGTTTTCAGGCCCCACCCAGACTTATTGGGTCAACAACTCTGGAGGAGGAGCCCAGCAATCTGTGTTTTAACAAGCCCTGCAGGTCTTTCTGACACATGCTCAAGTCTGAGAACCGTGGTCATAATGCGTTAGGCTGATAGACTTCCACAAGAAAAAAATCTGGATATACCTCAATGTAAAACTCTCAGGGCCAAGCGTGTGTCATCGCTGGCACTTTGATTGTCCCTGCAGTGATAACAGTAGTGGAGCTTAAGAGCACCCTGCCCTTGGCCCTCAGGGGAACCCAGTTAGCTCACCAGTGCTATACTTTACAGCTCACCAAGGAAGCCAGCCAGCTGCTTTGCAAATGCTTGCCTTTTGGTCGTAAATCAAGAGAGGGTGAGTACATCAATTAATCAAGCCAATAGATATTTTTATTGAGCACGTACTATGTGTGTAACACGAGAAAGTCAAGACCCTTGCATTGACAGAAGGAGAGATCTCAGGGTAGGTGATACTGAAAGTGGTGGGTCAGCATCAGCAGGTACAAAAGATGTGAGACTTCTGGGTCAGCATTCCCCAAACTGAGGCAGGAATGGGAGACAGGTGGAAAGAATGGACTTGGACAAAGTTCAACAGATTCTTGACAAGAGGACTTCTGTGCCTTTAATATGTCCGTTGTGAATCTCCCAAGGGGCAGGTCTTATGCTGCATTTCCTAAATGTATTTGACCACAGAAGATGGTTTTACAGTGCTTCTCTTCAGCCTCTTAAAACAGGATCCCACAGTTTAGGACATGCTATTCTAAAATACTCTATTTTTGAGGGGGAAAATGTATTTCTCACAATGGATGGTATTATTATGGCAGAGATCCTTCAAAAGAATAGCGATTTCGTTTATAATAGATGTATGGCCACAAATAGCTATCTGAAGACTGGAATGGGCTATGTCATAACATAATGGGTTATATCACGTACAAAGCATCAGTGAGCCTTGGGGTCCGGTGTAGGGAAAAACCCATGTGGCCTGGGCAGTGAAACCTTAGCTCTGCTATATCCTGTGTAAACTTGGGCAAGTTATTTGCCCTCTCTGAGTTAAACCTCTTCTTTGAAATGGTAATAATAATAATAATAATACCTATGTTCAAGGTTTTTGTGAGGATCAGGTGAACTATCCCTGCATAACACTTAGTAAATGGCTTAGTTCATAGTAAGTGGTCAATAAAAATTGGTTGCTACTATAATTTCTTTTATTACCTTATCATCATTGGCTCTTAGACTGCCCCCACCATGACCAGTGAACAAGCCCCTAGTGTTGATTCCTTTCAGTTGTAGCAGTAGATAGACAGTCATTGTTTATTTTTGTTTATTTGTTTGGTCCTGGTGTGACACAAAGCAACCGGATTAAAATCACTGAGATAATAATTTTAAAATAAAAGAACTAATACTAAATCAACTACAAATAATCAAATACATGGAAATCAGTAGAAGCACTCCTTTTACAAGTCAGGCTTCAAGCTCTTTGCTCAGAGTCATCAGGTTTAGGTGTTTACTCTCGAGAGTCTTGTCAAGCATCTACCCTATTGTTTCTCCATTGGGTGGAGCCAATTGGAACTATACTAATTAGACTGTAACGTAATTACAATCCTGAGTTCCCACTGAGGGATAATTTAGCCTCAGGAATTGCTTTCCAGCCTGAGACTCTATATAAATTTGACTGGCATTATGGCAAAAAGTCATTTCTGGAAAAAAAAAATCATCCTGAAATTCTGCATCTTAGTCATCCACTGCCTTTGTTCCAGCTGGTTCTCTTCCAGTGCCTATCAGCTTCCTTCTGAAGGAAGCAGTGAGGTTCTCCCTAAGCCATTGCTTCAGTATTTCTTCTAGTACTCCTAACACACTGAAGAGGTGATGGGGCTGTTCCTTGGCTGTTGTCAAAAATGCTCAGAAAAAGGGATAAAATAGCTGCTTTAAGGTAACCTTATTACCGCTTGTTGCCCTTTTTGAAGAAGCCATGTTCTCAGAGGGAACCAAGACAGTATTGTCCACAAAGAAATAAAGGCAAAATACCCGTCCAAGGTTGACATATTAGAATCCTAAGAGGAAACATCAGTACAATGAAAATAGCATAACTCAAGGAGAATTTATTTACAAAGAGGTGGGAGCAAGAGAATCACAAGAGTTAGAACACTACCAGGGCTAGTAGCCACCAACTAATTACCATCCTTAGGCCAAAGGGACGTGAGTAGAAGAAAGTGGTTACCAGAACCCAGAAGGGGAGAGAGTTCTATCAAGTGGGCACCTGGAAAGGACCTTTGGTCAAGGGACTCAGCCAAGTGGAGGTGACCTCTCAGGAAGGGAGACAAGGGAATAAATACCTTGGCTCTCTCCTTCCTCCTGCTAATCTCCTGCCAGAGCTCCCCATTGGTGAACCCAACAGGAAACCCTGTTGATGAAATCCATGCTGGTTAGCTCCCAGAGAGGAGGGTGGATGGAGAGTGGATGCTGTCCAGCACAGAGGTATAGTGTGGTGCCATTTATAAAAGCCAAAAAAGTGGGGCCAGAATGGATAACCATCAATAAAGCGCTGCCTAAATAAATCGTAATGTAGACTGCTACCCAGTACAGCAGAGGAATGAGGTCATTCTATATGTGCAGGTATGGAGCGTGAAGGGAAAGAGCAAGGTGTAGGGTAGTGTGCAGCTGTGGTTCTCAGCCCAAGATGCACATTAGCAGCACCGGGGGAGCCTAAAATGAGAAATTCCAACGTGCAGGCCCCTTCCGTGGAGCCTCAGAGTTCATTGATCTGGGGTGGGATCTGAGGTTTGGTATGTTTCTTAAACTTCCTAGGTAATTTGATATGCAGCTACTTTTCAAAACCATTAGTGTGCATTGTGTGATCCTACTTATTACATATTAGAATCCAGGAGTATATACACAGACAGATGTGTGTACCTGTTTGTAATATTTCTGGAAGGATACAGGAGAATGAATCAGTGTGGCTTTCTCTAATGCAGGCAGATCAGACAGTGGCTTGTGCTGGAAGGGGTACTGATTTTTCAATACTACCCTTTTATCATTTTGGAATTCTTTTACTAGCGCATGCATGGATTTTTCCGTTTTGAAAACTCAGTTAAAATAGATTTACTCATTTTTGAAATTGCCATTCTTTTATTTATTCTCTTAAATTTGTGGAGTACATCTTTGTGAGAAACAATTCTCTTTTTTAACCTTTAACATTTGTTGTATCCTCAGTAACTAATGATCTGAGTGAGATGCCTGCTATTTGATTGAAGAATAAGGGTCCTACAGAAAGGTGATGCTTTTGGTATGTTTTAAATGAAATTAATGCTATTTGAATCATTCATTCAGTGGCCAGATGACTCCTCCACTCCAAGCTGGTCTGTCCAGGACTCCAGGTCAGTTTAGCAAATGGTAACTCTTGTAGGACAGCAGAGGAAATTTGTCTCAGGGAGCTAAGTACAGTGGATCCAGTTAGACCTCTACGTCTGGACTGATTTCAGATTTCTTATTAAATTGGGAAGCCCTAACTTAGGAAACAAGAAAGTCAGCTAGCTAGCTACTCATGAACTCCTCTCCCATCCTCTCAACCAACATTGTGAAATTTACGTAGTTCAATTTTCTTGAGCTATATATAGTTCTTTCACCTGATCTTCATCTGTCATTCTCCATCTGCCATCTACCCAATTTCCTTTAAAAGCCCCATTTTAAAGCAGAATATATAATGGAAAAACCTTAACTCCTGACCTTTATGGAGGTACGCTAGAGTTACTCCATAATAATTTGCAGTTGCTCTGGTAACCTCAGACACATGGCCTAAATCACCTGTGTTCGTCACTATCCATTCCCCACCTTCTGGATAGTAAGATCACATGCTTCCTGCTAATGAAAAAGGAACAATTTAGTAATT
Source organism: Balaenoptera musculus (assembly GCF_009873245.2). Lineage (NCBI taxonomy): Eukaryota > Metazoa > Chordata > Mammalia > Artiodactyla > Balaenopteridae > Balaenoptera > Balaenoptera musculus. The sequence continues at coordinate 118,767,967 of NC_045787.1, forward strand.
TTATCATTCTTTTAAGCTTCTATTTTAAGAGTAGAGGAAGCGATACTGTTTGTGATTAGACACACTAAAAATAGGTGTTTTGTTTAGTTTTTTGGTGACTAAAGCAGTGACATAGGAGAGAAATCATCTTGGGTTTTGAGCAAGTTGGAAAGCCCTGTTCAGTCTATTTTGTTCACCACTGTACTCAAAACCTTAGACAATTAAGCAGGTAAAACTTGCAGATTAGAATTTAAGGATAGTGGCACGCAGGATGGAATGGGAGAAGGAAATTGCCAAGGCTGTCGCCATATCAAGTCAGACATCACTGAGAGGGATGATTAAAGCCCACTAACTTCAGCGTTTAGACTTGAAGAATACTGTTTGCAAGTTGGGAAATCCAAAGCTGAACCACAGGAGAAATTTCTGATCTTCAAATAAGTGTGTTGGCTTCAACTCTGTCTTGGAGGAGGCCTATACCCTCACCTCCCCTAGCTTCCATACACCGTACCTTACAACACAGACGTGGTGGTAGGAGCGCCATGTAGCTCCCTGCTTCCTCTGGGGGAGAAACAGCCCCCCACCCCCTCACACACACACATCCTCTTTCCCATTCTTCTCTTGACCCTTTGTGTGAAAGTGGAATTAGAGGAAATATGCCCTGAGTCATCCTGTGGGGGTACTTATGATGTGCAATTGTCACAGTGAAAATAAACTGGCAGAAGATCAAGAATTAAGAAGTGGAATCATGGGACTCCTGGACACACTAATCCAGTAGAGACAAGGTCCACGTGTTAGTGACCGACAGAGCCAAGGTGATCATCGCAGACAGCAGTTAGACCCAGCACTGTCCCAAGTGAAGGCTGCAGTTTAAATAATTATTAGCAGAGGAGCACCACCGACTGCTTTTGCTTGAGCTTCTACCCCTTCTTAAATCTCAGGGACAGAGACTTTGCTCTGCTTTATGTGTCCTCTTGGAGTATGGCACCACCAGTTGAATATTTGCCAGTGTAGCCTACCTGCTTCTGGAGACCCCACCAACATCAGCCTCCAGAATCAGCCAGATCTGATGGACAGTCCCTTCCCAGGCAGCCAGCAAACACATAATAAATACCTTCTGTTTAAGGCACTGTTCCAGGCACTAGGAAAGAGACTGAACAATGCTCTCCCCTCAAATCTCTGACAGTCCACATGGGGGAAATCAGATCTACGGACATGAGGGGAACATTGCTGCCAATGAGAGACAGATTTTAAGTCATAAGTGAGTGGACTGGTCATTCATTCAAAAATATTTATGGTTGAATGAAGTGCCTTTGCAATTTATGTTGTATAGGCAGGGTTTCCAATAATCTCTTCTAGATCTGCTTTAAGTTTGTAACTTCCTTGTCTGCCTTGGTCCAGTTTACTGACAGCGGGGGAGGAAGAGTTCTGGTTTTATGACCCAACCTTTTTATTCTGTTACCTGGGAGACTTTCTACCTCTCAGACTCTACCTATTTTCAAGCATTGGGCTTATGAAAGAAAATGGTACCATTCCCAATTGTTTTGTTTTGTTTTTTTCCACTATGGATCTAACATTTTAGATGCCTCAAAATTTAAAATTTGGAGCATAAGAATGATGTAGAGAGAAAAAAAATATTGAAAGAAATGAAAAGTTGGAATTTGATCATTTGAATATGTTACACTTTAAAATTTTTTTCCACCCCTAACAAGAGGATTTCTCATTAGGACAATTGTACTTTTCTTCTTCCCCCCAAACTAGCAGTTTACTAATACTTGTTGCAAAAACCTGTAACAATTTCTTGTGTAAAGCCCTACACCAAATAATACTGTTAAATTGAAATTTAATTCATACTTTGAAGGATTGTTTTCTGACCTTATATGGAAAAGGAAAGTTCTTGAGAATTAGTAGTTCTTTAAACTCTGAATCAGAGTAGCCAGGAAAAATTAGTAAAAAGAGACTATGCCTTGCTGTGGGTCAAGAGAAGTTTTACTAGTAAAGTTTCATGCAACACCTAAATCTCTATGGAGGGGTGAGGGCTCTTTTTTCTGGTTCTTTGCCTAAAAGGAAATTCTACGTTAAATTCCCTCTGCCTCACAAGCCAGTTATTAATTCTGCCTTTAATTTCAGCGTGAGTCAATTAGGTGATATGTCCACAAGCAAACACCCTGGTTCACCATTGCAAAGAAAGAAACTCTTCTTGCAGTATTTTTCTTTGCAAAGTCAGCTGATTTTTCCAGGCTTTTCTTCCACTTCCACAAATGTCAACTCCTGGAGTTTATCCTTTTCAAGGTGTGGTTCAGTAACCAATTCCAGTGGTGGTACAAAGGGAGGCTTAATAGAACCTGAGCTGAGTTGATACTTTGAATACAGCTTGCTCTGAATCGGGCCATAGAGAGCTCTGTCAGCAATGACCTGAATGCTCCTGGCGAAACACAGTCTGAGCCGGCTTCCCTCCTTATTCCTCACTTTTGGTGCACCTCGTACAAGCAAGTTCACCGTGTAACCCACTGAACTTGGCACCGCTCGGGAAGAATTGGGTCTCTGTGTTCAAAATGTTCAGCAGAAACCCAAGACCCTCCTCTAGAATATGAATATGTAATCAGTATGCAGGGCCCCCAAAACAGGAGAGCAGTGTGATTTCCAGCAGAACCCTGGATGTGTCCTGCCGCAGCCTCAGGCTTAGCTTTACTCCAGGTTCATCGAGAAATACAAGAATTTGTAGTAAAGGGGACTTCCCTGGTGGTCCAGTGGTAAAGAATCCACCATGCAATACAGGGGACGCCAGTTCGATCCCTGGTCGGGGAACGAAGATCCCACATGCCACGGGGCAACTAAGCCCGCACGCCACAACTACGGAGCTCGCACGCCTCAACTACAGAGCCCACGTGCCCTGGAGCCTGCGTGCCACAACTAGAGAAGAGAAAAACCGCACGCCACAACTAAAGAGAAGTCCATGCACCGCAACGAAGAGCCCACATTCCTCAACAAAGATCCCGTGTGCCGCAGCTAAGACCCGACGCAGCCAAAAATAAAGAAATAATAAATAAATCTTTAAAAAAAAAAAAAAAGGATTTGTAGTAAAGAAGAGAAAGAAGATGCTGTCTCTGCTCAGATGAGTTGACCTGTGTTTCTCCACCTCTAAAGACATTCCCTTTTCTATGGAGGGAATGTGATACTTTCCCGACTGCATTCCCACGCTTCACCGTGGGGCTCCCTTTGCTCCATGTGGTAGCTGAGAGACTGGAGTGTGCGTCTTTGCAAATCTGGAAGTGGGGTCAGGACTCCTCAGGGCAGGCTTTGGCTTTGTTGAGTGGGGCGTCCACGTTGAGATTTTTGGAGGCTGGGGAGAGATGAGGGCGTTGTCAGTTGGGTGGGGAGCTTTGAGGGAACAGAACTATCTCAAAGGAAATGTTAGGAGTTTCTCATAAGTGGTGTGTGATGTGACTCCTCTTCCGTGTCACCTCACGAAGTCCTCGGTACAAGTCAGGTTTTCATTATTCAGGCTGTCACAGTGTTAAGAGCGTAGGCTCTGGGACAGGCTTGAGTTCATGTCCTGACTTTACTGCCTATGAGCTGTGTTGCCATGAAGAAGTTACTTGAGCTCTGTAAGCCTCGTCTGTTTGATAGGAATAATAATAGTGTCTACCTCATACGGTTGTTCCGAGAATTAAATGAAATAGTTCACATAAAGCACTAAGTGTGGCTTTTAGCACGTAATAAGTGCTCGGTAAAAGTTACCTGCCCTAATGAATGTCATAGTTGTCATTTTAACAATAGTTGAGGACATGAAGCGTCTTTGGGTGGTTGTACTGAGGTGCTGCGTCTTGCTTCCTGGTGGGCCCGGGGTGAGAAGGGATCCAGCATATCTGAGTTACAGAGTATCACAGCCCCTCCCCCTCTAGACCAGTCCCAGTGCACACCTGGCAGCAAGCACCAGAGCACTCTGAATAGCTGGAAGAGCCCACACCTTCACCTGGTTTCTAGCCTGGTTGGATACCCTCGGGTCGCTTGAGGGGACTAAGGGAGTATGATGGGCAGAAACACAGGTCAGGAACCCAGGCAAGGCTGGAAAGAGCTGGGGCTACAGGGAGGTAGAGCCACTTGGAGGAAGGCTGGGACCAAAACGAAGTTGGGTGGCTGTTTTTGCTCCACATCCACCACCCTTCCGCTACCAGGTGTGTTGGCCTTTGTGGCGTCCAACTGCTTCTGCTTGATGCTCACACCTGGCTTATCCTGTGTGTGCATCTTTTTCCCCTTCATGGCTTCTGCGTCCATAGCTTTGGATTTCCGTGGCTCCAGTGGTACCCCATAGCTTCACTCTTCACAGAATTTCATCTTCTGCTTCTACCTAATTCTCTGATTCCCAGCCCGATTTCCTGAGAGTGAGACTGGCTGACTGAGTCCAGCTTTCTGCTGGGCCCTGTCCTTGGCTGGTGGCCAGTCTCTGGAGCGGAGACCCTGAGGCAGCTAGCTGCTTCTACAGTTTAGTCATCTGTGGCCACAGGGGCTTGGTTACAAAACTTTTCAGCAGGAACAGAGGGGAGAGCAGGTTCTAAGATTGCCCTGCCCAACATATATACCTTATTTTGCACACAGTTGTAACAAACTTGGCTCCAAGATTTCCCATTCTCCAGTATTTTGTTATATAACACTTCACTCTCTTCATTCACAGAACAAAAATTAATAATTACTGATGAGACAAGGTACAGAGAACTTAGGAGAAAAAAATACGTAAAGATGGTAATAATACAGAGGTCTGGATAAAGAGCAGGTCACCCTTCATACCCAACAGTCCCTTGGGTCACAACCATATGACAGCACAAGACAGTAGTTGACATTTATAATCCTGATTCCTCAATAGAGTAAACTCCACTTGATATATTCTGGTTTTGAAAGTAGAAAATACGTGTGCTGTATCTTAGAAAGATGTCCACTGGTTATAATAAAAACATGGGTGCTTAAATAATTAAATTTGATTTGTTTGTAGAGTTACTTGGTGGGAAACCTCGTTCCTCACTGATAGAGATTTTGCACCACGATTCTGGTAATAGTGTGGGGAAATGGGGGTAAGGGTACATGACCAAGCCAGGCCAACCCTAATATTTTCATGGGGATTATTTTAACTGGAACTGGGTTAAGAATCTATTTTACCCCCTAGAATGGTGAGCAGCCATGTTCCCCCACAAGGAGAAGGTCCAGGTGCTGTCATTCCAATGTGCATAGAGAAACAAAAGATAGAGAGGTGGCTTCCTGTGCCCTTTTTCCTTCCTCTAGTTCACGGTGTTTCCATCTTCTGCAACCAGAGTATTCCTCAGTCATTCAATGGTATTTACTGAATGTCCTCAATATGTAAGCACATTATGTTAAAGATGAGCTAGATGGGGATAGTACCCTTAAAATGAGAGATCCCAGAAATATATAACATATATAAATATATATTAATTTATTTTATATATATAAATATATATATAAATATAAATATATAACATATAAAAATATATATATATATATAAATAAAAAATGGATGAAGGGGGTCAAAAGGTACAAACTTCCACTTAGAAATTAAATCCTAGGGATATAAAGGACAGCATGGTGACTTCAAAGATGTTAAAAGAAAAAAAAGAATATATAGTCACTCTATATAATCATATATATTATTGATATACAAAATATACAATTACTGTAAAACAAGACTCAAATGGTCTAGATGCTGCAGGATGAAGTGCTGCTGGAATTCCCCAACAGGAGAGATGACTTTGAGCTAGGACGATCAAGGAAGCCTTTGTGATCAGATTGGCACTTGAACCTGGGTCTTGAAAGATGGGTTGGATTTAGACAGAAGGGACCAGGGGTGTTCTGGGCAAGGGGAACAGTAGGGAAAGGCTCAGAGGCAGGAACATACCAGGCATATGTGGGGAGCTGCTCGTAATTGACTCTGTCTGAACATACGCTTTTCATCTATAATATTACAGTTGTTTTGTTTCTTATGTCAATATGGTTCTTTACTTCTTTAGGTGCTACAGCTGGGAAGGCCTAGTAATGTTGTCTTCCATTCCAGAACTTTATGCTAGCTGGATCCCAGTGGAACATCTTCTATCGATTTATCTTGTGTAATTGACTTGCCTGAGACGTTCCCTACTTTCATCCCACTTTTGCTTCACAGTCAAATAGACCTCACCATCTGGAACTCTTCTTTATTTTTTTTAGGCCAAATTTTCTTCCACAAAGGGCCTGTTTTCATTTCTAAATGTCACACAAGACCCTACAACATTCTGCTGCTGCTTTTATGCTTGGAGTTTTCTGTTGTAAAAAGTGAACAAAACAGGTCTGAAAATAAGCTGTATTCTTCTTGTCTGTGTTATAGTCCAGCACCAAACACGTCAGACAAATTCTGACACCTTTAGCTTTCAGCAAGGGCTGCTTACCTTGGAGTTAGGCGATAGCTCAAAGAGAATAGCTCTGAGCTCACAATGGGGAAAGCAGCTCGGAGAGAATTGGGGCAGGCCAGAGTCTTAGTGGGCTTAATAAGGAGAGAATATAAATAGGGATCACATAGCCTTACAGAAAATTCCTGCTTATTTTTACTCCTTAGACAGAGTTGCTATGTTTAGCCTTCAGTTACTGTGCTAAACCTACTAAAGTGAGCCTGGTATTTATTTTCATTCGGATCAGTAACATCCATTCTCTTTCTCAAATTATAAATGAATGATGGAAACTGCATCCCCGCTGTTCAGCTCTAGCTGACACATTGTCACAAAGCACCATGCACTGTAGAAGTTACTGTCCGGCCTTTGCTTTTGGAGTGTTTGCATTTCTCGCAATCCAGGGCCTTTCTGAGCTCTCCTAAGAGCCGACTATTCCTGTCCTCCTCACATGTTTCTGGAAATTGAGCACTAGTATAAACTTCCCTAATAGGACATCTTTTCAGTGAATAGGCAGTCATTATATTCAAGACCGTATGTGTCAGCTTGAGCAAACTTACCAATCAGGATTCTTGATACAAGTAACAGAAAACTCAGCCCAGCTACCTTAGGCTGAAATCCAACTTACTGGTTCACCTACGTAATTGATAAGCACAGGAAAATCTGCTCCAGGAATGCATGGATCCAGGCACTCAGGTCTTGCCATCTTGCCACTGGGACGCAGCTCTTGCCATCTCTCAGCTCAGTTTTCCTCTATGTTGACTCTTCTCTTAGGTAAGCACTTTCCTTTTGATTGTAAGATGATTGCCACCAGCTGGACTGACTTCCTTAAAACTCCAGCTCCAGGAGAAAAGAACAGTTTGAACAGTCTTCCCTAAAAGTTTGAACAGTCCTTTGGGCCTGATTCTTCTTGGTCCAAACTGAATCACCTCTCTAACCCCTTACCCAGCGTCTGTGGCCAGAGGGCGTGATGCTCTGCTGGGCTGGGCCTGCGTCGCCTGTTCCTCCTCATCTGGGTGGAAGGAGGTGGATGGACACTCAGAGCGCACGGACTGTGAGAATGGAGAAGGGGTGGTGCCCAGAGGAGAGGCAGCCCAGACCGCAAGTGTCTACTCTGCAGGTCTTTCTGACATGGATTTAGTGAAGGATCTGGTGCCTTTACATGCCAGGAGGCAAATCTGTACTGCTTTTAATTGTTCCCAACAGTTCCTCATATGTTCTCTGAAAATGTCCCTTTTTTGAGTCCAAATGGTTGTTGCAGAATTTCTTATTTTAGTCCTAGTTAACTGGCTCCTTCCAGAATAGCATAGTTTATGGTTTTAAAAAATGAAGAAAATGTCATCTTTATTACTTAGCTCTGGACAAAGTTGATTCACTTAAAAAACAAATTTCTGGGAAAAGGTTTCATTATCAGTGCCCATTACAGATCATTAGAGGACGCGTGGCAGACACTGGTGTGCCAGGGCCCAGCCTCCATTAGTGTTAATGACAGTGTGCGGAGGAGTGCATCTAGCATGTGATTAACCGGAGGAAAGGGAACCTCAAAGCACTGGCCCCTTCTCTTCTGTGAGAGCCGTGAACACATGGGGACAGTGTATCCTCGGGCTCAGCGGCTCTGGGAGCTCCTCAGGCCACTGGGTGGTGGCATCTTCTGGTGGCCTGCCAGAAACGGCAGGGCAGCCAACAGCCGACTCACTGAGCTATGCGCCAGTCTCCAACTTGTGGTGACGTTGTCCAAAGCCTACGAGAGTGGATAAGAGGCGACTCTTCTGCCAGGATCACATAGAGCTGCTGGAAAATTCCACCTTAGTTTGATCCTCCAGGGCCTGATTCGTATTCCTGAGCACAAATTTTGCTCTCAAGGGTTGAAAATATTATGAGGGGAGGTGAAGTCTCCATAAAATATAGGATGATGGTGGTGACAATGATGGTAGCTAACATTCAGTAAGCACGGATGTGCCAGGTACTTGACATGTGTTTATTTATAGCATCATCATAATGCATGAGGGATTATCACCCCAATTTTACATGTGAGGAAAGAGGACAGAGAGGTTACCTAGCTTACCTGAGGGTGTAAGTGGGATTTGAACCTGGGTAGTCGAATTCCGGTATTTCCCACCCCCAACCAACCTCTATGCTTGATTGCTCTATTAGAGGTGGTCAGGTGAAGACAGACTTCTAAGGTTGGGCTAGAAAAGAGATAGACTGCAGCAGCCCCTCCACTGGTTTTCCCTTTCTCACCCTCCATTCCCTATATCACTGAAGTTCAGGTGCTGGGCAAGTTAGGGGAGCTAAGAAGTACGTAGGAGAATAAGTAGCAGTGAATGAGTGCCTGAAAAAAGAGGTCAGGCCAAAGTTTAAGAGAAGGAGGGAGGGAGAGGAGAACAGGAAAGAGGTGGGATAAGCTATAACAAAGGACAGAGAATATAAAGGATGACAATGGGGGATTCCAGGGAGGAAAAAGGGTGAATGTTTAATGGCTGTCTACTGTTGCCAGACACTAGTCTCAGGATTTTACATGCATTATCTAATCTTCCTTACAACCCAGCGAGGTAAACAAACACCACCAACATCCCCGCTTTACAGATGGGGAAACTAGGTTTCAGGTAGATGAAGTGACATCCCCAAGATCACTGAGCTGGGAGGAAGCAGAACCAGAATGTGAACAGAGGCCTGTATAAGCCCCCAGGCCAACAAGTCTTCCATCGTCTTGAGGACCAGTCCTTCCTTCCTGCCTGTGGTTTGTAGCCTGGACACGAGCCACACTTGAGATCTGGAGCTTTGGCAGATACTCAGAGATAAGACTGATACAGCCCATCCTTGGCAGGAAGGCAGTGGCTGTTTTCTCCCATCACAAGGAAGGAAGGGGAAGGGAATGCAGTTTTAGAGCACGCATCCTTCTAAAGCTTCCAACTTTCTACAGCCAGCTCTTTAGACTGCAAGTATGTTGGCAGAGGTGCTAATCTCTCCTTAAGCATTCCATAACCCTCTAATGTCAGGTAAGCAGTGTTTTTTCATACTCATGAGATTTCCTTTCATTTGTTCGTTTTCTGCCACTAAAAACAAAACTAAAAACTTTCCCTCAAAAGCTGACCATCTGTTTGTCACTTACACTTCCCTCCAAAATGAAGAGGGGGCAGTAGGACGTTTGCAAGTCCAGCCTTCATCTCTGGTGTCGGCACAATCCCGGAACGTACTGATTGCAGTTCCAGTTTGCTCTTAGGTTTGCGATTTGGGGATTGAACTTCCTCTTCGTTTTTTCCCTTTCCTTCCTTTTATTGCTTGGAAGGTATAACTGTGCCCTGAAGGGCTGGAGTGATTTCAGTACACTTATCAAAGGAGGGCTTTACAGCTTGGGCGTCGTATCCATTTCAAAAATCTGTGCAGCAACCGTTAAATACACAGTTGGCTCCTGTTGCCAGCTAAAACTAGGACAGCTTTTCACGACTTGTAAGCCTTTACCAAGTGCAGGCATTTGTTTTTTACTTCAAGTCTTTGTGTGCCAACAAGTTCTGTATGGTGTTTGTGCGTTTAGAGCACAGTTGGGTAACAGTGCAGGCAAATGTGTTCCATGTGCCAGGTATCTGGTGACACCTGCCCTCCAAGCATTGTTGATAACCAAACAAAAACGTGAGGCTCATTACTCTTTCTCAAAATACGGACGCAGTAGAGTAAACTGGGAATAAAGAATAGCAGCTTAACAAAGGCTCAGAGAAGAAGAGGGTTATTCACCATCAAAGGGCCCTGAGCTACCTAGCAGCTATGACGAAGAAGGGAAAAATATGACGGAATGTATAATTCAGTTTTCTCTTCAAGCAAAGCATGGCCATTCAGCAAGAGTTGCAAGTTCTGATATTAATTTGTCATATGAGTCTCTGCATTAATGACTTTGAATAGGGCAGTAGACCACACCTTTCCTAGCAGTTTTATGCAAGAAATAAGTCAGGCTCTCTAGATACAACTGTTTCTCCTATTGGTTCTGACTAATTGTAGAGTAAAATGCTAAACTGAAGTATTGAAAGGTCGTTTTTACTGTGCTGCAGGGAGGAGAACAATCTCAACAAAATGTGTGGTTTTCTGGTCACTTGCCTCGTTACGGGGATGGCAGGTGGAAGGCAGGAGCTCTCTTAGAGGAAGGCTGTCCTCTGTCACCTCAGCCCTGCTTTTGGCAGGTGACTCTAAATTGAGGTTTTTAAGAGTATTAAACACCTGAAGTGCAGATACCTGTGTTGTTGATTGAAAGAATATACTGGAAGCATAGATTATGTTTCATTGAGGAAATGAAGCAGACTGACGGGAATCCTTGTCACCATGGGGTTCGTTTGAATTCAGCAAGCAGTTACCAGGTAGCTATGGCGTGCTAACATTGAGCTGGGTGCCGGGAATTTAGGGTTCAGTTCCTACGAAGACCTGTTCCCAGGTCCCTTCTAGACGGCTTGACAGTGCTGTGAGGGAGGTGGGCTCAGGACGTGGTGGGATCCAGAGGAGGGACACTTAGCCTCACCCTGTGGGCTGTGTCTTGGGAAGTGAGTAAAAGCTGCCCGTGTGAAGATGGGAGACTTTGTAGGCAATTGGAAATGCTTGAACACAAACAAGGAGGCGAAGATACTGTGTGCTCAAGAAATGGCAAGCCATTCTGCAGGGTGTGGAAGAAACATGGGGCCTGGAGAGAGAGGAGTCAGGAGACCAGAGCATCACCCTAAGGCCAAAATTCACCACAGATCTGTTTTTAAGGCGGGGTCAAGATGTTTCTCAGAAAAAAAAGAAGTGGCTTTGGATTGTTTTATTAGTAGTAGTTAACATTTTCTTGAGCCCTTATGAAGTTCAGGCACTTTGCTTAGCAATTTACCTATGCATTATTTTATTTAATCCTCACAATTACCCTCTGAGGTAGGTATTACTTTCCCATTTTACAGAGAGGAAACTGAGCCGTGGAAAAGTTAAGTAACTTGCCCAAAGTCCAGGCAGTCCAGCTCCAGAGACTTTTTCAGCACCTTTCTGTTTAGGGATTTGTTTTGTCCAAGGCCTGTGTAAGTACTAAATTAGAGCCCCAACAGAATGAGAGTCCTGCATGAGGCTATGTGGAAAGGAGGGACGGCTGTGACCTAGATTCCACACTAGGCTCCCTAACCTAAGAGGTTTACCTTACAGAGAATTTTTGTTTGATGGAGACTGCCTGGGTGCCCAGGCTGGTCTGCCCAACAGGATGAATTGGGTTCTGGCAAAGCCAGTAGCTCCTCCTACCAGGATTCAGCTGCTGCTCAAGGGCAACGCCAAAACTTCCTCAGCTTTGGAAACCAGTCGTTAGCTCTAGAAGAGAGGAGAGGGTATATCTTTCTGTGTGTAGCAGCAGGAAGGCTGACATCCATTTCTTCCAAATAGTCTCTCCATGTTGTTTAGACATCGGTGTGTTTTAAAAGAAGGATGGTAGTAAGTAGGACAAAACGTCAGTATTTATGCAGTGCCCCTTCTGTCCCATTCCAGCTCAGAGATTCTGTCCGATTAGAAGGCAAAAGATAGGAAACAACCTGCGTGTTCATTGGTAAAGATCTAGTTGAATAAGATCCACCTCTGCAATGGTATATGATGTAGCCACTAAAAAGAACAAGGGGGCAACTCTTCATGGGCTGATGGAGTGAGCAGTCTGCAGGATATATTGTTAAGGAAAACAAGCAGTGTTCAGAACAATGTAAAAACTTGCTACTATTTGTTCTTAAAAAGAAGGGGGACTGGGAATTCATCACCTTTCCCAGGTGGTGCATCCTTTTGTAGCTGGATGAGAACTGTGGGGTCCTGACCCCTCTATACATATTCCCTGGGAAATTTCCCATCTCTGGGAAATGTTCCCTGGAAACCTTCAAGTCCCCTAAGGAGACCACTGACATTGCCAAGTTGAAAAATCCCATAGGCTGTTATTCTGCAACCTTGCTGGACTCTCAGTCTCTGAGCAGTGATGGGTTCAGTGTTATATGTGATAAATACTGTATTTTGTATTGTTTAAATTGCATCTCCCACATAATGTGAAAATGGTCCAGAAGAAGGCAGCTTTCTATATGCAGTGTGCTTTTTTTTTTTTTTTAACAAGTCACAACTCCTTTTGAGAAACAACAATTTCTACTTTGAAGTCATATCAATGAAAAGATGTATATGCACTTATAATTTTCCTAATAAAGACAGGTACTCAAATGTAAAAAAAAAAAAGAAGGGGGAATCGCACACAGGGGCCTGTACAGGCACATCCACACACATACCTACACACATAAGCTTGTATGTTCATGTAATATCTCCAGAAGGAAATACAAGAAACTCATAATGATGGTTACTTCTGAAGAGGGGGTCAGTGGGAAGGGACACTTATTTTTCCCTATCTACCTTTGATATTGATACCCTTTTATAATGTTTGGAAATGTTATCAACTGAGGTAATATCCATTCAAAGCCATCGATTAATGTAAAAATTAAAGAGAGAAACCTCCCCATTCTCCAAACCAGTTGAAGGGTATTCATATATTTTATTTATAGATAGAGAGATAGACCTCTAGCCCATGGCTGTGAATTATCCATCATAAGAGTATTTTAAAGCTGTAGTTTATAACCAGGCAACCCTGGAGCAATATAGGATTACCTAGGATCACAGGTAATTGGAGCCCTTATCCAAATACTGGCTAATACACTGCATCTGAGTTTCTAAACAAGTGAGCAATGAAGTACTATGTTGAACTCCTAAGCCTCATGCCTGTCAGGGACTGATAAGTGCCCATGGGCAGGTTCTTTGATATGTGTCCAAGTCCATTACCAGAGATAAGCAAGCTTAAGTGTAAACCTGTGATTTAACGACGTTTCAAATTTGATATGGAGCTACGGGAAGAAGGCCAGAGAACCCACATGCTCAGAATACATCTGTTGCTCCAGCTCTTTAAAAAGATTTTCCTTTCCTGTGTAAAAGGAGCCCCAAAGTCTGTCTCCTGTTTATGGCTGTTTAGGTAACATAAGGGCTAACTCTTACTAGTGCTTCACAAGTGACCTCAGCGGTTGTATTATTTTAACCAGGAAAAGTTCAGGCATCTAGGGTCGTGCTTGCAGCTGGCAGAATTTATAAACAAAGGGATTGATAAACATCATGAAAGGCAACTCATGGGACACATTAAGCAAAATGCCTAGGGACTGTGGTACTCTGGTGACACTAACGGAAAATCTGTTTGATATCATCTTGTCATGAAGAAAGGATGTCTGCCATTCCGCAGCTTGGCATGATGCTTTTCTTTTGCAAGTATGTGTTTTCAGAAATGTTTTAGAATAGCTTTTGTTTTTTTAACCAAATTTTTAGTGTTTATTAGAAAAGGCTGAAAAAAATTATACGCTTCCTGTTATGAAGGATTATGGATACCAAAATGTAGAAGATTCCGAATATATACCTGGTCCAGAAATTTTATACTGTCTAGTGTACTTGATGGGGGGAAGGGGTAAGGTTTTTTTGTAAAAACAGGCTTGTGTTTCTTTCTGAGTCTTTTTTTAGGTTTGGGAGAGAACTGACATAAGGAATTTTTAACCAACTTTGACTTTTTCTCCTCTTCACTTTTTAAGTTTCTCATCTGAAATATGACATGTGAAATGAGACAGAATCATCTTTATGAGATATATGTCTTCTCTAAGCCAAAGGTTGGCCAAGCATTTGTCCCTTAAGAAAGATGGAAAGTTATGTCACCTGTGTAGTGAGACATCTACTGCTTTGTAGACTGCAGATAATCTGATATCAGCATATCAGGCCACCAAGTCTAGTTGCATGTTTATGAACAGAAGCTCACTTCTTAGATGGTGGGCTTTAATCCGAAGGGACTTTTCTTTGAAAGTGAATTTCACGTGGGAAATTACCTGCAGGCCTGGCAGGGGAGCCCTTTAGGCAGGAGAGTGACTTCTAAACCCCATAACACATGAATGTCTCCAGCATATGTTTAGTCCTTCCTCCAGTTCATCCTTCTGGGAGTATCACCTCCACGCTCACACGCATTAAAGTAGAAGCCCTTTTACCACTGGATATAGAAAGCGAGTCTAAAAATGAGAAATTAATTTGGCTTAGCCCTAGGGTAGCTTGGAGAACGCTTTTACATGTTAATATTAAAAAGCACTTAGAAAGTTCATTTTGGAGCCTGAGGAGGAAATACCTTTAGATGAGGGTTTAACATAAACGTAAGTGGCAAGTCATCAGGCAGAAGGGTAGAAATGGCATGGAAACTTAAATTTCAATACTATAATGTAAATTTCTGCCATTTAAAAAAGAAAAGGCTCAAGTATCTGATTATTATCCTTATGCAATTTTCAGCTCATAATCTTGAAATCCACAAATGCGTTTAGGGTCCAATATGAAAAAATATATATATATTGCAAGGAAGCATGAAAGGAGGTAACTAGTTTCCTGGAAAGCAAAAACGTGAGTTACATCGAATCAGGCTACAGTATCAATATGCTTTGGTTCTGGGACTTCCCTGGCGGTCCAGTGGTTAAGAGTCCGTGCTTCCACTGCAGGGGGCACAGGTTCGATACCTGGTCAGGGAACTAGGACCCCGCTTGCCAGGCGGTGCGGCCAAAAATATATATATATATTGATTCTGACATTTATCTGCCATTACTTTGAGTGAAAATTGGACCCCTATATTCTATCTAGGGACCATATAGCTCAATTTATGGTATAGCCCAGGTATATATTTAGCAGTGTCACCCCTCTTTCACGGTCCTGGTTTGAGTGATAGATGATATTATCCCTCCAGTTGGATACAGCATAGCATTAATTATAACACCTCTTCACCTTAGCGTCCAGTGTCTTTTTAACTAAACTGATCATCTCTGGACCAGGAGCCATCTTGTTTGTCTTTGTACCCTCCTCCTCTCAGGACCTCTCTTAGCTGATGTTTTGCCACAAAGTACATATTGAATAAAGGGATCGGCATATCAGACTGCATCACAAGCCTTTAGGGTTTGGATCCATGAAATGTATGTGATATCACCAACCATAATGCTACCCAGGGTGGGCAGGCCTTATCGAATGCCAAGATGCTCTGTCACAGTTGATTACCAGACCACAGAGAACCTGGCAGCATATATAGAGCGGACATATACACATATTTGATGTACACGTTGACCCGTAGCTGCCTTGGAAACAAGATGCCATCAGCAGACTACAAGTTTGGAAAACTTCCTGGGAGATTTAGAATCTGGCTAGCAGTATTAGAATAATACTACAGAATATATTGATAAGGCTTCCCGCTTTTCAGAGCCACTTCATATAGAGTATTTCATTTGATGTGTGCACTTACACCAATCACAGCACCTTGCACACCGTACTCTAGTTGCCCGTTTACTCCTCTGGCTCGTGCACTAAGCTGTACCATACCTCACAGGCATGCCTGTCCCTGGTGCATGATGGTGTCCCCTGCACTTGGCAGTGTTGTTTGTAGGTGTTTGATAAATAGGGACTGGCTGACGGAGGAGTGAGGGCAGCTAGCGCCTACCTTTTGTGAATGAGAGGAACTGAGGCTGAGAGGGCTTGGGTGGTGTGTTCTCATGGGTGTGGCAATCTTAAGCTGGGAGGCTGCCCTCCAAACCTGGACCTTCTGATTCCAAGTCCTGGGCTCTTGCTGTGGAATCAGCACCAGAAAAAAACAGCATCGTATTCATTGTGTGGGGTTAACAACTTTGCGAGAGACGTAGAAAGACAGGAGATTGCAGTTCCCCATGCCTGGTGTCCCCCACCCCACCTGCACTTGCTGACGTCTGCTAGCCCTCCCAAGATCCACTGTGAGCACCGCTGGGGAACCTTCCCTGACCCCCTTGTCCTTGACTGCACGGGGTACTGCTTTTCCGAGTTGTCACAATAGCCAGGGCCGATTTTTGTCATTAGCACAACAGCTGCCGCCATCTGTCCAGGGCTCCCGTGGTGCCAGACAGTGAGCTGAGACCTTCACATTTACTCACCATCGCCCAGGAGGCAGCCTGCTATGACCTCATTTTTCGGATGGGGAAGCCGACACTCAGAAAGATCATTTCCCTTGCATAAGGTCACACAGCTTGCACAGGGCAGACAGAGAAATCCATCCTATGACTCCAGGCCGCTGAGCCCACCACGCTCCCCTTAACTAACTGCAGAACATTCTTCTGTGTAAATACCAGGTTCCCCCACTGGACTGGATCTCACTGCCCTTCGGTGTCCAGTACTTCTCCCGGCATCAAGGTGGTGTTTAGAAGATAGCTGTTGGATAGACAAGCAGGAGAGGCAGCGAGGAGAGAGCTCTGGGACCCCAAGTATAATCAGTAACCATGTCAGCTTTTTGGACCAGCCCATGACCCCCTGTGATGCCTTTCATGACCATGACTTTCTCTCCTGCTGGCGGTGCTCTCCTCCCCTGCATGCTGCCCTTGCTGCTCAGAACGGACAGTAAGCTGCAGTTGAAGTCTGGTTCCCTGGCATCACCTCCCCTATACCTGGGGCAAAGCTCACCGGGAGGGACACAGGGTCCTTAGCTCCAGGCTGTTGGGCCTCCACCCCGCAAGGCATTTGAAGGGAGACATCTTGAGAGGGTTTCTTCAGCTTTTCTTGCCTCAGGCAGTTTCCTCTGAAATGACCCTTTTATTTCCCATTTTTTATATCTGCAGTTATTTCCAATGTTTGGAAAATCCACATTTGATTTGTTAATGTGGGGAAAGTTCTGAGCTGAATTTGTTTCATCCCTATTTTTGAGACTAAATATAGGCATCCCTCCTGTCTCCACTTCCTCCCCCCGACTCCACCCTGCCCCCCGCTCCACCCTCCCCACTCAGCCTGGGCTTTGTCCCTAGCTACCCTGCTGACTCTGCTCAGGTCACCAGTGTCTTTCCTGTCACACCTCACGGACCCTTCTCAGCCCCCATCTTGCTTCTTTTCTCGCAGTATTGGACATGGTCAACGGCCCCCTCTGTTTAAAGCCCTCTCTTGGCTTGTCTTGGGTGGCACCACACACTCTGGTTTCCTTGTTCTTTCTCTGCTTGTCTCCTCTGAAGGCTCTTAAAAGTTGTTATTTCTTCTTCTTAACTCTTCAACGGATCGCACCACTTTCTGTGGTTCTGGTTGCCAGCAACATGCCAAAGACTGTCCGTATCCTGGACCTTCTGCCTGTTCTTTAGACCCATGTGTCCAACTGTCTGCCGAGCCCCAGTGCCGGCTGACTTCATGCACGAAGGCTTTCTCTCACAACCCTGTGCCCATCCCTCTTCCTCACCCTGTGCTTCCTGTTTCCATGCATTTTACCACTCTCCATCTGGTGCCTGGAAACCTGGCCAGCTTTCTTTATGGTCCTTTTTTATTGATCACTGACTTCTCGTCAGTCATCTGGACCTGTCAATTCGGCCCCTCTCACACCAGCCCACTTGTCTCCATCCCTGCTGCCTCCACCCCTGCCCAAGCCTTGCCCTTCTGGTCTTCTTGACCCTTGACTGGTCTCTCCAGCTCATTCTCTATACTGTAACCCTTGGGATGTGCAAACCTGAACTCCCCTGCTTTAAAGTCTTGATGCTCCTCCCCCACCATTGATACCATAAACTCCAGAATCCTTATTAACTGAGAGGCCTTGGGTGATACACCCTTGCTTGACTCTGTTTAAACCCTCCGCTTGGACCCTACCGAGCTTGTTTCACTTCCTCAACCTTGCCCTGTGTCTTCTCACCTCCAGGGAAGCTGTGTTATTCAACATCACTTCTTTCAGAAAGCCTTTCCTAATTCTCACCACTCGCCCCTACCCTCCCTCCTAGACTGGGTAGGGGAACCCCTGCATATTAGGGAAGCACGTATCCCCCGATAGTGTGTTATCACAGCAAGTTGTCATCGCCTGGTTATTTGTCTCATAGTCTCTGTGGGCCAATGATGTCTTCTCCATTGTATCTCCTCAGCAACCCAGCACAGTGCCTGGAACTTAGTAATACAAATTTGTTTTTTATAGGAATGAGTAGACACATAAAATACGTTGACAAAGATTTCTGGACAATCAGTTTTGCAAAAAGTAGAATTTGGGCTCCCCACTTAGGAAATGGTACTCACTTTTGAGATTTTCGGGGGTGGGTGGTTTTGTTTTGTTTTGTTTTGTTTTTTAATTTTTAATTCTATAAATACATCAAATGTTTATTAACGCTTCAGATCCAGGAAATTGTTTAGAACTCTCCAGTGCCTTCTAGTTGCACACAGAATAAAATCTCAACTCTGTATCCTGGCCTACGTGACCGGGCCCTTGCTGATTACCTTACCTGACCTCTCCGGCTTCACTTCACATGGCTGTCTCCTTGCTTGCCATGCTCTTGTGCTTACTCCGTTCTTTGTACAAGTCCAGTTCATTCGTGCCACATGACCTTAGCAACAGCTGTTCCTGCTGCCTTAGAAGGTTCTTCCGTGATCCTCATATGCCCCGGCCTGCCCTGACCCTTCTGACCACCCCCCATCACTGTCTACCACATCTCCCTGTTTTATTTTCTTTATAGCGCTTTCCCTCTGAAATCTTATCTTGCCTCATAACTCACTTACTTGTCCATCTCTCCTCAAGATGCTCTAAACCCCATGAGAGTAGGCATCTTACTGTCTTGTATATCATAGGATCCCCAGCACCCAGGACAAGGCCTGGCTCAGAGTAGATGCTTCATAACTATTTGTTAACTAAATCCATTTTCATTTTGAAAAAAATAAAACTTGTTTATTCATGAGCTAAGAATTCCTTTATCCAGAGCTTGTTGTTAACACAGAAGATGTACAAGATAATTTCTCACCTGCCTGAAGTACTTGGCCTAGAAATTAGCCACATAGCAACTGAGTTTTATATACTCGTCACCCGATGTGTCAGGCCAGAATGTCCTGAAGTTTCCTAGAAATAGAGACAAATCTTTTGCTCTCACTGGATGGTGGCCTGGACATGCCAGTTCTTAAGTAAATAGTCTCTCTATCTTTAGCCACTCCATTCTCAAATTCAAATCCTTTGTAAGTAGCTGTTTCCATAAATCATGTCAAGGAAACTATTTTTGCACGGTACGGCCCTCGGTTAATCACAGTGCACCTGATCCTTTAGAACACAGGTCCTTTGGAAAGCTGATGCTGCCACATGCTGAGAGCCCTGCCGGGCATGCTCATCTAGTTTTGTTGACTCCATCTGAACGCAGCATATCGGCATCCGGATGACTAGTTTGGCTTTAGAGTTATTCTCCTATACCCCATGCAATTTAAAAGTGGCACATGAGCCTGTTTCTTTTCCTGGATAGGGCCTGTAGGGGAATTTGGGCTGTTTCTTGTGGCAATATAACCTCTCAAAACATGTAAACACAACACTTGGCCGAGTACTTCCAGAGATGAGGGCAGCAGGTGGGTTGGGGTAGACCCAGCACAAAAAAACGACCTGGAAGATTTTCTGTGATTTTCCAGAACACCAAACTCATATACCCGGGCTCCTCATCTGCTGGGTTTGTGGCAGGGAATTGAGGAGATAATGAGAACGGAGCCCTCCGTGACCTGCCTTGAAATGAGCCCTGTGTAAATATTAACTATTACTACTCTTCACTCATCTCAGCTAGTATTCTGGAAGGACACAAGGCCCTGGGCTTTGGCACTAACCCACTGGGAGTTTGCCCCCCACCCTGAGCAGTTGCAAAACACACCGACGGTCCGTCATCTGTTGGGGAGCAGCTTGCAGAATGAGTTGGCTCCAGGCAACTCATTTCTTGAGCTCTTCCCTGCCTACACGTACTGTGCTTTACCCAGAAAGCAGCAGCCGCCCCCCCCCCAGGGGAAATTCCCCCGGACCACTCACTGCCTCTGGTTATGGGCAAAGGCGCACCAGGGGAATGGCTTCCCTCACCCGAGCCTAGGTGTCCAGCACGGGCCCCCAGATGCCAGTGCAAAAGCCCTGAGGCTCCACGGCAGTGACCCTGCTCCTCGCAGACATCACAACAAGCCTCGCTCGCTCTGTGGTCCTTGTAAGCAGGCAGAGATTCTGATGGGGGGGATGGTAGAAGGCACTTGCGGAAGGACTCCGTTTTCTTAGTTTCAGTAGAATTTTGGATAACCTGTAGTTCTTGAACACTGTTTGTTCTGTCTCTTCCTCTTCCCTGGTAGCCACATCATTTGAAGTTCCCTTTGCCCCTGGTCAGAAACTCTGACTGTCCACTAAGTGGGTAAAGCATTCAGATTCTGAAAGTTTCACGGAGGCAAAGGGGTTAAGGGAAAACAGCATATGCGTGCACACGCTGATGGTCTGAATATTACATTATCTATTTCAACAAATAAACCTTAGACCAGATCAGTCTATCAAATACAGAGACAACATTGATCTTTCAGGGGGAATTTGCCAACTCCAAAATGCCAGCTGTCCCTTCTTGACCATCGGGAGTTGGAGAAATGCCTCTTTTTAACTAGCTGAAATACTCATTATGAATATTTGAGTCTTCAACCCAGATTAATTTTTTATCACATATCCTTTTGTCTCCCCTTTAAAAAAAAAATGCATGAGGAACATTCCCCCTTGAGCCCATGAGGGTTATGAAAGGACATTTTACCTGCCGGAGTGTCTCCAGGGTCACATGTTTGTGCTCAGCATGTGTGTACCTACTATATATAAGCTCATTCATTCCCTTGCTGTAGTTCAGTGTTCAGACACGGCTTGCTGATTGATGAACTGGAGGAAGCCAGTAATTCTCAATTCAGGAGAAGAGGCTGAGGCAGAACAAACCTCCCCTCCCTTCTCTCACCACCCCCTTGTTCTGAAACACTGCAGTGGTTCACAGCAGTCTCCTCTTAGAGCTCACATTTATTTTGGAGGAATGATTTGAACCTAGATTAGATCAGCCCCATTTTTGTCTCAGTGGTTTGATGGGCTCGTTTGACAGAAGCAACAAAATCCATATACCCAAGAGACCGAAGAAGGGGAGGTCCATGTGTGAGACCAAATTGACCCGCTGTGGGTGGAATTCTGAAACAGCATGACCTTTCTTGGGAATAGTATGGAAACAGGGGTCAGATGGCTTCAGATGGGCTAACCTGTTGACTCAGTAAGTATTTATCGTAAGGAAACAATCACAGGTATTTGCAAAGGTGGATGGACTTTCATTGCAGTATTATTTATAACAACAACAAAAAAAAGAATTTCAGTGTCCAACAATGGCGATGATTTGGTAATTATCACACAGCCATGGACTACAGTGCAACTATTAAAAATTATGTTGCTGATCAGTTTTATTGGCATGGACATACTTTTATAATAAACTACTTCGTTGAAAAAAGCAGAATAAAAGAGTATGTAAGCTATGGTGCCATTTTAATGGGCAAAACAAATACGCATGAATGCATATGTATACATGTAAAGGTTCTAAAACAGTCAGCATGTGGTACATGTGGGCGGAAACGTTGATAGTTGGTTTTGTTTAGTTTTTTGTTTTATTGAGGTATAATTGATCTGTAACATTATATTAATTTCAAGTGTACAATATAATGATTTGATATTTGTATATATTACAAAATGATCACCACAGTAAGTCTAGTTAACATTCAACACCATACATAGTTACAAAATTTTTTTTTCTTGTGTTGAGAACTTTGAAGATCTACTCTCTTAGTAATTTTCAAATATGCAAAAAGTATTATTAACTGTAGTTACCATGCTGTACATTACACCCCATGACTTATTTATTGTATAGCTGGACATTTGTACCTTTTAACCCCCTTCCTCCATTTCCCTCACCCCTCACCTCTTTGCCTCTGGCAACCACCAATCTGTTCTCTTTATCTATGAGCTCAGTGGATTTTTTTGGTTTTGGTTTTGGTTTTAGATTTCGTATATAAATGAGATTATATGGTATTTGTCTTTCTCTGTCTGACTTATTTCACTTAACATAATGCCCTCAAGTTCCATCCACGTTGTCACAAATGGCACCATTTCTTCCTCTTTTATGGCCAAATAATATTCTATTGTATATATGTACCACAACTTCTTTACCCATTCATTCATTGACGGACACTTAACGTTGTTTCCATATCTTGACTATTATAAATAATGGTGCAATAAACATGAGGGTGCAGATATCTTTTCAAGTTAGTGTTTTCGTTTTCTTCAAAGTGGAATTGCTGGATCATTTGGTAGTTTTATTTTTAATTTGGGGGGTTTTATTTAGTTTTATTTTTGCCTTTCATTGTTTCTTTGATTTCTACATTGAGCACAAATTGCTTTTATAGCTAGAAACAGGAACAATAGGTTTTCTTTCTGTATTTAAAAAAATAAATATTTATGTATTAAAAAATATATATTTTGGGACATGCCCCCTTTTTGTTTTTGTTTTTGTTTTTTACCAAAAACTATGGGGTGGGAAGGAGGAGAGAAAGTAAGGTGGCCTTGGATATGTGAATTAAGCAAAGCCCTGGCATCCTTCTTCCTGGTTAGTTTTACTTTGGAAAGGCAGATATAACTGCCCAGAACCTAAGGTTATTTATTCCTTTCCTTAATTCTGCTAGTTTGCCAAGCTCAGGAAGTTATCAATGCTTGCTATTATGTCGCGGGCACTTTCTAGTGCCGGACGTGGCACCCGGCCCTTTATGGATATAGTTTCATGCAGTCTTCACTGAGGCCCTTTGGGGTAACATTTTCCCTGGTTTTCAAAGGAGAGCGAGGTGAAGTCGGAAGGATTCCCGCCCTCGCTCCACCTGCTCCTAGAGCCCTTAACTCTTCCCACTCAACCTTGCATTCCCTGTGGGAAGTTTCTCAGTGAGTCTTCCCTTCGCCTTTCTTCCTAAAAGAGCCTCCCTATTTAAAGAACCAGTATTTAGCCTGTTGGTGGAGGGGTGAGGACAGGGATGGGAGAGTTAGATGTTGAGAAACCTGTGGCTTAGAAGGCAAAGAAGGAAGGGAAGCTGCTGCAGTGGCCTGCCCACCACCCCAAGAAACTAAGCCATTCATTGAGCCCTAATGTCCGAGGGTCTGGCTCAGCCTACCTTGTCCACTTAATGATGGCGACCCTGGCTGCTCACCTTGCAGAATGTTATAAGAACGAGCAGCACCATCTCCAGCAGCTTTTGTGTGAAACCTGTGCAGCACTGCTTTTAAGAGCGTGTAATCATCCTTGGGGGAAGGCCCACGCCAAGAAGGAAGTGTTATCCTATTACTCTGTCTCTTCACCCGCCCTCTCCACGTGGGCTTCTCAGGCAGCTGTCACAAGTGCACCCGGGAATTCAGATCCTCTCCCTAGACACGCCCAGAATGAGTGTGGGCCGGTGGGCAGCGCCTGTCCGCCCACCTTCCCAGGCCCACTTTCCGTAACACCACCAGCTTTTCTGTGAGAGCCGACGGAAAAACAGACACCTCCTGTCGGCCTGCCCTGAAAAAGAGGCTGGGGCTTAATTAAGGTCCCTAGATGAGCCGCAGCTCAGTATTGACACCTCCACTTGAACATGAACTTCTGGGCTTTGGGCGTAGGTTATTTGATCCCGGTGGACTGATCTGCCCTGGTAACACAACCCGAGCGCCTCTGAACTTGCCTCTGTGTGTTTTCCACTGGGGGCTTTGCTGTGCAGACACAAGTGACAGGGCTATGCTAAAAGGGGAGATGATCCTGGGATGAAAGCCCTAGAACTGGAGGCAGATTACTTTTTCTCTCCTTTTGGTGCAGGTACTGGTGCAGTTTCATCTTTATTTTCACTTCTGTTTGAATCAGTGCCTTCGGATTTATAGATGGTACAAGTACTGTGTCCTTAAGTCCACGTTTCATTTTAAAATAAAAGAATCACTTTTTCAGGACAAGTCAAGCATATCCTAATCATCATAGCTACCATTTAGGGAATGCTTACAGCGTACCAAGCTTCAGTATGCTAAGTGTATTATGTGTATGATCCCTTTTAATTCTCACCAATCCTCTGAGGTAGAGTTATTATTGATTATCCCCATTTTAAGCAGGGGAGGAAAATGAGGGGCACGGTTGCTCATGGTCACACTGCTAATAAGTGGCAAAACCAGGATTCAAAGCAGTATTGGAGCTCTGTCTGACCCCAGACTGTTGCACTTAACTGTTAATTCACTATTGTTAAGAACAGCGTTTTCATCTAGAAGTCTGTTTATCAAATACGGCAGGTATTCTCTGAAAACAGACAACCAATGAAAGTGTTCAGGGGCTCCCAAACCGTTTTTCTTTTATTTTCTATGTAATGTTATCTGTAACATTTGATCTTGGAACTGGGATTTACCTGCTTTAACAGATTCTAGGGCGCTTCAAGCAAATTCCCTTTAAAAGTGGGCTCGCTGTGTTTGCATCAGCCATCTCCAGGCACTTCTGTGCGCCGGGCCTGGGGAGCATGCACGCCCAGGGCTCTGTGAGGGGCCAGGGGGAGGCTGGGGGGGAGCGGCGGGCACAGGTGTTCAGAAGAGGCTGTACTGGAGTCAGGCTGCCTCACTTCAGTCTCAGCACCACCGCTTTCTGGCTCTTAGAAAACGACTCAACCTCTCCAAACTTCCTCTTACCCCTCTGCAAAGTCAGGGCAGCCCTCTTGGGTTACTGGGACGAGGCAGAGACCAAAAGTGCTCAGCCCAGAGCCTGACGGGTTGTAAGCAGTCTACACCAGTGGGAGTTGTTATTTTCAAAGCAAGGCTGTGTATATGCTGCTGCCACGTCTTGTTTCAGCAGAGAGCGGGGGGCTCATTTTGCCCTTGACACCGATTCTCCTTTCCCAGCTGCAAGGCTGACCACAGCCCCCTTAATCTGAAACCCCAAAATGGAAAATGGGAACATTCCAACTCAAGGGAAACTTGCCCAAACTCCTCCAGCTTAAACTGATCCGTCTCCTCAGAACTCCTTCAGTTCTTTTGACCAAATCACAGATAAGCACTGACACTTTATTAATACACTGGCGAAGAAGTTTACACTTACTTGCTGTGTCAAAAATAATAACAAGATCCATGTGAATAAATCAAAAATTTTATAGGAACAAAATAATCACCAAGGTGCATGCTACTAAGTCCCTGGTGTGTTCCCATTTCCCAGTAATCTCCAAAGCTGACTTGGAATTCTGTAGAAGCCAAGGATCAGTGGTTCCCATCTCTGCTTGCATATC
Organism: Balaenoptera musculus; assembly: GCF_009873245.2. Taxonomy (NCBI): domain Eukaryota; kingdom Metazoa; phylum Chordata; class Mammalia; order Artiodactyla; family Balaenopteridae; genus Balaenoptera; species Balaenoptera musculus. Next base: position 118,793,457 of record NC_045787.1, read on the forward strand.
AGAACCACAGGGCTGGGGTTGGAGTTGTGGGCAGTGAGGAGAACATTTTTTAAATACAGATTTTTAGGCCCCAACCCAGCTGGACTCATTCAACTGCTCGATGGTGCAAGAACTTCTTATTTTGGAAAATACATTTTATTCGCTTTCATTTTTGTATTTTCCTAAATTGTATGATTTGCAATATTCTTCCCTTGGGGAGATTCTCCTTTCCTTTCCATAGTTTCCTGGGAGGATGAGAGAAAGGTTAAGTATATGCAGAGTGCCATTTTGTCCCTGTAAGCCTGGGTGATGATAAGGGGAGGAGCTGGCAGAGACGTGGTGTGGGCCTTGGAGGATGACATTGTAGAAGGCTTACCACAAATACCCTTCTAGGCGAATTAACATGAATATAGTGACAAAAAGTGAGTAGAACTTCAGAAATGTTATATACCTCAGGTAGTGAAAGAGTGATCCAGAAAACCGAGGTGTAATATCTAGGGTGTCTAACCTCGTCCTCGGTTCTGTAGGGACCTGGAGATTCGGCAGTTCACACAAGGGAATAGACGTCTGCAGGCCGTTTGTCGGTTGGTTTGGGATTTATGTAATTCCTTTCTTCTGAAAAGAAACAAGCGACATACTTATTTTAGGGCACATAGAGACTTCATTGAAAAGGCACACACTTATTTCCCCCAATGGAATGACTTTTTAGCTTTACCAGGAAACAGTTTCTTGCAGAGAAACTATGTTTTGCTGTTACCAGCCACTACTGGGAATTCTGCTACAGCCAGGCCAGCCTTTACTACTGATCTTCTTTCAATAGTTCTTCCCTTCAAAATGGCACCCTTGGGCTTCCCTGGTGGCGCAGTGGTTGAGAGTCTGCCTGCTAGTGCAGGGGACACGGGTTCGAGCCCTGGTCTGGGAGGATTCCACATGCCGCAGAGCAACTGGGCCCGTGAGCCACAACTACTGAGCCTGCGCGTCTGGAGCCTGTGCTCCGCAACAAGAGAGGCCACGATAGTGAGGGGCCCGCGCACCACAATGAAGAGTGGCCCCCGCCTGCCACAACTAGAGAAAGCCCTCACGCAGAAACGAAGACCCAACGCAGCCAAGAATAAATAAATAAATAAATAAATAAATAAATAAAATTTAAAAAAAAAAAAAAATGGGACCCTTTCCATTAAGTTCACACGGTGTTCCGGGAAAAGGCTCTATGATTAAGCAAAGAGACTGTGGGGGTGCTTAGGAGGAAATGGGGCTTGGTTTTTGTTTTAATCCCAAATGGTTAAAATTAAAAGATGCCCTGGTGTTTAAGAGAAGGAGGCTTGAGCACTCTCCTGCGTGGACCTCTCAGCTGAGATGTTACTCCTGAAAGAAGCAGCGCCATCCGTGGAATCCAAATCACCCCACCCACCCTTTCCCACTTGGCAGTCACCTTCACACTACTTTTTTTATTTTCTTCATAGCTCTTAATACCATCTAAAATGATGTGTTGTTTACTTGTTCGTTAACACAAACACACAAGAATAGTGTTTCCTAAACAATTGTAATCACTAAAATGATCGAAATACTATCAGAAAAAATTATTTGGGGCAGGTACCTCTAATACGTGTCTGTTGTTTTTATTTACCTATTTATAAAGTATTTACTTATCCTACTCATTGTTTTATACACATCAGAAAGCATATATAAAATACAAATCTTATAAGGATCGGATGAGGAATGCAAATGGGCGTTTTGATATTTTTCCTCCACCCAGCCTGTGCTCATACCCTGCCTTGAAGTTCACTGTGAGTGAACATAAGCTGCTTGAGAGCAGAAGCCTTTCTCCACCTGTTTTCTGCTGTGTTCCCAGTGCCTGCAAAGCACCTGCCATGTAGTTAAGTGTGCAGGAAATATTTGTTTAGTAAATATTTATCATTGAGTAACAAACAAGATTAAGGCACAATTCACTCTGCCAGGCTTTGGAGAGCTGAGGTTTTATTGCATCTGTGCAGGGCAAGGGGATAAAAACCCTGGGTTTTAGGGTCAGAATGCCTTCCTAATACAATATGTGCTGAATAAGGGATTTACTGTAATGATTCAAATCCTTCACCAAAGAGGTAATTACAACTTCCTTGATAAGAGCAGAGCTCAGGCAGACAGACAGGTGGTTTCTAGTTTCCCTTATAACAGATGGCACAAATGGACCAGCTTGAGGCTTTTTGAGGAAATTTGCTCATAAACAGCCTTAAATATATTATTTTTTATGTCTGCCAATGCATGCTTTCTAAATAAAGTGAAAAGACTGCAGTAGATTGAGGGCAAGAGCATATATGATGAAGGATACTGCGAGGAACGGGCCTCTTCCGGTTTGCCTGGGCGGCAGGAGCAGCGAGCCTGGAAGGCGGAGGGGTGGGGTGGTCTGTGCCCCATGGAGGCTCGCTGTGCTGAGAAGGTGCTGGAGCGCCCACTGTGGTGAACCTTCCCTTCCAGGCATCCTCAAAGGTTTTTTTCCCTAGCACTGTGAACTGTATATTGCTTTCTCCTGTGAGTTGAAAAGTTTTTGTTTGTTAGTTTGGTTTTTGGTTGTTGTTTTTTTTTTTAAAGGAAAATCTCAGTTGGTTTCATCTTGAGACTTTTTTTTTAAACACCAGGCAGATAGCATAGTGGCTAAGAGTTAGGGCTAGTTTCAAATCCCAGCTCATCCACTAATTAGACAATTGACTTTAAGCAAAGATCCTTAAACTTTATGAGCTTCTGTTTTGTCATCTGAAAAATGAGAATAATAGTACCTATTCCTGAGGTTGTTTGGAAAAATTAAATAAGGTAATGCCTCCCAAAGCTTGGCAGAATGACTGGTACATACCGAGTATTCAATAGAAGTTAGTACTCAGTGTTTGTTACCATCTTCATTTCATCTTCCTTTTGAAAGCTGTTGGCCCACTATAAACATCTGCAGGTGAAATAAGCCAGACAAAAAAGATCACACATTGTATGACTCCATTATGGTGAAATGTTGGAAAAGGCAAATCTCTAGAGATAGAAAGTAGATCAGTGGTTGCCTATGGCTGGTTACAGGAACAGGGCTTGGCTGCAAATGCCAGGAGGGACCTTTTGGGGCTGATAGAAGCATTATAAAACTGGATTATGGGTGATGATTACACAACTCTCTCAATGTTGTACACTTAAAATAGGGGGTCAACTTCATAGTATTATCCCTCAATAAAACTATCTTTAAAAATCCTGCTCTCCCAGGAATGCAAAACACAGTAAGTAAATGTTGACATGATGATGATGATAGTATAGACAAATGATATCAAAGTTAAGAGGGGAAAAATATTAAATGACTGTCAACACCTTGCCTGAAATGGACATAACACATTTTTTATTAACTAATTTCGCTCTTTGGGGTAGTTAAATAGATCTTGGGAAAATAGATGCTATGTTTCTGCAAGAGGAAATAAAAAGATTGGTAACTGAGAACAGAAATGTCCAAAATGTGAGCCTTGTGGCACTGAGGTACTTGAAAGTTTTAAATGGTGCCTGGGCAAATTTTTCTTCTTCATTTTAATAATAATGAGGTTTTATTATTTAGAATGGACTAACGTAGATGCTTCTGTTTTATTAAGAAGATCAATTTAGAGAAAAATATTAAAATGTTATATATTAACATTATATACTATATGTTATAGTATCTGTTGTTATATTAAAACACATACAATGGTAAGAAGATTGGAGGCTGAGGCCCAGATGACTGCGTTTGGGCAACACTACGCAGTAGTCAGAAGGGACTGCTGACGGCTCACACGAGGGAGCAGACTGAGACACAAGAGTCCATCAAAGTCTAGACCAACGTGCCTGTCTCCCGCCCCACCAGGAACAAAATGTCCGAAATGCCCCTTCTGTCGTACTTGTTGGGCATAACCACCCTACACAAGCAAACAAGTGGCTGTACGTACGGCTGTCATGGCAACGCTGGAGTGAGAGCTGTCCTGTTTTATGATGGCAGATAATTCTGATTCAGAAATGTCTGGCTTCCCGTGGCTTACCCTGTGCTTCTGGTGGATCCATAAACCTTTACTAATTACTTCAGTCCTGTGGAGTTTTTTTGTTTCTTGGGGGTTTTCTTTGTTTTTTGTTTTTTCAGTGTAGCCTTTAGATATTGTCAATTCCAAAGAAACTGACTAAGCATTCACAGTGTGCAGGAGCTGCAAGAGGATTAGGATAACTACAATGCAAGGTAGGGTCAAGACCGGAAGAAAAATAGAGTCTTCGAGGATTCAGGGGAGAGGACCTCACTTTGTTGTGGTATCAGAGAAGCCTCAGGTGGGAGTTCACATTTAGATGGGCTTTGAGTGGTGGGTGGGTAATAGTGGCAAGGGAAGAGACATTCCAGGGGAGAAAAACATCACCAGCAAGAACATTGCAGTGAAAGGCTTACAGCATGCTCATGGCTCGTGTAAACCAGTTTGACTGGAAGAGGGGTTGGAAAACAATGGCCCATGGTCCAAATCCAGCCTGTCACCTTGGTTTTGTTTGTATGTTTTTATTTTTACTTCGCAGCTCATAAAATAAGAATGGTTTTTACATTGTTAAACTGTTTCATTTTAAATGTTTATGTAAGGAGCTATGTAATACCCTTAATTTTTGCCTCTTGTTCCACAGTCTAAAATATTTACTAAATGGCCCTTAAGAAAGTTTGCTGACTTTACTTGGAGGCAAGTAATGACTGCAAAGAAGAGCATTGAGGACGTCTTGTGAAAGACCTTCAAATGACAGAAACCCAAGTAGCTTAGGGAAAAAGTGGAAGTTATAAGCTTACAATTTTGTGAAATCTCAGGGTGAATCTAACCTCGAGCACAACTGAATCCAGGAGCCCAAATTATTATTTTGCTTGGCTCTTCTTCCCTCTTTTAAAAAACAAAACAAAACAAAACAAAACTTCATTTGCAGACAGATGTTTGCCGTGTTATAGGAAAAAAGGATCTCTGGTCACCCTCAGCCAGTACATTTAGATTTTGCATCCATGAAGAAGAGCATTCATATATTAGACCCCATGGATGAACTCTGATCAGTTACCTGTCCATCACTGACCCACTGTGGCCAGGAGGAAGGGGTTCCTCTCACTGGCCAGCCTGGATCACATGCCTGCCAATGCGGTGACATCAGTGGGACACTGGACCCACCTGTATTGCTTGGGGTCTAGAAGAACTGCTCCAAATGAACCAGAAGAATGGGAGTTAGAAAACTGGTGGGCACAAGTAAATTGTAACTACATATTCCACTCTACTAGGGCAAGCAATTTATTCTACATGCAGTAGGTATTGGTGAGCTTACGAGTGGGAAAATGCTATTTGTTGAACAACATTCAACAAGTAGTTGTTAAGCTATGTGCTTAGGAGGTTCATGTAGTTATGATGTGCAGTAGGATGGATTCAAGTGGTAAAAAGGTAAAGAAACCAGGCTAGCGATTCTTAGAGTAGTCAAGGTAGGAAGGCCTTGATCTTCACCCTAGAAACAATGGGGAATCATTGAGTGAGTATTTTACGCAAAGACGTGACATGATCAGATTTGCATTTTGAAATCATCACCAAGAATGGTTCTTTTAGGTTAAGCAATCTGTATTGAAAAATCTTGTTGACATTGTAAATTGGCTTAGTCACTCATAGATTGTTCATAGTATATTTGGATCTACCTCAGATCTGAAAAAAATAGAAATTTTAATTTTGTGAGATTAGAATTAATGGTACTTTGCTGTGTCTGTTTTCATTGAGTTCTTAGTGGGTGTTTGGTTTTGGAATACAAGAACTAGAGAATATATAAATCATTTTCCTTCAGTTTGTTTTTGTTCACAGATGTTAAAACTCTTTTTTTCCACTGGAAAGGGTGACTTTGCTGGAAAATCATTTAAAGTTTTTTCCAGTCCAGTCAATAAGCTCCCCAGAACCAAATGAACAAGGGGTGAAAATCACCATGAAGCCCAGTGGGATTGCATTTCTTCACTGCAGCCTGAGCCGGCCACTGTGGAGGGCAAGCATGGTCATAGGGAGAAAGTGGGGTTTGGGTATGGTCACACCAAAGGAGCAAGACCAGGGATAGATGATGTAAGTGGAGTGGGGAAGACATTTGAGGAGGTTAAAATCAGATCAGAAACAATTTTCCACATGTTTAGACTAAAGAATAAACACTAGAATTTGAGAGAAGCCAGCTATTTGCTTGCAGGGAGAAAAGTCCAATGGCCTTAGCATCAAAGTTCATGTCTCCTTATCTCTTTGCCTCATACGCCTTTCATAGTATCCGGACCAAGCTTTGTGTGTTGTAGGAGTTTAATTTAATTGTCCTGGATATTATCTTTAGCAGAAGTGCTTTTTCTATTGCTGAGAGTAGTGAACATAGTGAAATATTTTAGGCTTCTTTTTCAAGGAATCCTCTTTCCCTAGGGTTACTGTTAGGCCACCCAAGTATCTTGGGCCACCACTTCTAATTTTAGACACTCCTTTGTTTTCATCAGTGGACATTTAGATTCTTATTAAATCCTTTTCCCTCCTTTTCCTCTCCCTAGTCCAAACAGGAAATACTCCCTGAAAGCAGACCGTATAGAAAGGGATGCCAAATGGCCAAGGACTTTCAGCCAGTGTTGTTAAGTTGTCAGCAGACTCAGAATGCGACATCAGAGATGTCCTCCTCGACTTCCCCATGCGCGGGGGAAAGGAAAACACCATTGATTTACTGTAATAACTTTACCAATAAAAAAGGCTCTAGAGGAGTCAACATAATTCCTCAGTGAGGACAGAAGGATGGGAAATTTAGTTCTTGCATATGGAAGGCACTCAGTAAATATCTGTTGATTGTATTTGACTGAAAAAGAAGAAAAACAGTAAAAACAGTTGGGAACTGCCAACTGTGTCATGCAGCCTAAACCACGGATTGGTGCAACAAAGACGGAATTGTCATTTTGCCCCTATTAAAACATCCTTCCTTTAGAGAATAAAAGTAGCCATTTGTATGATTAGGGAGAGTATTTCTTCTATTAACATGTATTAATTTTTTTGGTTTTAAATGTAACATATTAATTGTAGAAAATATGGAAAATATTTTAAAAGCACAAAGAATAAAGATTACATTTACTCTCATCACCCAGAGAATGCTGTTAATACACTGATATACTTACTGTCCCTAAGTGTTTTAAGGTAAGTTTGCACGTATTTTTTGTTATATAGAAAAGTACGTGAGATGTATTATACAACTTCACAAATTACTGTTTAGCAACTGCCCCCCAGGTCAAAAATACAACCTTGCCAGGACCCCAGAAGCACCCACATCTCTCACTTTCTCCTCCCCTATCACAGTCCTCTCCTTCCCCACAGGGGTAACCACTAATCTGATGTTTACAGTAATCAATTCCTTGTTTTTATTTATATTTTTAGCTCTTCAATACAGATTCTTGTTATTTGCAATAGTAACAGTCCATGAAGTAACCACAGACACTGAATTAGTGAATATCATACCATTGCTCCTACAGGAAATACAGGGTTAGGTTCCTACAAGCCTCTGGTTACAACTTTTTTGTCAACCCATCAGTACATAACCTTGTTTTACGTGGGTTTCTATTTAAAGACACCTTATTTAGTATTACTATTGATTCATTAACATTAAACTCAGGACGAACAGCGCTGTAAGTCATGCCTGAATGAAACTTACTAAGCACATGTTTTCCTTGTAAGGCATGTCACAGCCTTCTTGCACACAGGGACACTACAGAGCTGGAACAGAAGGCAGAGCATCCCTTTGCTTGACCTCAGCTGGGAGTGTGCATGTTGGGTGACTCAGGGTGACTTAAGTTTTTCATCGCTCCGTGTATGTCCACAAATGACTATGAAAGCACCTTGAGTATTGATTCAGGACTTACAAATAAATTTAACAAATAGGTGAATTCACGACTGCAGAATCTGCAAATAATGATTGACTTGGTGCATCCCTAAAATGTAATAGTTTGCTTTATTATTTTGAGTCTGGCTTCTTTTACTCAACAGTTTTAAAAGTCGTTCGTGTAGCTGTAGTTCATTTATTTATTTTCATTGTAGCAGAACGCATAATTGCATTAATATACTAAAATTATTTCTCCATTCTACTTTTGCTCAACTTCTAGCTTGTTTCCAGTTTTTGTTTTTACAGATAAATTGCTCTACACATTCTCATATATGTCTTCTCATATATACACAGTGTGCTCTAGGGCAGTGGTCCCCAACCTTTTTGGCACCAGGGGCCAGTTTTAGGGAAGACAGTTTTTCCACGGACTGGGGGGTGGGGGCAGGGGGATGGTTCAGGTGGTAATGTGAGCAACGGGGAGCAATGGGGAGCGGGAGATGAAACTTCACTCTCACTCGTCCGCCACTCACCCCCTGCTGTGCGGCCCGGTTCCTGACAGGTCGCGTGCAGTCCCGGGTTGGGGACCCCTGCTTTAGGGTATACATCTGGGAATGAACTGCGGGGTCATGGAGAATGATAACTTCATTTTCGCTAGATAACGCCAAACTGTTTTCCAGAGTGGGTGGACGAGTTTACACCCCTCCTCCAGCAAAGTATAAGAATTCCAGTTGTTCCATGTTTTGTAAACACTTGGTATTTTCAGCATTTTGATATTAGCTATCTTAGTCGTTCTGGTAGGTGAGCGGGATCATCTCACTGTGGTTTTAATCTGCACTTCCTGCATTACAGAAAGGGTGAGCCTCCTTCTTCTGCATTTTCTCTTCTAAGTCCCTGCTCAAGTTTCTTGCCCATTTCCCACTTGGTTGTCTACCTGTTTCTGACTGATCAGTAGGAGTTCTTTGTATAGTCTTGTATGTGCCCTTATGTACTTATATGTGGTAGGCTGTCTTTTTACTCTCTTTTAAGGTTGTCTTTTGATACATAAAATTTCTTATCTTAATGTAGTCACGTATATCAGTATTCTCCTTTATGCTAAGTGCTTTTTATGCCTTGTTGGATAAATCCCAACCCCAAGTTCTCAGAGGTATTCCCTCATTTATTGTGTGCCTTTGGCAATTAGATCTGTAATCCACCAGGAAATCATTTGTTAGGTATGATATGAGGTAGAGGTTGTGTCACTTTTTCCATATAGATATCCAGTTATCTTAGCGCCATTTATAGAAGAGTGCTTTCCACTATTATTATAAAATAATATAGGCTCATGATTTTAAAACTCAAACAGTATAAACAAATGTAAAATATAAAGTGAATGTCCAGTCTGTGCCCATGTACCCGGTCCCCATTCTCAATCCCCTGAGGCAGTTACAGTTTCTTGCTTGTAGATTTTAAGAATAGTTTAAACACAGCCAGCATTAGAATGGTGGCTTTAGAGCAAACCTAAGTTATGCCTCAGGATAATAGAGGATTGAATCTAGTGGCACTATTGCTTTTCTGTTTAAGTTACAGTGAATACACTTGTTTTTGCGATATCTTCATTATATAGAGAATGACAGTTGTACTGCCCTCGGTATAGTAAGGAGATGCTGGGATTTCTCAGCAACCATTCCAATCTTTTGAAATAGCAAATGTCACCTTACAGACCCTTCAAAGTGCTCCCAAAACGCTTCCCCGTTTCCTTAAAAATAACTTCATAAATTGTGAGGTTATTTAGTTGAAAGAAAGTAAATACATTTTATTTTTAGAACCAGTTCTGATGTAGCTGAAATGTGATTTTGAAAAAGATTGAGGGGCTATCCTCAGGTTTAATTAAGAGGAAAGAAGACTCCCCTCGATTAGTATTGTGCAGCGCAGAGCACAATAGAGACATCTGTTCCATTTACCCTGCTGGTCCTTTCTCTCCCTTGAGGGTTTTTCCCCTGCAGTGAGCAGTTGAACTGAGACCATTGTCCAGGCATCTTTACTTCCAATCCAGAGTTGTTCCCTCTACCTTGTATTTCTTTGTTATTCTGCATGAGAGGGTTCGAATTATTGACTTGGAGGAACCTTAAGGATAACAGATTCTCTATTCTGAGATTTTGGATTTTATTTAATCGCAGAATTATATGCCTTTTCCAACATACTCCATCTGAGTTTGAAACTTATTTGGAACTTAAACTTCAGAAATTTTTTTAAAAGCTGGAAAAACAGAGCCACTGCCCTGCAGACTTGTCAAGCTATTTTAAGAGCAAATTATTTAAGAACTATTTTAAAAGCAATTGCATATAATTGCTAAGGCCTTAAGGGGATTTCATCAGCTAGTCTCATTAAAATAAGGATCAGGACTCTGTTATTGTCTGAATAAAAATGTGTATTAAATTATATTAGATGTGGGGAAAGAATCTGTAAATACTGTGCATACTTGTAAGAGTCAGAAAAGAATACAGAGCAGTGCAACTCGGGGGCATGTGGACTTTTCCTCTTGTAAAGTCGTGAAGCACAGACTGAAAATTCAGGACATAGATAGGATTTCTGTGTTGTAAAAGCTTCAGCAGACACGTAAAGAATATGTTCAAATTTTCAACAAGTGGAAATTGGTTTTTGTGTCATTTACTCTGATTCACCACTATCCAGCTTACCAGTACTCCTTTTGACCCTGTTTTCCCAACTGGAGTTTGATTTTCCCTCTCTTTTTATGGCACTTTAACTCAGGACATAAAGGGATATTTTCCAAGGAAGAAGAAGTCACTAATTCAGGACTAGATAAGATGGGACTTTACAGGTTTTCATGGAATTTTCTATCCTCTCTCATTATAGGGGGAAAGAAAAGAAATACAGGCAGTCCCCCTTGAACGTAATAGCACCATCCCCGTTCTAGGCCTAATGGGGAAAGGGGACTGAGGGAGTGAGCATTCAGGTCAGGCCTGAGATCCATGACCGGGAACCCAGCCTGTAGGTCTCAGACCACTGCCTGGCAGAGAGATGTCGATGCCAGTTTTGTGACCTCTCCACAGTATGCAGCTGGCGAGACACTCTCTGGCTCCCCATGTGTACCTCATCCCTCCTACCTAGCCCTGTCTTGGAGAGTCCTAGACTAAGCCAACCACCCACCACTCCCCGTTTCTCTTGGATCAGCCACGCCACATGGCCAGGGGTTCAGCACCCCCCAGGCTGCGGTTGTCTGTCTATCCATCTGCCTGTCTCCTTCCCCACACTACCTTCTTGGCAGAACGCCCTTTAGAAAATTAAACATTGCTTGCAGATGGAAACAACACGGGAGAGGAGTTGTATTTGTTTTTGCCATTGGAAATGCTAGGAAAGAGAAGAGTCCAAGGTGACCTTTGTGGACTGGGGAAAAAAAGTCCATCTGATTTTTTTAATTGCTCATTCTCTGTGCTGGTGGGGCCGTGGTGAGAGGGAAGGGGCAGCCCCCATATGCTGTTGGTGGGAGTACAATTCAGTCGAACCTTTCTGCAAGGCTATTTGCTAGGATGTATCAGGACCCTTAAAAAAGGCTGCTAGCCTTTGACCCACTAATTTGACTTCCAGGAATTTATGCTAAGGAAACAATTGGAGACACAGGCAGTGATCCTCTACAAGAATGTGAGTTGCAGTACTATGGCCGAAGAGGGATAATCTGAATGTACACAATAAGAGAAGGGGTACATAAATCAGGGTATACCATACAGTAGAATATCCTGTAGGTCTGAGACTACTCTGGGGTTTGTAGAGAGGTCTTCAGGGGGTCATCTGCCAAGATTGTACTTTAAAAATGATTTTCTCTGAACTAATGTCAGTTGTTTGTTATTTTTAGCCTCTTTAGTGGGAAAAGAGTTTTATGATTTTTAAAATATATCAAAGGCTACTTAATGACATCAGAAAATACTTAAGTGAAAAAAATACGCTACTATGTATGTAGTATTATCTGCAACACCACCCCACCCAAGACAAGTGAAGAAATTTGGCAAGCTGTTAACAGTGATTATCAGTAGTATATATTATGTATGATTTTACTGCTTTTCTTGTGATATTTTCCAGTTTCCTACACAGCCATCTGTAATTTTGCATATCAGAATTAAAGAAGATCAGCTTTCTGATTAATGGTCTGCCGACTGCTTATCTTATACCAGCTCAGGTTTTTCACTCCCATGGTGTGGAGTCATGAGAGGGTCTGCCACATCCGTGATCAGATTGGGAGCCTGCTGGGACAGCCCTGTCCACGGCCTGGTAGTCATGCCCTGGCTGGTACACCAGATGCCCCATCAGTCAAGTGAGTCACCACAGAAGGGTGTCAAGCTGACGATATTGCCACACACTGTACTTGAACGCTCAGCCACATCCCAGCATGCTGCCAGGCCTTTGAGCCTTATCTTCCTAAACCATTATTTCTTCCCTGTCCAGTGAATGTCAAAGCGACTGACTGGGGCTGTGTGACTCCTTTTGAGGACACCGTGGACTGGCAAACTAAAGCCGATGCAAGCCTTCCACTTGAATCCAAACCAGACCAGCAAATGTTCCTTAAAGTTTAAGCTGCTGTCGCTATAGTTGGGCCTTGATGTGGGGGGCCTGGCAGGACCCCAGGAATATTTAGGGTGAAAAATGTGCTGGGGCATTCAGCTGGACTCTGAGGTTGTAGAGGGGCCTTCGGGGATCATCTGCTAAGATGGTAGTTATAAAATTATTTTCTCCTATCCTAACACCAATCATTTGTTATCTTTGTCCTCATTAATGGGAAGAGAGTTTGAGAATTCGATATTGGAGGTTTCAGAGCCAATACCAAAGCTGGCCATTTTTCATTTGTTTTGTCTTGGATTTTTTTTAGGAGTGCTGTTGTCACTTTAAGTAACCTATAACCAGACACTTCTGTGGTCAGAGTATAAGATTATACAAATAGTCTTGGGCCATTATCATCATCCCACCTGTGTGTTCTCTAAGTTGCATCAAAACTGATATATAATGTGCTCTCTGTTTCTCTGAGGAACATTTATATGTTTACAGTCATTCTGTTGCTACAGGCATCAGTCATTGTGGTGTATAACAGTGCTCAGTAGTATTGTCGACATTGAGTTTTGTTGATGTGCCTCTGGAGCACAAATTAACAAAGAGTATATTTCCAATCAGTAGTTTAAAAAATCATAGAAGTACTGTGGAGTATGCATTTTACTGTTACACTGAAACATAGTGGTAATAAGTTTTAGATTGTGGTTATTTTATAACAAATAAATGTTATTGCTATGACCAAAACACAAGCAAACAAATGAAATTCTATTAGTTCTTAAAAATCACAGTTAATACTGTGGCAATGGACATGGAGATTGAAGAGTAACTTCTTATAATCGTTATGAATGTCCTGCATTCCAACCGCACCCCCAGATAATTTCAGCCATGTACTAAGTGGCCAAGAACCACTTAGATATCCAGGGATGTGAAAAAACATTCAGAACCCACATTGTGTTCATAGAATATGTTTCCAACTATGCCTTTAGCCAAAGGCATGATTCTTGGTACACTTGAGGTAGGAAGCTGGAGGTGTTTCCTACTTATAAAAGCCACTAAAAAAAAAAAAAAAAAAAAAAAAAAAAGTCTTAAGGACTTTTAAATTGTCCTGTGTTGGCCACTGACCAAAGGAACAGAGTAGTTCAGGCCTCTAGGCCTGGGCTGCTCTCATAAACCTCCAAATTGTCCCTGGTCAGAACTTGGGTTCCCAGGCTGGGCTGCAGTTGGAATAGCCAGGCCTTGCCCACTGGGTCACTATCTAGGGGGGCAGTTGTGGGGAGGGGACTGAGAAAGCGAGGCCCTTCTTACCAGCTGCAGTTACGGATTAACCGAGGACTGACTGCCCAGTAGAAAGAAGGCAGCACTTCCTTCCGGGACCCAAGACAGAATCAAGTGTGGGAGCAGGTATTAAACTAATCATAGGGTAACTGATCCCTTAGCTGATGAAGCTTACTTACCGTCTTATATTACAGTTGTTTTTTAATCTGTCCCATCTTGTCAAATACATTGTAAGCTCTTCAAGTCAGGGACCTTGGTAAATGCTAAGTTGTATTCCACTTACTGTCTTGATCACACAATGTGTTCAATAAGTAGTCATTGCTGGAATAATTGAGAAGAAGAGAAAAAAGCCATACTCTTTGAATTCTGTCTCTTCTGTTATATGAATTCCATCTGCTATATGAATCTACCACACACAAGACTGGAGGCAGAATTGGGGATTTTGTTGGAATTTACAATGTGTTGAGTCTTGCTGGGCCTGTCTGTTGCTGCATTCCCGTTTTCCCTTGCAAATGTGGTAGGCATCTAAAGGAAACTCATAAATCAGTGGTTAAGGTTTCTAGTGCTATGGCTGGGTCTGTAAAGAAGCTTGGTACAGCCTAGAGGATCAGAGCAAGTCCTGCTACCCCAGAGGTGGTACACTGTGGCGGCAACAGCCCTGGGCTTGGAGCCAGGGGATTGGGGTCTGAACCTCGGCCCTGACACTTACAGCCTGGATATCTTCAAGCAAGCCTCAAATTGGCCCAAGTTCCCACATCTGTGAAATGGGAATTATAATAGTGCCTCTTGGCTAGATGGTTGGGTTAAATGAGATTCATTAATTTACTCAATATTTATTGAAATCCTCCTGGGCACTATTTTAGGCATTGGAGATACAGCAGTAAACAAAACGAACAAAAATCCCTGCTCATGAAATGTATATTCTAGAAATATAATGCATATAGTGACATTTAATAAATGTTTCATTCAATTAGTCCGAGGTTATCTGATGAACTCACACAATGGGTTTTTACTGTATATTTCCGTAGGAATTTATGTTATAGCTGTAGATAATTAAGGCCATTATTGAGTCTCTCATCTGAATTGAAGATGTGTCATTCAGTAGGACATTTATGTGTTCTTGCTAAATCCCAGTATGTTTAGAAAGTCTGTTCCCCTGGAATTGGATTGCTGTCATTTTCATCTCTGTACAGTGCTTGGCCCACATAATCCAGCCACTGGCTGGGGCTCAGGGCTGCAGGTGGTGTTGTGGCTGGGTGGTTTCCGAGTTGTTTTCTCAGTCATTGGTGTTTGTTTGCACTATCTGTGACTTAATGCAATTTTACAGAGTTACTAAGACGTTTATTTGTGTAATTTGTGGAAATAAGTCAAAGGGCTAGCGTGACTAGTTAAAATCCACAAACCATATTTTAGTGAGTAATTTCAACCTTTCCTCTCCAAACTTTTGATCAGCCACCCATCAAAGAACAAAATGACAAATTTAAGCTTTCAGTTCCTCATTTTTTCATTGCCTTCCATCTGGGACTTTTTCTTTGAGCATCAGAATGCCCAAAATCCATGAAAAAAAGAAAGAATAAGCCTGGAAAGCAAACCTCAGAGGGACAACTATGCCCTGCCCATAGCTGTGTGCCCTCTCCTGGGAGGTGCGTGCCCAGCCCTGTCCTCCATCCACTATCACTTTTCTAATGCAATCCTTCTCCGGGTCTCCAGTGGCACACGGCCCCTTTCGTTAAAAATGTAAACAGGAAATTGTTTTCTGGCGGAATGGCCTGTGTGGCCCAGAAGAATGGTCATTTTTGCTGAGACACGACTTTAAAAACACTCACACAGTGGAAGCCGAAGGCTGGTTATGAGCTAGCCCTGCCCCAGATGGAGGTCGGTGATAGGATGTGGGTGTGGGAACCCATGGACATGGGTTCAGGGCATTTTTCACCCATGGCCAAAGGCACAATGGACACAATTAAGGAAGCTCCTACCACCTAGAAAGCAGTTGTTCTGCAGGGCGAAGAGACATGTTAACACTCCGAGGAGCTCCAGAGCAGGCATTACTTGGAAGACACGGAGTTTGGTCTGGAGAGATGTGACTTGTCACTGAGGACAGTTTCAGTGCTCCTCCAGTCTCTCCAGCTCCCTGTCATTTGGCCTCCCCTGAACCTCCTGTGCTCCCGTTGTGGTTTCCCTGTGTGCTGATGAGTTTTCTGGTGGTTATGTCTTGCAGCCCCCCGAATCCAAGCCCAACTTCACCCCTCTCGCCATCTTGGCCCATGTTTTCGGCGCCATCCAGCCCTATGCCCACCTCATCCACGTCCAGCGACTCATCCCCCATCAGGTCTGTTGCAGGGTTTGTTTGCTTTTCTGTTGCTGCTGTTGTTCTCTCATTGGCTTGGTCCTCTCTTCATGCAGTGTTCAGCCTCCTCGTCAACTTTGTTCCCTGCCATCCAAACCTGCACTTGCTTTTTGACAGGCCAGAAGAAGCAGTTCATGAAGACTCCAGGTAAAGTCACGGATGATGACCAATCCGTTCCTGCTTATCCAAAGCTGATCAGGGATTCCAGCCTCAGAGACCAAAGCTGGGAGGGACTATTTGCATGAACCAGCATGGCATTTTCCACACCTTTCTGAGCCCTTCCTCTGGTTACTGAATTTTTCCGTGATGCGTAGAGTTTGGGGAGAGAGTGCCTCTTGAGTGGGCTCCTGTTTGGATCACTCTCTGAACCATGGGGCTCTCTGTGCTTTAGCATAAGATAGTATCAAAGGGAGCAGTGCTGAGACACGTACCGGCCTTTTCTTCCCTCATTTTTATCAGTTAGCATCAGGCAACATTTATTTGTGGGGTTGGGCTTTCAGCCTTGTGTACTGACACCTAGTTGATGAGACCCAGACCAGTTGGGAGAGAGATGAATATAACACAGAATAAAGGCTTGGGATATGAAGCAGTTTCTCTTTAAATTGTTCATAGCTGCCTCCTCACCTCCCATGTAGTCCCAGGAATGCTCGGTGCTCCCAGCCTGCATCTGTCTCCACGTGTCGTGAACCCTTAGCTCTCATGGGAACAGGCGACACCTCATTCTGAGGGTTGACCTAGTTCCTCCCCCCAGGGGCCAAGCTATAGTTTTTCCCTGCTTTGATGACACTTAATTCTTCACATTTGAGTTTTTTGGAGAAAAGAAGCTGTTTAAATCCAGGAAAAAGAATCCCTCTGCTATGT
The DNA here is from genome assembly GCF_009873245.2 of Balaenoptera musculus. Lineage (NCBI taxonomy): Eukaryota > Metazoa > Chordata > Mammalia > Artiodactyla > Balaenopteridae > Balaenoptera > Balaenoptera musculus. Next base: position 118,810,303 of record NC_045787.1, read on the forward strand.
AGGTCCTGAGCACGTGTGTCTCTCAAACTTAATCTCTGCTTTCAGACAACCAAAACGCAGAGCCCAATGGAAGCATCATAAGTATTTTGGGCCTTGGCAGTATTTTTTCATCCATCTTTTCTCATAGCTGGTTTTTTTCCTAAGGGGTGGTGGGCCCAGCATAGGGGCTTAAATAATTTATAAAGCTGAGTCTCACTTTTAAAAAAAGAAACCCCATGCTATTTATACATACATACATATATATATACACACACACACACACACATATGTAGATATGTGTGTGTGTGTATGTATATGTGTGTGTGTGTGTGTGTGTATGTATATATATATAAACTTAATTCTCCTCCAGGCACTTCCATATCTATCATTTCATTCTATCTTCGTGTGAGAATGAGAAGAAATGGCCTGAACCCTATTACAGAGAAAGAAAACTAAGGCACAGAGAAGTGACTTGTGCATGGTCACATGACTCATGAGATCCAATCCAGAATTCAGGACTTCTTGCCCTCAACCAGCACTCTTTCCTCCAAACACATGGGTGGCCCCAAATTTAAGTTTTCATGTTTCCCGGCCCCAGAGCCTGGCCTGCTCCTCTAGGATTTCTGTCTAGCTTTTCCCTTGAAGATGGAAAAGATAGCTTTTCACTATATTCTTTTATCCTTACCCTGGGAATAAGATAAAAATTCAGAGTATACTTTTTCTGACGCTCAAGTTATTTCCTAATTATTTCTTAGGTATATTCTGGGCACTTTGGGAGATGTTAACTTTCTAGGACACCAGATATGGTTTGGGTTGTTCCAGTTAGATCATTGATTGCCCCAGGAGACCTGAACCAGAGCCAAAATGTGGCCCCTTCAATTTGTTCAAAATGAAGTAAAATCTTTAGAATATTGGCCCCTGGACAGAATGGGTTGGGGGACTCAGGACAGTAGAATCATTCAGCTAAAAAACTGAAGTGTACTCTGCTTTGACGGTATTCACTTTTTTTTATATCTCTAAGCTTTGGGGCCCTATTGCCTCTCCAGTATCTCCACCTCCCCACTCCCATCTTCCAGGATATTTCCAAATTTTACTTCTTTAGCTACTCCTTTCCCAGAGTATTGATATTTCCAGATTGGCAGTGGACAGTGGCAATAGAATCTGCTCACCCCATGTGTTTGGGTTCATGGTTACACAGTACTGTTCACTCTGGCCATCAGTATAATGGCACCATTTGGATGATGCAGTTCCACAAGCCTGTAGGAAGCTGCCTTTTTGAAATAGGCAAGGCAGAATAGGGCTTGCAGTTGGCTATCACTGAGCTGACCATGTGTGCCAAGCTGAGCACGGATGGGGACACAGCTGGGGAGCTAGCCAACAGAGAGGGCAAAAATCCCCTAATTGCTGTTGCAGTGTGCAGCCAAGAGGTGGGGGCATACACCCATTATTCAGGTCCAACGAAACGTTCCCCCAAACCCACTTCCAGAACATGAACCTTCAGATTTCCTTCCCTGGGCAGAGCTTTTAAAAATAAAAACTTAATTAGACCTAATTAATGGGCCCATGAACTTCTATATAACATCTCCTCTGGAAGTGGCTTGGTCTCCCCTCTCCAAAGCATTGTTAGTGCTTGTTAGTTCAAGCTCAGGAGTGGAGATGCCTTTCACAGCACAGCAGAGAAAGGGGACTGGAGGAGCAGTTCCCTTTCCTTTCACTTGTACCCCTAGAAAAGCTCCCAGCCCCGAACTCATAACTTGGATTCACACAGGGGCTCCTGGAAATTATGCCTAAATGATCAAGCCGTTGCATCCTGCCAGTCTAGCTGAGCCCAACTCCCTGTACAGTGCAGAGTGGGTTGTCATTTTGCAGGGTTTGCAAGGGCAATTGAGGGAAACTCCTCTGAGTGCTTTTCCTGGCCCTGTGCCACGCTCACAGGCGAAAATTAACAATGAACAAGCAGAAGGTTCCAAGCTTGTTCATGCCCTTGAAAGCCCTGCTGAGGTCTGAAGGGCGGTGTCACAGAAGAGTCACAGGCACCTCAGGCTCTCTGTGTGCAGTGTGGAGATGCTTTGCAGAGAATAGGGAGCTAGGGAGCCCAAGAACCAAAGATGCTTAGGGGGGATTTTTTTTATTTCTTTAATCAGAGCCAAAGCCTACAAACAAAACCTCTGTGCCAGCAGGATCTGTTTTGGTAGAAACCCTATCTAACACAAACCGCTCAGGGCTTTTGACAGGGAGAGAGTATGGCATGGGACACAGGACTCGGGCTGACAAACTTTTACAAAGAGAAGACCTTCCCCTGAGTAGGGCTGCCAGATTTAGCAAATAAAATGAAAATACAGAATACCCAGTTACATTTGAATTGTAAACAACAAATGATTTTTTTTAAGTATAAGTATATCCCATGCAATATTTGGGACATACTCATACTAAAATACTATTCCTCATTGATCTGAAGTTCAGATTTAACTAGATGCCTTGTATCTTATTTGGCAACCGTAGTCCTGGGGAACAGGAATAGCTCCTTTTAAAAGCACCCCTCTATCATCCCTCCCATTCTTGTGCACATCCCAAGGGGGCAGGAGGAAGTCTCGGAGGAAAAGACCTTCTTGTAGACTGTCTGTCACCTCTTAATTTGAGAGAAAAGCAAGAAAAAAAAAACTCTTTCCTCACCTTTGTTTTCATTTTTAATGTACTGTTTTATTGAATGTTATCATTATTAAATTCCTAAAACCGGATATTAGTGGAAAATTACTCCTCTTGAATGATAATCTTGGGCACTTGAGCCATTCCCTCTGCTTACTTCCTGCCAGATACCCCAGTTGGTTTCCCTGGCTTGTCCCTGTTTTGTCCCATTCCCTTTATTTGAGGAGGTTAATAAGTAACCTCTGTGAAAATCCAGCCAGAGGAGCCTTGCCTCAGATGATTTTCGCCTCACCTTTTATCTCCCTGTCCCTGGTCCCTGTGCTCTCTCCCCATCCTCAAGGGACAATGACCCTGGCTCATGGCTACTGGATTCTCCTTCCACCTTCCATGTCATCACAGGCTCCACTTGCCTGTCCGTACGGAGTTTTGGCTGATGACTCCTCCTCTCTGTTCCCTACTCCCTCCAAAAACAAAAACAAAAACAAAAACAAAATTTTAGCAGCGCATTGGCTGTTTGGCCCTTGCTGGCCAACACACAGACTTGGTTTACTTAGATCACAGAATGTGCCCCTTGTCCTGAACTTGATTGTGACATTAATGATAATTACACAGGGAGAGCTGGTTACTAGTTGGAGCTGTCACGTTCTAAAGGCTCTTTTTCCCTTCACTACCAGCGAACCCACTTCGTGTTCTCCCACTTGCCCAGTTTTCTCCCACCCAGTTATCATTTCCTGGCTACTAGAAGACCAGAGAGAACACCAGTAAACTGCACCCTGGCAACAAATTCTGGATAACCATTTATCTGTACAACAGACCCTTTAAGTCATCTTTCCTTCAATTTTCATGGAACCAAGACTAAAAGTTTTAGATTTCTGGCCCTGGTATAGGTTTCCAGACATCCATGGCTCCTCCTTCCCAGAGGGAAGCTGGACTTGGTGACTCCAAGAGCAACAGTTCCATAAGGATCCAAAGTGGCCTGCCCCTTCTGATCCTATCTGGATTTACCTGAGACCAACCATGCCTCAGCTAAAACTCATTCAGCCACTAGAAATAAATACGCCATGAAGGTTTAGCATCCCTGGGTCCTTGAGGCTCTCCATTAGCCAAATAAAGATAAAGCAAATAATATATATCCCTTGAATAATTGTCTAACCCAGAGGACCTACTTGCTCTTTTGTTACTCTGCCCTAGAGCCCCTAAATATGCTGGCTTTGAGGAAAAGAGAGATTGCTTTCAGCAAATAAAGAGCCAACTTTTGACTGCTAAATGTCATTTTTCTTGTGACCCTTGAGAAGTCCATAGCTCATTTGGGACTGGTTGGATGTCAAGGCAAAAACTGATTTACCAGCACTTGCGACTTGCACTCTAGAATGTGGGTTAGCAATCTGCGGCCATTAGGTCAAATCCAGCCTGGCCCCTGTGTTTTGTAAGTAAAGTTTTGATGGAACGCAGCCACGCTCATTCATTTACATGTTGCCTGTGGCTGCTTTCGTGCTACAGTGCAGAGTTGAGTAAATGCAACAGAGACCATACGGCCCATGAAGCCTAAAATATTTACTGTCTGGCCCTTTACAGAAGGAGTTTGCCAACCCCTGCTCTGGAAGGATGGTTCTCAGCCCTGGTTGCTCACAAGAGTCACTTGGAGAGCTTTATAAAAATACTGATATCTGCAAGTCAGGGTAGAACCCAGACATATGCGTTTTTTAAAGTGATTCTGATTCGCAGTGAGAGTGGCTGTCAGCACTCCTGGGATGAGAAAGGCCCCAAAAAATTGCATCATGCCCCCTCTCCCTTCTTCCTCCCCACACAAGTGCACACGTATGCTCATACACACACGTGTGTAACTGCTCACACCCACACCTTGTCTGCTCCCTGCCCTACCCTGGGGGTCCGGGAGTTGCAGCTCTGGAATCCTGCTCCACCAGCCCAATGAGAAATAAGTAACATGTGGGAGAGCTAACGTCAGCCCGGGGCCTGGAGCTGAAACCTGGCTTTGCTTGAATTTCTCCTTTTGACTCACTGAGCATTGGCCACTTTCAGCAGGGTCTGCTGTGAGTGTTCTCCAGAGCAAGTTAGGGGTTCTTTCCTGCCTCCACTGCCCCCACTAGCTAGTCCTGCTCCAGAAATGGGGTCCAGCCTGCCCTCCCACTGTTCAGCTCTTACAAGTCAGGTTTAAACTTGACACAAGGTGAGCCCACGAGAAGTGTGGTTTTTCCAGGCTTATGGCTGTTCTCTGCATATTTCTCGTTTCTGCTCTGGTGACCTTTGCAACTTTTCCACCTCGTGTTTTGCCATCTGACTGCCTTGTCAGGCTCTTCCCACGAGAGGAGGCTCGGTGGCTTGCAGGGAAGGGGGAGAAAGAGAGATTAAATATCTTTCAGAGGGTTTTTTAAAAATGCTAAATAAACTGCTTTCCCCCAGCACACCGTTCCGGAAGGCAAAAGCCTTATATGCCTGCAAAGCGGAACATGACTCAGAGCTCTCATTCACGGCAGGGACGGTCTTCGATAATGGTGAGTTTCTCAAATAAATCACTGGAGTTGTCAAAGTTCCTTTCTACCTAAGGAAAATCTCAACAGAACAGGTAAGACTAAAAAGGAGCATGGGGTAGGGTGGGGTGTCTTTTCCCAAAATAACAGAGCAGCGGCAGAGCTTTAGGAGCCACTATCAAAAGAGGACGAGTGGAATCACCTCCTCACTGTGACGGAGCCAGTGTCATCGAGGTGTCGTGGGCATTAAATGGGATGGTACCTGCACAGGCTTTGAGCATCTGGGGGCTGGATGGTGGGAGGAGACGAAGGAGTGGAGAACGGGGATCCTGCAAGTGGTCAGAAGCTCAGGGAGGAGGCTAAAGCCGCAGGGTCTATGCCCATCCTTGGGTTCAGTGGGATTCACTGTCCATGGCAAGAGAGGCCTGTTTCTGTGACGGTGCGGCATTGGGTGAGCTCCGGGCAGATAAGCTGCGCTGCGTTCCTGCTCGTCCTCCCCCAGCTGCCGGGAGTGGGTAGATGACCCCACAGTGAAACCAGCCCTGCCAAGCACCAGCTGTCCTGCACAGGCATCCTGATGGGAAAATGTATTCGGAGCACTTGCCCCATGGGCCTGGGACTTGCTTGATGCACCATTTCCTTGTTTCATTTGTTTGTTTTCCTCCCTAAAAAAAAAAAAAAAAAAAAAAAAAGGAATATTTTTCAAAATGCAAATTGATGGAATTGTTGTTATAATTTGTCATAACTTATTATTTGCCTACGAGGAAAATCAGGATTCTGGGGAAAGGCCCAAGTTTCTGTTACAGTTGAGATTTCCCCCAGATGTAGTTCTCCTTTGGGGTTAATCCTTCTGGATCCCTGGGTGAAAGGGTCTGTTTGTTTTGCTCAAAGGAGGAAGCAAAAACCAGCTGTCTGGTTTCAGGAACTGGACATTTTCTGGGCCTCCCTTCTTGACCTCAGGTGGGGTGAGGCAGGGTTCCGTGGCAGGGGTGAGTGCTCACTACCCAGTGTCCCTTCCCCATCACGGCTGCGCGGTCCCACCCAGGTCAGGACCATGCCTCCTACCACCCGCCTGAGACCCAGAAATGCAGGGCAGCCAAGGCTCCCATGTAGCACCGGAGAGCCTGAACTCTAGATTCAGGCCACCGTAGCGCAGGCCCCGGCTTGACCACTTGATTCTGTGTGACCTCAAGTAGTGACTTAACCTCTCTGTGCCTCAGTCCTCTCCTCTGTTATAGAAAGATGCCAGACAGTTTCGAGAGGAAATTGAGATAGTGTGCATCACATGTTTAAAATAGTACTCAACACATATTAAGCTTTCAGTATGTTGTTATTGTGACGATGATGATCATCATTTCGTTACGTCCATCTCAGAAAAAGACCTTGATGCTCTGATCGTTCACAATGACAGTTTTTCCTTTTTAGCTGCTACAGCCCAGCTGGGCAGTAGGTACTGCACCTAGACACCCTGGGTCCTGGTTATTTGTAAGGGCCCTGAGGTCCCAGCCTGAGCAGAGATGGGCTCCTGGGGAACAGCCTTGACTGCATCCATATGCAAAGGGACTGCCCCCCTGTGTGGCCAGCCCCTGCATTCAGCATGGCAGAGATAGTAATCAGGCATGGGTAGACAGAATGGGAAAGAGGTCACAGAGCACCTGGGGGATTCCCAGGTCACACTCGGCAGACCTTGATCTTCTGAGCCAGCAGGGCTGGGGATGAGCCCACAACTGCATGTGGCCTTCTGGGCCTGCATCCTCACTTAGGGTTCTCAAAGCCTCTAAAGCACTGTCCTTAAACCTTTGTTCCATTAACTTTCATTTGGGTCCTTTAAAAATCAAAGCATACAAACAGCCAGCCCAACTGCCTCTCCTGTCAGCAGCTAGAGCTTTTAGGTCCTGGCACACCTGTAGGAGTGGGTCCACTGAAGGCTGTCTAAGGCCATGTCCTTGGAGAGTGTCCCCTGAATAGGCCCATGTGGGGGGAGTCACAGCCCAGCCATAACATGACACAGTTTGCATGGCAGACGAATCAGAGTGGATGCATGCACAGGCTCTGTGTCCTATGCTGTCGACAGGGGAGGGGCTTCTGCCTACCAGTGAGCAAGATTGGAGAGATGCCTACATCTACAGGTGAGTCCAGAGCTGAAAGGTCTGTCCTCTAAACCACAGTCCACTACTCCCATGGGCAAGGGACTGCCGTGTTCCTATCAGCTCTTCACTCTGACAACACAAAGGACCCCTGATCCCGGGGGAAGAGTCGGTTTAAGCTCTCAAAAGGTCTGTATGTGTGAGTGTGTGTCTTGTTTGGGACTCCTCTTCCTGAGTGCAGCCTTCTTCCATTTTTAAAAGAGCTTTAATGAGATAGCCACGTGCCATACAAGTTACCCATTTAAAATGTACAGTTCAGTGGGTTTTAGTATATTTAAAGTTGTGCAACCATCATCACTATCTAATTCCACAATATCTTCATCACCCCCAAAGAAACCCTGTTCCCTTTAGCAGTCATGCCCCATTTACCCCAACCCTACTCCATGCTGCCTAGGCAACCACTAGTCTACTTTCTGTCACTGTAAATTTGCCTGCTCTGGATGTTTCATGTGAGTGGAATTATACAGTTCATGGTCTTTGCAACTGACTTATTTCGCTTTGCACTATATTCAATGTCATCCATGTTGTAGCAGGCCTCAGAACCTCATTCCTTTTTATTGATGAGTAATATTCCATTGTATGGACATACCACATTTTGTCTATCCATTCATCGATTGATGGACATATTGATTGTTTCCACTTTTTGGCTGTTATAAGTAATGCTGCTATAGACACATGCATACAAGTTTTTGTGGGGACATAGGTTTTCCGTTCTCTTGGTGATACACCAAGGCATGGGCTTGCTGGGTCATATGGTAACTCTAGGTCTAACTGTTGGAGGAACTGCCCAACTGATTTCTAGAGGGGTTGCACCATTTGGCATTCCCACCTTCTTCAGTTTTTAAGTGTCCTTTTTGAAGTAGTTTAACTAGCTAACCAAAAAAAGAAATTAAAAGACACTTGATTTTTAACTGCCAAGTCCTTTCCTTCCCAGCAGGTTCTGTTACTACTCCCACCCCTCCACTCAGTAATTGTCATAAATCCTACAAGGACAGATGAGAGCAGGAGAGAGTCAGAGGCCTTACCCCGCCTTCCCGTGGTCTCCAGGGGCCATGGCAGCATTCATTGACACTAGTTTCTTTTTAACTAGCAATGTCAGTGACCTTTCCAATTCCCTGAAGAGCAAAAGGCCAAATTAAGCCCCAAAGACAACACCTCACAGTGTTGACTGAGCTGCAGTCGAAGAAGGATCTGACAAAATGTCGATTCAGATTTTAGACTGGTTGGATGGTAGAAAATGCTACCTCGACCCTACTTTCCCCATCCCTTCGCCTCTTTAGGAGTAATCGGGCATTAAAGGGGGAAAGCACTATTCACATGTTAGAGAGATCTTTTTCCTTGTTCTCTCTCTTGGTAATTTGTTGCTGAAGGTCCCAGGTAAGGACGATGTAAGTTGGATGCTCTGTAGCTGTCAGATTAAATCATCAGACCAATCAGAAGAAAGTTTCCTAATGACAGAGTTAGAGTGAGTGAGTGTGTGTGTGTGTGTGTCTTGTCTTTTTCAGGATCAAGAAGAAGAAGAAAGGAGGAGGAGGAAGAGGGAGGGGCACCTTGAGGGGAAAGTCTGTTGTTCGTAACGATTAATCTCCAAGCCTCTGGATTCCAGGGGCCCACTGTGAATCTGGAGAGGCTGCTCAGTCAGCTCTTGGACTTTGTGCAGTGGGCAATGGCTGTGCAATACTCAGAAATAACTCCAGTGTCAGCCCTTGCCAATATACTAGGAAACTGGCCATTTCACCAAGAGCACCTCACACAGTAACTGGAAAGAAAAATAACTCATGTTCTCAGGAACATTAGTCATCTAGAAGCAACCTGATTAGTGATACCTGGAAAATTCACATGCCGTTCACTAAAATTGGGTTCTTGGGATACTTTTATCAAGATTTGACATGGGCCGGATCCTTCATTGCTGGGGTACCGGGTGCAGTGTGAGTGCAAAGCAGGGCTGCCCTGGGTTTCCTTTGCTGATAAAGGATATCTCAGGCAGTGGGGTTCACAGAGAGTTCCTCGGTGGAGTCTTTCAGCCTCCCCAGCCTCTCCATGTCTCCCCCAGGTGTTTCCACCAGCTGCTTCACTGGTCTTGCTGCGTCCACTCTTACCCCATAACCCAGGCTCTACAAAGCAGCCAGACTGATCTCTGAAAAATGGAAGTCACATCATGTTATTTTGCCTCCTGTTCTTAGAATTACTGACAAGGACCTGCAGGTCCTGCCCCTGCCGTCTGGCCCCCTCTCACCTTCCCTTGATACAAAGCAGCCTCTCAGGCCTTCTTTATGTTCTCGAATAGGGCTGGCAAACTATGACCTGCCAGTGAAATCCAGCCCGCTGCCTGCTTTTGTAAATAGAGCTTCATTGGAACACAGCCACTCACGCCTTTGTGTTTACATGTTATCTATAGCAAGACAGTGGCAGAGTTGAGTAGTTACACATTGACGAGCTGGCTTTTTAAGAAAGACTTACCACTGTTCTGAAACCACAACAAGCTTCTCCCCATCTAGGGGCCGTTACACTTGCATTACCCACTGCCTGGCTGGCTCCTGTGGATTATTCGGGTTTTAGCTTTTCGAACTCTTGGCCACCCACCCACATCCCTATCCCAGTCTCTTTCCCTCCCCTCATCACTACCTACAATTACATGCTTACTTACTACAGATGGTCCCTCCCCAAGAGCAGAATCTCATCTGCTTGTTCTATCCTATGTGCAGGGACCTAGCACAGTGTGTGGCTCGTGGTAGGTGCTGAATGAACGTTTGTTAAATGAGTCCATGCATTCAGCTACACAGGGGTCTGCACCTGTGCCAGCCACTGCTGCTTCCCTGGGGGGCAGCCAGCCACTAGAGATCTTAGCCACACACTTGCTCCTGGTCCACCGTGAGCGAACGAGCGGGGAGAGCATGAGGTGCCTGTGTAGGGGTGTGTGGAGTGTATATGGACTGAGCTGAGAGAGAGTAGTTGGCAGGAAGCACGCCCGTGTCAGCAGCAGCTTATATTTATTATATGCCTGCTGGGCTGGAGAGCTGCCCAGACAGCTCACTGCAACACCTTGTGTGTTTATATAGCACATGGGACACTGGTGCGATTCAGAAGGTTGGACATTGGTGCGATTCAACCCAGCAAGTACTTACGAGCATCCTCGATGTCCAGAGCATTAGGCTAGGCCAACGTGGTAGTGCTTAAGACCACAGACCCTAGGGTCAGATGTCCTGAGTTCAGATCCACCTCCATCACCTACCAGCTGTGTAATTTGGGGCAAGATGCTTAACTTCTCTGAGCCTCAGTTTCTTATCAGTAAGATGAGGATAATAGAACCAACTCCATAGTCCTTCTGAAGATGGAAGGAGGTGATGCAGAGGCAGCACTTAGCAAAGGGCCCACTGCTTAGTATGTGCTCACCGTGAGCATCACCATTCTTATCCTCAAGGATCACACTCTCTGGTTGGATAGAGGCATCATGTAGTGGAAAAGGGCTTGGTCTCTGGGATCACACAAGCTGGATTCAAATTCTGGCTCTACCGTTGGGACCCTGAATAAATTAATTTACCTCTCTGAGCCTTAATTTTCTCATCTGTAAAATAGGGATAATAATAGTACAAGCTAGGATCCTTAGGTCCAAATGCGTCAGTAAATATTTAACTCTCTGAGTCCATGGCTGTTTCCCAGGCACCATTTGTAGCGTGTTCGCTTCTACCATTGTAATTCACCAGAGGGGAGTCAGTGAAGAATGTTGAGTGATAGAATACAAAATTAAATGTACTAAAAAACTAGTTAGGGAAACAAAGTTAACACATTTGAACAGCATTAAAAGGACCTATGAGCATTCCGGGAGCCAGGGGAAGGGAGGGGGCAGGTAGATGGCGTTCCATGATGATATTTATGGAGGAGGTAGGGCTTCAGCTAAGCCTTCAAGTGTGAGGAAGGGAAACAAAAGACAACAGAAAGCCAGAGGCATCTGGGGCTGCCTCTGTCCTCCATTAGTTAATTCTTATTATCACCCTCATTACAGAGGCATTTTGGCACAGAAGAGTTATAACTTAACTTTCTGTGAATGAGTTAAAATGCAGATCCCTGAGCCCCACTCCTAGAGATTCTGCTGTAACTGATGTGTGCTGGGGCCTAGGAATCTGCAGTTTTAATAAGCATCCAGGTGGTTCTGTTGCACCTGGTCTGGTACCATCCCTTACTAAAGCCTGACTTGCTGACTTCTCTGCGTCAGCAATCTGACCCAAAGGCTGCACTGTCCCCTGCCGTCCCCCATGACATATCTCTTGTTCTCTAGTTTGGAGGGCCTCCTTTGTCCCCTCTGATTCTCCCCTTATTCTGCAAATTCCATTTCTAATGTTTGCAGACGTTACCACCTCTGCACCTGAGCTGTGTTTGAACAGCTGGCCAGGAAGGGAGAAAGTCTGAAAGAGATGGACTCGGTGCATCCAGTAGAACAACAACTCAACTAGGAGCTTTCCTGTCAAATGGGGGCAGAGGGTTTGTGGTTTTTTTTTGTTTTTCATTTTGTGTGTTTGGTTGGTTTCTTCTTTCTAGGTCTTTTGTTTTGGGGAGTGAGTTTGATTTGTTTGGTTTTGGTTCTGAACATTTGAGATTTCCCCAAGTTTAGGTGGTTGTTGAGACCAGATCTTTACTTGGTTTTTACCAGGAGAGTCCTGCTGACCATTCTGAATGACCGATCAAATGACACAGGGTCTCCTACTGACTCACCTGTACTGAGCATTTACTGTGCTTTCTCCGTATTGGTTCCTGAACCCTCACAAGAACCCGCTGAGGAGGGGAGAGTTTTATTATCACTTGATAGGTTGAAGAAACTGAAGTGATCTTGGCAGTATCAGCTGGATGGATGGGCAGAAGGCAGGGGTGTTTGGGTGCTAGCATTTTAGCGGTGGGCTGGAAGATCTTGGTCATTGGAGAGACCAGGTTGCTTTTAAGTCGTGTTGTGTTCTTTCTTCCATGGCACTTCTCCCCCAGACTCCTCCTTGTGTGGTGTCATGAATCCAAAGTACCCTCGCTACTTGGGTTTATTCCTGAAACCTAGAGATATGAAATCAGGCAAACGTGTTGGAGGCCACCTCATAGATGTTTGACCTTGTCTTTTCCTAAAGAAGCCTTCAAGATCTAGCCAAGGTTGACATTGATCTTCTGTGAGCCTCAGTGTGTGTCCTTCTGTTGCTTCTGTATTTACTTCCTTTGGTCTCTCTTCTTTCTTATTTCCCTACAAACTGAAACTAGAGTTTTATAGTAGTGTTGGGGGCGGAAATGCTTTTCTAAAACAAGCTCAGGAAGTCACTTAATTGGCCTAGGAAGGGAATAGAGGAAAATTCATTCTCTCCAAACAATCTCGGAGGATTGGAGTTTTCCTAAAACAGTAAGAACAAATGTCCTGCCTCGCCCAAGAGTGATTTGTATATTCCCAGTTCAAAAAACATGAACAACCCTCCTCTCCAAGTCCAGGATTCCTTCTCTCTTCCTTCCTGCTGTTGGCTGCTTTGCAGACTCAGCTGGATTGTATATAATTTTTACAGTATCACAGTAGTTTCCATGGAGATGGCTTGTGACATCACAGAGCATTGGGTATATATTCTTTGGATATGGAAAAATCAAAAGGGTAGAAATTTTTTAAATTGCAATAGAGAGAGGGAGAAGACAGCTTTCAGACTCGTATATAGGAAGAAGGAAAACTCCAGAGAACAGGAAAGAAAACTAAAGAAGGGTATGGTTGGAACCACGAGAGGGCTATTTGAAGACTATAAAATACAAAACAAAACAAAACAAAAATGCAGAGGGAATTTGCAAGGAAATTAGAAGCAGAGGGTATGGATTCGGAGGGAAGTAAAATGCATGATTAGGAGCTACATTTTTTTTTTTAAATAAATTTATTTATTTATTTATTTTTGGCTGCGTTGGGTCTTCGTTGCAGTGCACGGACTTCTCATTGTGGTGGCTTCTCTTGTTGCCGAGCACTGGCTTTAGGCGCACGGGCTTCAGTAGTTGTGGCACACGGGCTTCAGTAGTTGTGGCTCGCAGGCTCTGGAGCACAGGCTCAGTAGTTGTGGCGCACGGGCTTAGTTGCTCCACGGCATGTGAGATCTTCCCAGACCAGGGCTCGAACCCGTGTCCCCCTGCATTGGCAGACGGATTCTTAACCACTGCAACACCAGGGAAGTCTAGGAGCTACATATCTTTTTTTTTTTTTTTTTCATTTTATTTTTTTATTTTTTTATTTTTTTCTATCAATAGAATTTTTTATACATAAACAAAACAAACAACTCACATGAGCAAATACTAATAATAGACCACCAATTATCCTGGCAACAAAGTACACAAAGTGGAAGTTACAATCTTCCTTTAACCATAAACTTCAATCATGGCAAAGGGGATAAAAAGTTATTTATAATAATTGTTTGTAATAATTATATTGGATAAACCAATTACTCCTTTTATGTGACTTCACTTTCTAAAGCTGACACTTCATTTTTGTGAGTAGAAGGACCTGCATATGTTTGCATCCAGTACATAGAATATGTGCAATGAATAACTGCAGATTGATTGGACTCCTTTGACTTTTTAGCATTTTTAAAATATTGAAGTACATTGTTTTTACAATGTATTGTATTTTACAATGTAAAAAACAATGTATTGTTTTTACATTGTTGTGTTAGGTTTTGGTGTACAGCACAGTGATTTAGACATATATATATTCTTTTTTTTTTAAACATCTATATTGGAGTATAATTGCTTTACATACATATATTCTTTTTCAGATAATTTTCCATTATGTTATTATAAGATATTAAATATAGTTCCCTGTGCTATACAGTAGGACCTTGTTGTTTATCTGTTTTATGTATAGTAGTTTGTATTTGCTAATCCTCAACCAGGAGCTACATATCTTTAAGGACTAGTTCTTAGCAGTCCTCCATAGGTACTTTATCTGGTACATAGTCAACACTGGGTAGGTAAATGAGTACAGGGCTGGATGGATGGATACCTAGGTAAATATATAGGTGGGATATCATAACTGTGACCTCTAAACTAAAATGCAGAAATCTGTTACTTCTTTACAGTTTAAACCAGGAACTTCAGAAAGTCCGTGAAACTCCTAAAATTGTATGCAGAATTTTGAATGCCTGTGTCTCTTCCCCTTTTAATTATGGAGAACGTTCAGAATGACCTTCACCAGGTCCCCCAGTGGGTTGAGAAACTCTGGTTTAAACAAATCCGAGAATGATGTAACTTAACGGGCGACTGCCCCCAATCTCTAAACTTCCTTCACACACGCACAGTACACACCCACCTCCTACCCTATCTGTAACGTCATTTCTTGTCGCTCTCTCCCCGCTTCCTGTACAGTGCATCCATCTCAGGAGCCCGGCTGGTTGGAGGGGACTCTGAATGGAAAGACGGGCCTCATCCCCGAGAACTACGTGGAGTTCCTCTAACCATGGGCCCTGGCAGAACTGCTGAGCTTTTCACGGTGTCCATGACAACTGCTGATTCCAGTGTTGTGGGCCATTGCTCTTCGCCGCTGAGAAGTGCAGGGTGACTGACTCTGCTGCTACCTGTCAACACGAATGTTTCTGGGAACTCTGGTGTCACCCATCCCCATGATCATCTCAGCTGACGTGCGGTGATACTGCAAGAAACAGAAGTAAATCAGCGGAGGAGGCCGTTTGATTTTGATAACAAGAAAGGCTTACAAAACCATTTCTCTCATTTAGCACCCTACGTGGGGTGAGCTCATTTTGTTTCAGTAGTCATCCAAACCCCAACCTTCTGAAAAAGGAAGTAAGTGAGATATAAGCAGTCCCCAGGAGCTTGCAGTATAGCTGGCTCTGACAGGGCTGGGCAGTGGCCTGAGACCCAGTCTGGATCCACAGCTATTGTTTACAGTAGACACTCTCTCTACCCCACCTCTAAATACTTGAGACCTGCCATGCTATAGGCGGCTGGGTCTGTTTGTTTGCATGCAGGATAGAGAAGGGTTATGGCGCTGTTTACATAAGATGCAATCTCTCACCATCTCTCAAGCAGCCACTGGCCCAGCACCAGCAGAATTCTGTCCAGTCCTCTCATGCAGGGGAGCACACACACCCCCATGGCCCCCCTCCCAAGCTAGGAACTTCTCTGCTACCGAGGGCTGCCATTGCCTCGTAACCACGGCAACCCAACCTACTCTAAAACCAAACCAGAAAATAACACACTCTTTGCATGACGTATTTTTTTCTCCCTGCTTTTTGGCTGTTTTTTGAATGGTTTTCCAACGACCTGAAGGCGAAGATCAAGGTCTACTTGGG
The DNA here is from genome assembly GCF_009873245.2 of Balaenoptera musculus. Taxonomy (NCBI): domain Eukaryota; kingdom Metazoa; phylum Chordata; class Mammalia; order Artiodactyla; family Balaenopteridae; genus Balaenoptera; species Balaenoptera musculus. Next base: position 118,825,864 of record NC_045787.1, read on the forward strand.
GGCAGATAGAATAGCAGCTGGGAACTGCTCCCTTTCTGATGAATTTCAGCAGCACCAGGATATATTTGGAACAAACTCTAGTAACCTCTTGAGATTAAATTACATACAGGCTTAATATTTCTGTTCTTCCATGCAACTAGTGTCTGCTTTCTAGAGGGCAACATGCTGCCTCCCAAAGGGGAATACCCTCCCAATGACTCATTCCCTCCCATTCACCTGTCCCTTCCCCTGTCCTTGCCTGCCTGTAGCCCTTCACTGACTAGCCCCCTGGCAGTGCCCTGGGCTGCTCAGCACTGGTGCCCTGGCGGTTTTCAGGCATGATTCCTGGACTAACCCCATGGCCTCTAGTTTAAAAGGACATACATGTTCACTGCCACTCAGAAAAAGGGAATTGTTTCTCAGGCTTTTGAGGCATGAGACTAATATCATAAGCCATTGTGATTTAGGAGGATGCCAGAAGGTTGGGGCATGGAAGGTGGGATGGGTACCTTCTGAGAAAGAGAATTTGCTGGTCCAGAAGGGGCTGGATCATGTGGAAGACCGCCTTGGGTAGGGAGGTTTGGCCTGGACATTTCAAATTCACTTGGCTTCCAAAGAAGAGAGTCCCAGTATTTCCACACTTGAATGTCCTTGCAAGAGTGATTCTGGGCAGACAAACTCCGAAGTGAGGGACTGTCAAGCTCTCCAGGACAGGAGCCCCTCGGGATGGTGGCATTGTTCCAGAGTATGTCCTGCTTCTGGAATTCCTCTTGAGGGAACTTTAAAGAGGAAAAGAAAAACTTGAATTGTGTTGAATTACTGTATCTTTTACATTTTTTTTTGAAAAGATAAACATGTAAATAGAGTGATTTGAAATACTATATGGCAAAGTTTTATATTTGATATTCTATAAGTTAGTTGCTTCACACATTTAAGCTTTGATTGCTGAACAGGTGTGTATACGAGGGAGAGAGGGGACACAAGGTCGAAGAGAGTTAAGATCATCCCTTCTCTGGCCTTGAGGAAGGAGAATATATTTCCACACACTCTGCTGGCTCTTGTTGGTGGGCATGACACATTAATGGTGTTCAGTCTTCTTTATCCAGATGTGGTTTTTTGAGCATTTCTTGGGCTTTGGATTTGGAGATGGAAGGAGCATCTTCAGGCAATGAACTTTTCCGAGAACTCCTATCCAGTAGTAAGATGAAGCTCAGGATTTAAACAGGTGAGGCCAGGGGTTAGATTTTTTTTTTTTCTTTTCATTTTTCTTCTCAGGTGTATTTCTTGGTACCCCAAGGTACCAGGACAGAAGATGGGATAATTGCATGCTCCTTGTATCTTACTCTTCTGCGCATCTTCTAAGGCTTTATAAACGAGTCCAAGCTAGTTTGCAAATGTGTGTGTCTAAGTTCCAAGAAAAACTGGCTTCTTAGGATCTTTAGTTCTTGACATGCTGCTTCTTCCCCTTTCCCTAAACATGTTTATTCATCTCAGATTCCCTATAGCTCCAAAATAAGACAAAGAAAAACCCCCAAAGAGGGGTGGAGATTGTGCTGTTATAGCTTTCTAGATGACTTTAAAGTTAATAGGAGTTTGTCATTGTGATTCATTCCATCAGCTCAAGGATGACACAGCTATTACCCAGGAGCTCACCCAGCAGTGAGCGAGACACCACCACTGAATCAGGGAACAAGAATTAAGACTGGAGAAGACCAAGACAGGACTCAGGAAAGCTATCATTGAAAACCCAAGAAGAAAGGGCACATATGAGCAGGCTATACCTACTCGCTGTGGACTTTGAACAGCCTGGGGACCTGTTCAAAGGGGCTAGAGGGACAAGCACACTCTATACCACTGTGCTTTCCAAATAGAAAGAGTGCAACATAATGCTTTTAACACATTGGACGTTTTAAATCACCACCTGCCCCATTGGAACCTTAACTAGAGCTAATGTGGGGACGGCCAGAAGTCCCAGGCCCTGGCTTTGGGAGTTCCTCCGAAGCTTACCTGCCAACACTTGGCCCCAGCTTGACCACTTGGAAGCATGTGCCTCCCTCCCCATTTGGCTCTGATCCAAAGCCGAGGGAAATGGAGCTACTACCAATGGGAATTTTAGGTAGACCCCTTCCCAGCTTCTCTGGGCCGTGCTGGGCCCTGACAGATGGCTACTCTGCTTCCCTTTCCCTGGCCAGGCTCCCCTCCTCCCCATCATCTACAGAACTGGAGACACTGTTCAGAATATGAGCCGACAAATAAGAAGGAACTTGAAGGCTGAAAGTGGGTTTTACCCTCCACTATCTTTACTCCCCACCTCTAACTCTGTCTTCTGGAATGGGGAATCTTAGGGCAGATTAGGAGAGTGAACTGGGTATCAGAGTGGAATACTATTGACCAAAATCCCTGAGCTTTCCCAGGAGCCTCGTGTTGCTTTTGGAAGGCCCTGGGATCAGGTAGGCAGACATAGCCTGAGTCTTTTGGGGGCATCAAGATCAGTCTCTCACACCTCCTCCAGGTACTCAACAGAGTTCTGTAGTTACAGAATGCCATGCCTTGAGAAGACAACTAGTTTCACATTCTTCCCCCACCCCCCAGGCAAGTAAAGTCCTGACTTGCTCAAGACTGATGCTATTCTCTTCTGTTTTCAAATCTGAACATAGAGGGATGGACCCTGTATAGCACTGCCGGCCTTTGTATCCTAGGATTGGAGCCAGTTTTTAGCTTAGTGTTTTAGTATTTCTACAGCCAATGTGTGTTTTCTTCTGTCACACCAAACTGGGGTTTGTTTGTTTGTTTTTTCAACATAATTCCAGTTCATGTCCTCTTGCTGAGTGCTTTTTGGATAGAAAGGCAAAGAGAAAGAATAAATGAACAATCAGGTATTGGCCAACCGACATTAGCAACACAGAGTCATGCTAGTGACAGGGTGATTTCTCTGTTTGCCAGGACTCTGCAGTTATGTGTGCCATACCTGTAGCTCAAAGGGAAGTCCTTCTACCATCAGAGTTTGTGTCTCTTGAAAACAGCAACCCCTGTCACACCAAAAGCTCTGTCTTGACTGTATAGACTCTAAAAACATCCATGATTGTGGAGTAGGGAGACAGAAATAATCGACTGAACATAACATGATCAACTACTCATGACTGTCTTTTGGCACCTTTCATCCTCTGGCTTCTGTTTCTAAAAGAAGCAAGTCTGGACCCCCCAGTTTTATAGACCCAGGACTCCCAGGTACAACAGTGGCCATCGTGGCACAGTTCGCCCTAGCATCGAATGTTTTATGAGCAACCGTGTTACCCAAGTAGGTAGCCAGCCCTGAAGAAACTAAACAGCCACTTAGCTACCTGACTTTAAAAGGAATGTCCTGGGTATACTGTCTAGGGAGTTAATCTGTCATGACTGGCAAACTTGACAGTAATCATTTACCTAGACAGCCCTGCCCCACATCTAAGTCAACTGGGTGTCCTCTCACACACCCTGTGCCGGCGTTTAAAAAATGTATCTTATCGTGCTCAGATGTGTTTGGCAGCCAGGCTGGTGTGCTGGGTGCTGAACCACTTTTCTTTAAATGTAGCCTCCAAATGACAACAGCCGTAGAATAATGGACCTTGCACAAACCTACAGCATGCCTGAGACCAGACTCCACCAAGTCATAATTAGCTTGTTTCCTTTCACCGCCTACAGTACTTGTCTAACTAAAGGGCTCCCCAAAGCACAGGGAGAGGCCGGCCATACAGAGAATTCAGACGTCATTCAGAGCCAGCCCTGGCTGAAATGTGATCTCCTAATGGAAGCACTTGTATTCTTAGGAGAAAAAGGATTGGGTATAAAGTAATGCTAAGAGCAGAAAGAGAAAGGCAAACCATACTGAAGAACTTCGGATTTTTTTAAAGAGGGATAAATAGAGTTCTTAATAGGGGGGAAAATCTATCACATAAAAAGCTCACAGCTAATTTTTTTACAGAAGTTTTACAGGACGCTACAAGATGAAACCATTTTTCAAGGCAGAATGCCTTAGAGAGCAAAGGCTTAGCACAGTCCTGGACCCGTGTAAGTATAGGAATTACTATTACATCAAAATTCTATTTAGTGTAGTCAGTGAGAACCAAGAATAGTGATAAAGTGTCAGAATTACCTGGAGAGGCCAAGACATTTGACATCAATCATTTCTACGTCAACCGTTTCTACAAAATTGTCCAAACAGACCCTACACGCCGCTTCCTTGGGTATCCAGATGCCAGGGTCAACCTTGAACCTGTGAAAAGAGGTTCATCTGATGATTCTTAAGTGTATACGTATTAGTATGTGTTTGTGTATGTATGTGTACAGCTCACATTTACATGTGTAAAGATACAGACTGTCTTCTAGAAACCCACATAAGCTGGCAGTTGCTGAGCCTTGACAGCCTTTAAGATTTGAAGTTTGAGAATCAGAGAAACAAGAGAGGCTGTTGATTGACTATCAGAATGATCAAAGATGTAACTTAAGTGCCATTTGAAAACTTTGTTCATATTTATCAGATGATTACTATCTATAGCTATATTCCTTATTAACTTATTAAGAGTCATGTTGAAAAAAAGATCAAACTCATAAACAATTAGTGGTTCATAGTAGGCTAGTCTTCACAAGCACTCTAAAAGACATTTTGTCCATGTTTTGGAGAAGAAAATATTTGCATGTTTAATTCACAACTTAGGCTACCTTTGAGTATATTATAAAGTGCTGTGTGATATAATATCAATAAAGTACTTAAAAATGGCACTTTAATGTTTTTTTTTGAAAAACATAAATGCACTGTTTTAAACTTCGATTCAGTATTGAATATCGACTGGTGTGTAGAATCCTATTTAGTAATTAAGAAGTAACTTGTGACTAGAATAGAACTTTTTCCCTGTTATTCATAAAACAGTTTTGCCATGTTCAGGCTTGAAAAGAAAAAAAATGTGCTTTTGCGTCACTAAGCATATCTGTAAAGAAAATACAGTTTCTGTTGGGTGGCCTCTGAAACTTGGCTTTCTTACTTTTGGTTGGTTTATGTGACAATCCCTGTGAAACTAGTGGAAGTATGATTTTTGAATTAAATGACTTTTCCATTTGGTGGTATGTTTGTTTCTTGAGTTTCTGATAAAGTTTTGACATGATGCGTATTTTAATATTTTTTTCAAATAAGCAAAGACCATGATCAAAGATCACAAGTCTGGGCTCCTGAGGTCACTGGTGACAACCACAGTGCTGATTTCTGATGTGCTCTGGGGAGCTCTGGTTTCCTTTAGGGAGAGGTCAACTGCTCGTGACCTTGAGGAGAAGCTGTCATGCATGTTAAACAGTTAAGCCCCGAAGAGTCACATTCCAATGAATGTTTCTGACTTTATCTCCTACGATACATATTTTATTCTTCCTAAATTTGATTGTCAAATCAACCATTTTCTGGAACTTCATTAACACAGGATGGAATAATCAAAGAGCCAAAATACAGACAGTCCCACCACACGGCTGGGCGTGTCCCCCAGGGTTGTAAATCAGTCACTTGTAACATACTGTCCCAGGCCAGCTCATGTTATTGAGTTGTCTCATTCATCATATCCCCTCCAGGTACATCCTGAGTTGCAGCCTGGGACCCAGGTTTACAATTCACTCCCAGCTTCTGCTGTGAGAACAGAGGAGCCAGAAGGAGAGGGCAGGGGAACCTGGACTCTGGGGATGGAGGGCAAGGCTTCTGGCTCCAGAAGCTTGCCCTGGGCAAGCAGAAGGCGAGTGAGTATCCCCTGGTGCCTCGTTCTGAGGGGTGACTAATTGAATATGTGGGTCACATGTGAACTGTTTATACTGTCCTCGTTTGCCACTTAATAAGGGCTGGTTTACCCCTGTGAACAGCACGGATTCACAGCACCTCTGCCTTCACCGAGCTTACATCCTGTGCTGGAAAATTGTCCCAGCATCTGAAGTGTCACAGATGTGTGGGGTCATACGGTACCTAGGTGAGACCTTCTGAGTGGCACACGTGTGTAACTGATGCCCATCGTGTGGAGAATGAAATGTATGTATGGATTTGTATCTTATCTATGTCCTTGCCCTTTCCACCAGACTCCCCATCACTCCCCCATCACTTCTACTCTTACGGTTTTTCTAATGGGAAAGGTTTTCATTCTCTTGTTGCTTTTAGCAGCCAGAGCAGAGCTCAAATTGTGTCACATCATGTGGTTGGTTTGGTGTTTTTCGCTTATTAGCTCCGGCCGCATGATTGGTCCTAAGAGCACCTTGGTTAGACATGGACTTGATTGACACTTGAAATCACGTAAATGAAAGATTTTCTCAGACCTCAAACACATTTGCTCTTTTGGGAATTAAATCAGGGTTTTCATTCCTTCTTTTCTCAATTCTTTCTCAACCTCTCCTCGGATACCACACGTCTCTCTTACCCAGATGTGACAGTGTCTTTGGCTCGCCCTGCTTTTAATAGCACTATGCTAAGCTGCAGCTAATTAACTGTGCTGGGCTAGTCAGGATTGCCTGAGTTCAGCCTGCACAGCAGCCAAGGGAGCCTCTAACCAACGTGGTTCCTGCTCGGGGTGGGTGAGGGTCAGCGCATGGGAGAGCCTGCAGCCGTACCCAGCCAGGCTGCATCCTTCACAACCACCACCCTGTGTTACCCGGTTACCTGGCCGGTGTCAGCCAGTGGGGACCAAAGCAGGATGGTGTTCGGCTGAAATGATCAAAGCCTTGACTCACTCTATCCCACAGCATTTGGCAACAACTGTCACACTGTGTATTGTGACATTGACCCCAGGAGGCCTGCCCCAGGCTCTGTTTGCTAAAACCCAGGTAGCCGATACGCCTTCCCAAGACCAACCGGCAAATTTAGTCAAGACTTGAATTCATAGGTCCTTTCTCTAGGCACCGAACCACATTCGGTGACCTCTTGGTCTTGTGTGTACCCTAAAACTAAAAGGTTCCTCTTGACACAGTGGCTGTATGTCCTTCTTGCATTTGGGGGTGTGGATTATTGGAAAGACTTTTTTTTTCAATTATTAAATGTTTTTCTGCCTTTTCTGAACCTTTATCTGTGAAAGAGATGTGGGAGAGTAATGCTTGCCTTGCCTGTGTTAGATGGAGGAATGATAGTGAAGGGGAACCATCTTTCTTTTTCCACCTTTTCTCCTGATCACACCATTTTGCCCTTTCATAGTACTTTCTACCTATAATTAGCTCATTATTTGTCATCAAATGTGTGACATTTTATGTCGCCCTCTTAATACCTCCATCAGGACAGGGCCTGGCATGTGACAGGGGCCAGATGGCCCCTGGGGGGCTGACCATGTGACAGGAGGTGGGACAGCACTGCTCTGGACTCCAGTCCCTCCTTCCTGTCTTCCTCTACACTTCCGGTTGAAAGAAAGAAATCGGATCATTAGACGTGGGTGCTTGAACACACGGTGACGACGTTGTGGTCCTCCTTGACAAGCTACTCTATTCACTCGCGTCCAGGGATTCAGGCTTGTGGGAGAGACTTCCCAGCCTCCATTCAGGCACACACAGCCACATTCTTTCCCAGCCTCCTCGCTAGCACTTGGCGCAAGAAACCATCTGGATGGCCAGCTGACCAAGAGCCCAGACCCTTCTCTGTCATCTAAATTACTTATGGGTGGTTTTATGAACTTCAAACCAGGCTGGAGACCTGCCTTCAAGCAAACCCACATCAGAATCACCCACAAAATAAGAAGTATTCCTTTTTCAAGACCCTTAAAGGAAATTCCACACTGTCCCATGGGAACTTGGTCTGGCATCTAACACTCTCACCAAGGGAATTCTTTGTGTCTAACTGAAGTTTCCCAGGATGCAGCTTCTGTCCATTTCCTTTCTGTTTTTCCTTAAGAGTGGAGCCATCATCTTTTTAGAGCCGTCACCCTCTGTTTTCATGCTTCCATTCAGCAAACACTTCGTGATGACCTCTTGTGTGCCAGGAGCTGTTTAAACCGGGAAGTATAAGACATGATCTCTGTCCCCAGGGAACTCACAGTCAGCCTCGGTGATGGCAGGTCTACAAGAACCAGAGTTTACCATGTGCAATTTGCTACACTTTCTGTGTGTGGTGGGTAGTCCCGGACTCCAGGGAAGATTGATCCTTTCTCTTTGGGAGGCAGGCACCAGAGAAAGCTTCACAAAGAAGTGACATTGGAGATCTTGAAAGATGGAGAGAAAGCACAAGGACAGCAAGGACTGAGGCATGAAGGGGAAAGAGAGAAAGAGAAAGAAAGAGAGGTGAGTTCACTATGATTGGAACATGAGGAGATAAGGTCTTTCTGAGAATTGTACCCCTACTCCCTTAGCCTTTAGCCTTCTGTCTTCTCTCAATAAATGACAGTATCAGCTAACATTTATCACTATCTTACTAGGTACCAGACACTACTATACATGCCTTAACTCACTGAATCCTCAAGACATGTGAAGGAAATACTATAATTTCATAGATGAGGAAACTGAGGATCAGGGAGGTCACACAAGCTAAGAAGTGGTGAAACTGAAATTCCAACATAGGTCTGTCTGCTTCTAGAGCCCATATGCTCTTACATTTTTTTTAAATTTTTCTTTATAGATATACACACGTGATTTTACATAAATGCGTAAACTTTTTTAATTGGGTGGAAGTTTTTCCTTCCATTTTTGACTTGGTTCTTCAATCCCCCACATCAGCCTCCTCCCTCCTTGGAACTATATCAACCACCTCCTTACGGCCTTTGCAGTAGTGAGCCCTTCAGAAAGTACAATTTCTGACAAACAGCTTGGTTTTACAGTGGCTGGAATAAGAGCAGGCAGTTTTTTGATTAAAAACTTTCTTTTTCTCCAAGGAGCCCTTTGCTCCCTCATCTTGGGAGAAAAGCTCCCCGCTCCTGGAGCTCTGTGCAGACACCCCTGGTTCTCTGGGCAGCCCCAGGGACTCCAGCTGCAATCTTTGGCCAGTCCCAGCATCCTTGAGGACACAGCAAGGAGGCAGTCCCTGCAGAGGGCTCAGCCATGTTTTTCTGGCTAGCGATATATAATGTGCAAATTTTTAAAAATTTAACAATTTGAAAACGGTCCCTTTCCCCACCCCAATCCAGCTGCCGACGACAGACCTTCAGGCTGTTATGGGACTGCCAGAGAAATCCCACAAGCATGTGTCTTCTTGTGGGAGAGCCAGTGTTTCTAGCGTGATCTATTAATGCTCCAAAATAGAGAATTTTGGCATTTTAACCCCCCTCTTGAGCTTCATGAGATCTTAAAAATTCAGAGCTTGAGGAAAGGGCATGAGAACTCAAAGCAGACGGTGGGTGGGTGCTTTTAGGACACAGAAAACATCTGACTTCCACTAGGGTCTGCTTATAGAGTGAGGCTCTCACCCAGGTCTCCCCCAGGGAGTGGGGCTGGATGTTGCATGTCAAGATGACAGTGACCTAGTCAGTTTCATTTATGGAGCACGTCCATTATACTAATTGCCTTACGTGCATCATCTCATTTAATCCGCAGATCAATCCTATGAAATAGGTACTGTTGGTACCCTATCCTGCAGAGGAGGAAGCCAAATATTAGGTTGGGCAACCTGTTCAAAGTCACTGAGCTAATGAGTAACAGAGCAGAAATTCAACCCCAGCGGGCAGATGCTCTTAACTCCCACACTGTCCCAACTCTGGGGAAGGTTTCAGGAGCTCCAGCCCTCAGATGTCCTTCACTTCCCTCACCCTTTGTTGGGAGGAGGGAATCCTTGTTGTTTTTGCCTGTTTGGCAGCCAGTACCCCTTCTTCTGCTAACAGCACCTCAGTTTTTCTTTGGGGAGCCCCACCCTCAGGTTCCATGGGGTTGGATGGGCTCGCATCCATCCTTGATTCAGTGGTGAACCTGTGACCCTGGTTGGGGCTATGAGATCATCACATCCACCCAACCAAAGTGATTGGTTGGTTCAGGACCTAGTGAAATCCACGGTGCCAGGGCTTCATCCTGGGACAAGGTATCCAGGTCACAGCAGGGGAATTTGTCATATCAGGGAAGCATGGTAAGTGCCGTCCCCTCCCCCCCATCCTCAAATGACTTCTTAGCATGAACTCTGTCTGCTACTTCTCTTTATTTGAGAGACCTCATACTTTATGTTGAGTATTTATTTGTTGAGATTTTAGCAGTGCACCTCTTAGAAAAGTTGCTTCAGAAAGCAAGCAGAAGATCTGAAATATTCATTGCAATATAAAATGGGCAAGCACTGCTCTAGTTTGATCACTCCTGGAATGAGTTCAGCAAAAGAGGAGCCTTGATGCCTGAACTCAGCAAGCACAGCTTTTTTTTTTTTTAATAATTCTGACATTTGTTCTCCATTCTGGACCAGAAGCAGCCATGACTGCTCATAAGAATAGGGAGGAATCGTGTCGTTCAGAGCCCTCTGCCCATACACTTCCAACCCCAGTTGATACAAGTCGTTGCTTGACGATTTGGCTCATCCCGGGGGTACATTAGTGTTGAGACATTTCACCCTGGAATTCTCGTCAAGGACCCCCAGTCAGTTGTGATAGAGAATGCCCATTAATCACGCCTAATCATGACATGGAATTGCATGGCATCAAGTGCTCCTTGGTTAAGAAAGATGTTCACACACCCTGAGGGCTGCACCCAGACCTGTTCAACCATCCCACAAATGTGAGTCTGAGAAACTCCAGTGTCTTGGAGTTCAGACCTTCACCTTCATCTGGGTGGGACTACATACTTGGAGGCCCTGAAAGGGTGCGGGTGTATCTAATCAGACTTGGATAACCTGCTGCTACTCTTCCCCATGACGTGCTCACAGTTTTCTTGTCTCAAGGACTTTCAGATAAAGGGATTCCACATCTTACAGGAAAACCTTCACAGGCAAGCAGGGCACTCCTGGCCCACAGAAGATAATGCTCTCACTTAGTATAGCACTTTAAAATTTTCAAGGTTTTTTTTCTCCTCCAAATTTTGACCATGGCACACCCCTGATCAAAAAACCTTCAGGAGCTCTCATGGCCTGAAAAAAAGCAGCATGGCACACAGGGTGCTTCTCAGTATGGCCCCAGCATCTTTTCTCCAATGTTCCTTTATGTATCCTATGCCCCAGAGGCCCCCACTCTTCATTATTTTACAACGGTCTGAACCAACATTGATTCATTCATTTATCAATATTTATTGGGACATTTACTCTGTCCACACCCAGGTGCGAGGTGCTGTCTCCCACTTGTGCCCCCCGGGGTTCTCTCAGGCTCAAATGCTCTTCATCTTTTCCACCCCAAGGGGAATAGCTGTTGTTTTTTGCCTGTTTGGCAGCCATTACCCCTTCTTCTGCTAACAGCACCTCAGTTTTTCTCTGGGGAGCCACCCCTCCCTTACTCTCAGGTCCCAGGATTTTGGGTAGACTGACACCAACCTACCCTGGATCCAGTGGTGAACCTGTGACCCTAGCCAGACCTATGAGATCATCAAATCCATCCAGCCAAAGTAATGGGTTGATCCAGGAATGGGCCCGGGACCTAATGAAGTCTGAGAACCAACTTCTGGATTTCTTAGAATGTCATGATGAGAGACTTTCTCTTTCTGGATTTGAAGCTGTGAGGACTGCTGGCGGCCCTCTTGTCTCCTTGTTGGGGAAGTCTGCCTACGAATTGGAAAGCCTCGAAGTGGTGCCAAGAGAGACGATACCAGCACTCGATACCAGCACTCCCTGTTCACAGTAGCCAAGACATGGAGACAACCTAAAGGTCCATGACAGATGAATGGATAAAGATGTGGTACATGTATACAATGGAATACTACTGAGCCATAAAAAAGAATGAAATAATGCCATTTGCAGCAACATGGATGCAACTAGAGATTATCATACTAAGTGGAGTCAGAAAGAGAAAGACAAATACCACATGATATCACTTATATGTGGGATCTGAAATATGACACAAATGAACCTGTCTATGAAACAGAAACAGACTCACAGGCATAGGGAACAGACTTGTGGTTGCCAAAGGGGAGGGGGGTTGGGAGAGGGATGGAGTGGGAGTTTGGGGTTAGCAGATGTAAGCTATTATATATAGAATGGATAAACAACAAGGTCTTACTGTATAGCACAGGGAACTATATTCAATAGCCTATGATTAACCATGATGGAAAAGGATACTAAAAACAGAAAGAATGTGTATATATATGTATAACTGAATCACTTTGCTGTACAGCAGAAATTAGCACAACATTGTAAATCAACTACAATCAAAAAATAAAAATAAAATAAATAAAAAAGAATACCAGCACTCTGTGTCGAGTCCAGATGTACCTGAGCTCTTCTGTTACATAAGCCAATGAACTCTCATTTTGCTCCAAAGTTGGAATTGAATTCTTTCACTTACAACTGAAGTCCTGAGCTCTAGACAAAGCTTCAGAGTGGTTTCTGTGCAGTCCTTTCTCCCCCTTGATTGTCTGATCCTTTCCCAGGAGGAAAGAGCACTGGATTTGGAGTCAGAAAACCTGACATGAAGTCTGGTTCTGCCATTTCCAAACAGCTGGACCTTGAGGTAATCACTTATGTTCTCTGAGTGTCAGTGTCCTCATCTGTAAAATGGACCTAAGAATGCTTCTAAGGTTGTTTCCATTAAATGAAATGACACTTACTAATGTACTTTATAAAATTTGCCATCCTCAAAAATCAATAATATAGTATTACAATATGGATTTCTTCAATACCTTGGAAAAAGTTGGCAGTTTCTAGATGTTTGTTGCATTGTTTCATATTCATTAGTGTGTCCAGTCTACCAGTCTTGGGAAGCACCTAGGGCTGTGTGGGCTCTGCCCATTGCCCCCGTAAAGGACAGCCCTGCATATCATGTGTTTCTCCCCACTTTCGTCTCCAGTCATGGCCAAAATGAACACACCTGGGCAGACACCAAAGCCATAACTTGTCAGAATGCAGTGTCCTGTGACTCACATGGCTTGGCTTAAACACATGATGTAGGTCAATTAGATTTTCACTCCTGTAAATTTGATCTCCAAGGGAAGTTGCCCTTAGAAGATGAGAACTCTTGATGTTGATCAGAGTACTTGAGGGGTGATGCATTCCCTCTGCTGCCTGCTTCCTGCAGGAGGGAGGAGATGGGAGCCCACCCCAGGCTCATTCCCCAAGGGCAGCGAAACTGGCGAATTACCCTTCCCTTGATAACTGCTGTGGGCAAGAGGCAAGGCAGAGGTCAAGTAGCCTAAAGGCTGACTTTGCTGGTATAAAGCCAGCATCATTGTGAGTCCTCAGGAACAACGCTGGGTCAGAGGCCCTAGCATCCGTTTCCACTTTAGTGAGCATCAGGGGTCTCTGGGAAGCTTGCTAAAACTGAAGAATTTTGATTCAATGGGTCTGGGACATGGCCCCAGACTCTGTGTTTGTGTTGTTGTTGTTGTTGTTTTTATAATTTTATTGGAGTATAGCTGGTTTACAATGTTGTGTTAGTTTCAGGTATACAGCAACGTGATTCAGTTACACATATATTCATTCTTTTTCAGATTCTTTTCCCATATAGGTTATTACAGAATATTGGGTAGAGTTTCTTGTGCTATACAGTAGTCCTTGTTGGTTATCTATCTTACATATAGTACTGTGTGTATGTGGATCCCAAGCTCCTAATTTATCCCTTCCCCCCACGTTTCCCCTTTGGTAACCATAAGTTTGTTTTCAAAACCTGTAAGTCTGTTTCTGTTTTGTAAATAAGTTCATTTGTATCATTTTTTAACTAGATTCCACATATGAGTGATATCATATGATATTTGTCTTTCTCTGACTTACTTCTCTTAGCATGGTAATCTCTAGGTCCATCCATGTTGCTGCAAATGGCATTATTTCATTCTTTTTTATGACTGATTAATATTCCATTGTATATATGTACCACATCTTCTTTATCCATTCCTCTGTCAATGGACATTTAGGTTCCTCCCACGTCTTGGCTATTGTAAATAATGCTGCAATGAACATTGGGGTGCATGTATCTTTTTGGATTATGGTTTCCTCCAGATATATGCCCAGGAGTGGGATTGCTGGATCATATGGTAGTTCTATTTTTTGTTTTTTAAGGAACCTCCATACTGTTCTCCACAGAGGCTGTACCAATTTACATTCCCATTAACAGTGTAGGAGGGTTCCCTTTTCTCCACACCCTCTTGAGCATGCATTGTTTGTAGACGTTTTGATGATGGCCATTCTGACTGGTGTGAGGTGATACCTCATGGTAGTTTTGATTTGCATTTCTCTGATAATTAGTGATGTTGAGCATCTTTTCTTGTGCTTTTTGGCCATCTGTTTGTCTTCTTTGGAGAAATGTCTATTTAGATCTTCTGCCCATTTTTTGATTGGGGTGTTTGTTTTTTTGACATAGAGCTACATGAGCTGTTTATATATTTTGGAGATTAATCCCTTGTCAGTCGCTTTGTTTGCAAATATTTTTTCCTATTCTGTGGGCTTTATGGTTTCCTTTGCTGTGCAAAAGCTTTTAAGTTTAATTAGGTCCCATTTGAAAACAGAGCTGGAAGAATCAGGCTCCCTGACTTCACACTACACTACAAAGCTACAGTAATCAAAACAGTATAGTACTGGCACAAAAACAGAAATATAGATCAATGGAGCAGGATAGAATGCCCAGAAATAAACCCACTTACCTATGGTCAATTAATCTATGACAAGGGAGGTAAGAATATACAATGAAGAAAAGACAGTCTCTTCAACAAATGGCACTGGGAAAACTCAACAGCTACATGTAAAAGAATGAAATTAGAATATCCTCTAACACCATACACAGAAATAAACTCAAAATGGATCAAAGACCTAAATGTAAGGCTGGACACTATAAAACTCTTAGAGGAGAACATAGGCAGAACACTCTTTGACATAAATCACAGCAAGATCTTTTTCGATCCACCTCCTAGATTAACAGACTCTGTGTTTGTAATGGGCATCTGGGGTGATTGTAAGTCTGGTGGTCCTCAAACCTCATTTTTGAGGTCACCTGGGGTCAAAGCTGGACATGATTGATGCTTTAATACATGCATTTCCTTTTCAATTAAATATCAAAAATGTCTGGGTTCTCCTTAGGTAGCTATTAGCAACTCTCCTTGGCCTACAGATTCATGAATGAGAAGTTTCTTCACTGTGCTGTGATTAACACAAGAGTAGTAATGGAAAAGTCCATATTTACATAGACAATAAATCCAAGGGTGACTGTATGATGAACGACCTCACCAAAGTCTTCCTTAAAAACTGGAATGAACACATTCACCTTGAGAGATTAAATTTTTTAGTAACTCAGTTGCCATGAACTTCCAAGAGCACCAAAGATTCTGGCAAGAGATATCTAAGTCACCACAACTTCCTAGCTTTGGTGCTGATTAGAATCAGGGTAGCTTTTAGCCAAAGCAAAAATAGTTACAAATGCAGGCTATGAGTAAAAAAGCCACAGTTTTACCTCCTCTGTCCTGAGTAGAATTAAATAAGACTAGATGCTTATGGATCCCATCTGCA
This sequence comes from Balaenoptera musculus, assembly GCF_009873245.2. NCBI lineage: Eukaryota > Metazoa > Chordata > Mammalia > Artiodactyla > Balaenopteridae > Balaenoptera > Balaenoptera musculus. The sequence goes on from NC_045787.1 coordinate 118,841,357, forward strand.
AAAGGAAAAACAGCTTAAAGGGGCAACGTGGTCTGCTGAAAAACAACATAGGATTTCAAACAGGCCTCCAAATTCTCATCACAGCTGTTGTGACTGATTACTTAACCTCTCTGAGCCTATTTTCCCATCTTAAAATGGGAGGGGAGGGGATAATTCCTATATGGCAGGGACATCAGGAGGATTGGGGGGGAAATTCATATACCTGTATATGTACATATATATCAAGCATTTGGCATCAAAATTTGGAAACTCCACCAATTAAACATTACAAAAGTTAATCTCTCTGAGTTTCAACTTCTTTGTCTGCAAAATAGAGATAATCATAATCCCCACTACATAGAGTTGCTTTGAGAATTATATGAAATATCTTACATAAAGTACCTGGCAGACATTGGGACAATTTGAGTGTCAAAATAAAAGATGGTAGTAAAGAATTATAACAAACTGAATAAAGTAAGAATTCATGAGTCCATGCCAATATAAATAAATAAGGCGTACAAGAAAGCTCCTCCTTACAGATGAGCGCCAACTCATGATGGTAGAAGGAATGACTGAATTAAAATGCCACCATTTGGCAACCATAACAGTATTTGAGTCAGTGGAGAATCATCAATGGATGATTCATCACAGGATATTTGCCTAGTCTCAGAGTATCTCCTCACAAGAGACCCATTGATCACAAGAATAAAAGAGTAACTTTACAGTGGAGAAAACCAGCGGACACTACCTTTTACTAGGACTAATTGACAGCATGTCTCTTCTGTGCGGCATTGAGAAGAACTCATCATGTCTTCAGTGGAATTCCTAAAAAAAGTACATAACCTGAATCTCACCATGAGGAAGACAAACCAAACGGAGGTGTGTTCCTTTCAAAAATGTCAATGTCGTGAAATAGAAGGATTCAGGAATTGTTCCAGATGTCAAGACACGTGACAAAGGGAATGCAACACCTAATCGTGGATTTTCTTGGGCTAAAAAGAACATTACAGGGACACTTGGTGACATCTGAGTAAGGTTTATTGATTAGGTAACTAATGTATTGCATCAGTGTTAATATGATTTAGATAATTGCATTGTGGTTTTGAGAGGCAGGATTTGTAGGCAGACTTTTTGGAAATGTACACAAGTACTGAGGGATAAAGGGCATTGGATCTACAACATCTTAAATGGTAAAAGAAAAAAATGATTGATAGATAAAGTAAATATAGCAAATGCTAACATTTGAGGTGTGGGGGGAAAGGGTGTCCAGGAATTCTTCACTATTTTAGCAACATTTTGTAAGTCTGAAATTATGTGGGGTTTTTTTTTTTTTTTAAATATCCAGCGCACAAAGTAACTGATAGCTGTTTCTATTGTTAATCAATTAACAACAATAATGAAACTCTCGGTGTAGTCTAAAGAGTTTAGAAGCCAAGAGGAAAATGAGTACAAAACCAACATGAGGATTTGCTAGAGAGTGCGTTTTGGGTTTGCAGTACAAAATGTGACTCTCCATCTGCCTTCTGTGACTCACTTTGTTTCAGTTCCTCTTGGCAGCTGTGGTCCAAGGATTGGGGTCCCTGTGTGGTCTTATAGGAAATGCAGGTTTTATGAAGTGCATCCTGCATAAGGTGGAGGCCAGTGGGGTTGACTGATGCTATGTCTCAGGCTCGTATGCCTGGAAGGGACGGCAGTGTACCAAATCCTGGGTCTCCCTTCCAGCCCCAGTGAACTCCATAGAAAGCCATTTCAAGTTAAAAGTTTAGTCCTGGCCCTGTCGCTGTCAATTTGGAGGACATAAATATGTGGCAGTGCTTTTAGCAGCACAGAGTGCCGTAAAATACATCAATTACACACATATGCTGGGGAGCCTGTGGCTTTGTGGTTAAGAGGGCACCTCTGGAGTCAGACAGACTGCTTCCAAAACTCAGATACACCACTTATCAGATAGACAATTTGGGGTAGGTCATTAAAACTCTATGCCTCCAATTTTCCTCATCCACAAAATGGGGGTAATAACTTTAATACAGAGCCAAACTCGCAGGGATGGTGTTTAGTAAGTGAGATAATGCAAATGACATAGCTTTTATGCTCATGCATCCTGACACATCTTCAGGTATAAACTAATGTTATTATGATGTTATTCTGAAATTATCTAGAATCAGAGCCATTCCATTAAAATATGCTGGAACTTCTTTCCTTCTCCTTTACCTGCCCTGGCCAGCCATCTTCTGATAACACCAATCAGCAACTGCTTTTAGTGTTGATTTTCTTCTGACTCCAGTTCCTACTGGGGTCCTGGGAATGGTGGGGGGTGGGGTGGGGGGAGGGGAGAGAACTTCTTCCTCCCTCTTCCTCTCCCATCTCAAGGTTCCAGTTTGCTAGCTGAGCCCTGGGGTTCTGGAGACTTCTGTGATTCTGCAAGAAATTCATCTTGTGTGAGAAGTTTACCTGGAAAACATGTGGCTGAAGATGGAACTTCAGTGCTAGGCCCCCGGAACAGTGGAATATGGTTTCACTTCCACTCTCTGCCAGGCACACGAGCCTGTGCAAATTCTGGTCCCCACACAGAGGTAGAGGAAGAAACCCGCCTCGCTCTTAGGATTGGGAGACTCTACACCCAGGATCTCAGAATAGCACTCCCCCCACCAATCTGTCCACAGTGGCCTTAGCCAAACCCCAGGAATGGAGGCTTAACAGGAATGTGTCATAAGAAAGTTATTCCTCCAGACTCCTCTCTCCCGGGCTCCACACCCATATTTCTGCCTGCTTGCTGGACATCGCTAGATGACCTGCAGGCACCTCAGCCTCGGCATGTCCAAAATGACACCTCGGCCCCCTTTCTCCTATGCCCTCTGTTTTGGGTGATGTCACAAGCCAACTTGGAAATCTCCAAATCATCCTCCCCTGAGCTGTTCCTTTAGGAAGGTCCTGTCCATTCCAAATCCCAAACGGCCCAGACCTGATTCTCCCTCTTCATGTCACATGTTGACATTCAGGTCTTTATGATCTCTCTCTCCCTTGGACTATTTCAGCAGCCTCCTACCTAGTTTCCCTTCTACCAGGTCCCACAAGTCTGGTCCACTGTTCACATTAAGGGCAAAGTTACCTCCGGAGTAGGAAATGTGATGATTCTCCCACCATGGTGAAGCATGTGCTGGTTCCCCCAGTGACTCAGGGATGGAGTGTGGACTCTTGAGTGGGCATGCAAGGCTCAGCCCATCTCTCCAGCTTCATCTTTCCCCAAATCCCCACCCTCCAGGCTGCTTGCTGGTTCCCTGAATCCTCCTTATTCATTCACTAGTGAGCCTTTGAACGAAGTCTTCCTTCTGTTTGGACTCTCCTTTCTCCTCCATTTTTTAACCCAGAAGATCCCTACTTACCTTTCAAACTCAGCTCAAAAGTCACCTTCTCTGGAAAGGAAGTCTCCTTGTCTCTCCCTCTTCTCTGCTCCCAGAGCATGTTTTCCGTGCCTTTGTTAGTATAACCCGCGAGTCTGCCTTGTGGTTGGTTGTTTCTATGTTTATACTGCATCCTCTTCATGATCAAGGATTCTGCGCTGTTGACTTCTGTACTCCCAGCGCTGAACTTGCCTGTCTTGGGGAAAAGACGTGTATAACATGCCTAAAGTACCACAGAGCACGACTGTGCCCTAGAAGCGTCGCCCTTTTGCTGTAGCTTTATAATCTTGTCTAAGTACTAGAATGTTGGTTCTTATGCAAGGTAGAGTTCAAGGCTCCAAATTCACCTTTATCTCAACCTTCTTCCAGGTGAACTTGTATTCTTTCTTTACCTGTCTTCCTAATCTCCTGCCTTCTCAGCAGATCTCTGGGGGGATGTCTCTGGCCATTAAAAAAAAAAAATGTATCCTGGATTTGCTGGCTGGGGTAATTTACTTTCTATGGGATCAGAGAAAGAGCTGATCTTGTTAAAAGGCTTTAGCTATTATCCCTCAGAGATAGAATAATATGTAAACAGCATAAAATGCTGACATGTGAGGTGTCCATTTGCACACATGGTCATGTTTTCCTATGATATTTAGAAGCAGGGTTAGACTGACCCTGGCATTCACTTAACAGCCTTCGTTCTAATTTCTTCCACCCTGAGTTTTGTTCCAACTTTCTAGTCATTTCTACTTTGGGAGGTGGCCAAGGTCCAGGCAGTACCTGTGGTCGTGCCAAGACTCTGCGCCCCTCCACCCCGGGGGCTTGGTCTGCCTCTTGGAGTGCATGCATTCTGGCAGATGCAGTACATGCAGGGGGCAGACCCCATAGTCTGAGGAGATGGGCGCCTCCTGCACGGGATCTCATTTTTCTCCATCTGCACAACCATTTGGGGCCTTGGGCTTTGTGATTCACACAATGACTATCCATCTGCCCATTTACTCCAGAAAGGAAGAAGGATGTCTTCACACACAGTTGGCCCAGATTCAGACATGAGCTGAGTCATCCTGTCACATATTCTGGAGCCACCTGTCTGACCCATACACTGTAGTAGATCTCCATAATAATAAGGCTTCCCATTACATGAAGATGAGTATTACCTTGTGTACTACCCTCTACACTCCCAAACCAACCTGAAATTCCCAGCCTGGGCCAGTAATGGGATAGGTCAGGGCTGGCCGATGCTCTGTAGCTCCCGCCCCTCGGTCCCTCCCTACACCTGGCAGACATGCTAATTGATTGATGAACTCTCCTCCTCTGAGCCCAGTAGGGGCTTCGGCATCGTTGTCAAGACGGCACTCCTAGAAACGAACCCTCACAATCGGTCGGACTTGGCACCAGAGATTAAAGCATATTGATACCTGAAGGTTAGGTTGGGATGACTTGGTTATTTTCTGGGTGCGGAGTGTAGTCTCCTGAAGGCTGCTTTTATTTGCTTGTATATATAATGATTTATTGGGGGTTGGGGTGGGGAGCTTGGAGGAACTTGGGAGGTAATACATACACACACTGAGTCCAAAATTCAAAAGGTATAAAAGAAAAGTGAAAATTTTCTTTCCCGCCTCTATTTCCCTCCGTGGAGGCAACCCATATCATTGGGCTTTTTGTGTGTGTTTTTGTCCACACACACACACACACACAGAGGCTGTATTAGCTTACCAAGGCTGCTGCAGGCTGGAAGTCTAAGAACAAGGTGTTGGTAGGGTAGGTTTCTTCTGAAGTCTGTGAAAGAGAGTATGTCCCATGCCTCTCTACTGGTTTCTGGTGTCTTGCTGGCAATCTTTGACATTCCTTGGCTTGTAGATGCATCACCCCAATCTCTGCCTTTGTGTTCACATGGCGTTCTCACTCTGTGCATGTGTGTCCAAATATCACCTTTTTATAGGGATACCAGTCATATTTAATTAGGGTCCAATCTCATGACCTTATTTTAATTAATTACCTCTGTAAAGACCTTATCTTCCAAGTAAGATCACATTTGGAGGTACTGGGGGTTAGGTCCTCAACGTAAGAATTTGGGGATGACATAATTCAACACATGTAACACGCATTTAGGTATATGCTGATTTTTAAGTCAATGATAGCATGCTCTAAACACTCTTCTGCATCTTGCTTTCTTTAATATTCTTGGGACTATTTCTATATCAATACATAGAGACCTTCCTTTTTAATGGCTACGTAGGGCTGCATCACATGGGGATGTAGTTATTTATTTATTCAATATCTCTTAGTGATGGAAGCTCCTTTCAATCTTTTGCTATTACAACAAGTTTTCCCTGAATGTCCTTGAACATGTCCTTTCACACTTTGAATGCAAATGTAGCTGTAATAGAGATTCTTACACAATTCAAAGGGTAAGTGCACTTTGATTTCAATATGCGTGTAAACTGCTCTTAATTGCCAAGAGAAAAGGCAGAGAAGAGAGGTTTATCTGATTAGCTAATTGCCACAATGGATCCCTTTCGGGTTAAAATACAGGACTAGAAAGAGCCCACAGAAGGAGGGAGGAGGACCTTTCTAAAACTGGCACTTGTGAACCCCCAACTGGAAATGACATCCTTAGTCTGTGCCATGGACAGGCACTTCTCTGAGTCTGCAGTAAGACTATCTCCTCCCTCTGAGCCCAGAGACTGGAGCTGGGTCCAGGGACTCCTGCCTGCCTGAGCTTTCAGTCCAGGGCTCTGGGGGGAGGGGTGAGAGGCTTGGGGGACTGGAGGGTGGAGGGTAGAGCCCCAAACACAAAAGAAGATGCTTCAGCTGAAGACCAGGCCTAGTGTGGTCCAATCGCCTTTATTCTTTCTCCCTGGTACCCTTCCTTTTCAGCTGTTGTGGCATGCTAAACCTCCAGTTGCATTTTGGCCAGGAATCCCCATTCCGATGAGGGCTCTAACCTTGCTGAGGGTGTGAGGGCATCTGCAGTCAGTCATCCGACAACGGCATGGCACAGCTTTTGAACATAACTGCCAGCTGGAAACTTGTAAGCCCTCCCTCAGTTTTTGCTTATATGTGGGAGCCTGACTCATGGAGGTGAACTTGTCCGGGCTCTTTGTAGCCCTCTCCTCACAGAATCACAAGAGTTTTTAGTATTGTCAGGTAATCCAGAAGCTTGTCCTTTGTTGTTGGAGAAGCTGAAGCCCAAAGAAGTGACATGGGTGAGACCCACTCAACACCCACCCGCTGGGGCCCAGGCGCAATGCTAAATCCTGGGGTTACAGGTATGATTAAGACAGATTTGACCCCTCCTCTCCTCACAGCCCTGTAGAGAAGACAGCCACGAACAAATGACTTGGCATTCGTCAAATGTGCACAAATAAAGAAATGAACAAAAATGAAAGCTGTGAGAGTTGTGAAGGAGACATTCATGGTGCCAGAAGGGTGTGTGGGGTCAGGGACAGCGCCAAGCGGGAGGCAACATTTAAGCTGTGACTCAAAGAAGGCTCCATCTGTGAAGAACAGAGCTGCTGAAAGGGCCTTGTCCCATGGTCATCCTGTCGGGACCAGCAAAGTAGGACAGAAACCATTCCTCTCACGGGCCACTCCAGACTTCAGCCATAAAGGAGAAAATTCCCTCTGAAGACAACTGGCTGCTTGCGCTGCAGAAGGCTTCTATAGGGAATTTGCTGGCCCAGGAAGAGTTTGGAAGATTCTTCCAGGATGAATAAAGGATTGTTTGCTGCAGGATGGAGCGCTCATGCCTCCCTTCTGGGAAGGGACTTAGAATACCTTGCCTCTACCTTATTGTTAAAAAAGAAAGCAACCAGGTTTGTGTGGAGGTGGGAGGCCACAGCCAGGCAAAACAGCTGCTAACTCTTCAGGCCCAGCTGATGCTTCCCGCTTGACAGATGAGGGCCTGCTGGCCTCTGCCCCGGGCCAGGGCGGGAACAGCGCTGGAGGGGAGTTTTTCTCTGTGCTCATCAGCCTGACCTTCCTCGGTCCCTGTTTTGTTTTGTGCCAGCCATAATTACCTAATTTATGTATTTCTGGTAAACATGAGTGTAGCTCGGAGCCATTAAAGACATTAGTACAGGTCTGAGACCCAGGATGTCTGGAGTTGAGCTCGAGCAGGACTGCTGACCAGGTCAACGACCCAGCGAGTGCCCCACGGGCCTCTGTTGCTGGATTGTATGAGTGTGGAGATGTGGGAAAGGAACTTGGCAGGCAGTAATCTGACCTGGTAACTGTCATCCATGAACACTAAAGAGAGAACTTACTTGACTCCCTTTCACTTTAGCACCCTGTGAAGCTGGTACGACGGGCTCCGTTTTACAGATGGGAAGACTGAGGCACAGAATGATTCGTCCAAGCTCACAAAGCCTGTAACTGCTGGAGCTGGTGTTTGAACCCAGATCTTCAGACACCAGACCTTGCTTATAAACAGTCGTCTAGGGCCAAATGCCCAACAGAAAATCAATCTAATAACACAGTACTTTTGTCCTTCTCTACCCCTTCTTTCTCGTCAAGGTACTTGTTTCAGCAGTTCACTGCCCAGCAGGACCAAATTAAGGGCGTAGGCAGAAATGGAGAGAGCAGCCTTTCTGTTTGTTTTACAACTAACCCAGGGTAAGAGTGACTAAAAGGAAAGATGTTTGGGGTGGGGGTGGGGGGATGGGAAATGCAGTGGGGATTTTATTGTTTCCAAAACAGTCATCTAACTTTGATCAGGGAGGGGCGGGTCTAGGGTCTCAATCTTATCCCTCATTGACATATGTGAAACTATAACTGCTGGTGGACCCCTAATCCAGAGATGTCCGTAAACTGTTTTAGGGACAGTTTCCTAGCTTTTCATCCACAAAAGCCCTTCTGAGAGCTCCTGATCTTAAGATGGTATGTGCCAGTGTGAAGCGGTACAAGGCATTTGGTGAGATCTCTGCTTTTCCAACCCAGCTCTTCAGCTGTGTTTGAAACAAAGACGTGGTCCAAGTGCCAGAATCTCTGCCTAGATAAAAATAGACTAGTCTTTTGAGCTGATGGCTGTGGCTGAATCCTTGAGCATGAAAGCAGTAGACTGAAAAAAACTCCCCACTCATACCCACACCCGGTGGATAGCAGAGGGTACGGGAACAGAAATGCCCCAGGCCCACGGAGGATTTTTATTTTATGTTGCTCATCTGTTTCATGGGTTACTCGGGCACTCTGCTGCCCCTTCTTAACGCTTCTCTGAACCAACGCAAGTCAGACCTTGGCCAAATTTATTCGCTCTCCAAGTCTTAGTTCCTTATTGATAAATGGAGTGATTGAATTAGAGCCTTTCTGAGATCATACGCATTTCAAAATCTATGATTCCTCTTCATTGACTGTACGGGACCAGGGCAGAGATGGGGAGTGGGGATGGGGTGGGAGGGGACAGTGGGAGCAGTGTGCCTGGGGCCACCAAAAAGGAGATACATTGTCTATAGAGAATTCAAACAGCTAAGAGCTGGTGTGCTTTTTTACTGAGCTGGCAATTCTAACGCAGGTCATGATAAAATATTCCTCCCTGCAAGGTGTTCTGTTCATACCACCCTCCTCTTGGTATGCCACTGAATAAGACTTTTTTTTTTTTAAGATGAACCGGTTTTCAAGGCAGAAATAGAGACACAGATGTAGAGAACAAACGTATGGACACCAAGGGGGGGAAGTGGGGGGTGGTAGTGGGGGTGGTGGTGGGATGAATTGGGAGATTGGGATTGACATGTATACACTGATGTGTATAAAATAGATAACTAATTTAAAAAAAGATTTTTTTTGATATGGACCATTTTTAAAGTCTTTATTGAATTTGTTACAATATTGCTTCTGTTTTATGTTTTTGGTTTTGTTTTTTTTTTTTTGGCCAAGAGTCATGTGGGATCTTAGCTCCCTGGCTAGGGATCAAACCCTCACCCCCCATACTGGAAGGTGAACTCTTAACCACTGGACTGCCAGGGAAGTCCCTGAATGAGACTCTTTCGGTTGGTAGTGATAGAAACCAAACTCAGAATAGCTTAAATAAGAAAGGATTTTGTTGGCCCACACAAGTGAAGAGACCAGGAGATGCAACTGCATTCAGAAATGGTTGTATCCAGATGCTCAATGACGTCATCAGAGAGCTGCCCCCTCCATCTCTTCCCTCAGCTTTATTTCATTTTCAGGCAGGCTTTCTCACATTACCAACATAGCCACCAGTAGCTCCAGGTGGGCATTCTATCAGCTAAAGTACCTCAGAGAGTCCCTCTGTCCCCAAAATTTCAGCAAAACTTCTAGGTTTTACCCTGGACCAACTTGGGTCCCATGACCACCTCTAATCTACTGGGATGGAATGTGCTGACTCATCATCTGCCTACTCAAGCTCAGGGGCAAGGTCAGCACGTGAACTGAGAATGATAGAGGGTGCTTTCTCCCAAGGAATATGGAGGGAGTGTTACTAGAAGAACGGTAAACAGATGTTCAGCACCAAAGCAGTAACTGTCCATCATATGTTCCTGTCCCCAAAGATGGGCTCATATTATTCCTCTGGCATATCCCCCCTCCCCCACCCACTTCCTTCCCTGTCTTCTTCCCAGAGCTGAAGATTCCACCTCCTACTCCAGTGAGGTCTTCCAGCTCACAGTAGCCCATCTTCCTGTCAACTCCAAAGAATTATTGTGCATGCCTGTCACTCTGATACTTAACTAAGATCAACTGCTTATTTGTTGTTCATTGTAAAAGTAATACGTGTCTATTTTAGAAAAATAGAGAAGAAACAAAAATATTATCTGTGGCTTGCCTTCTTAGTGGCAGGGCATCCAGGATGGCATTATCATAGAACAGGACCAGTCTACCTTATATGAGAGCAGCCTGCCTTCTCCCAATTCTTCCAGCTAGTAAGAGGACTATTTTAATGCTTTATCAGCCAGAGAACAGGTGCCTTTCCTCTCCTAGTTTCACATAGTTTCCATGAAAGTAAAGCTGATTTGGGATGGATTTATTGTGAATGGTAATAACGGCTAGCATCCATTAAATATTCAGTATACTGACCATTCACCTATGCTTTATTATTGAATCCTCACAAAAACATTGTGAGGTAGGAACTCTGGTTTCTCCATTTGGCAGATAAGGAAACAGACGTCCAGAGGTTAAGCAACTTGTCCAAGATGACATACCTAGTAAATGGTAGAGACAGGATTTGAACCCAGGCCTGTCTCCAAATCCTGTGCTCTTAAGCCCAAGTTACACTCCTCATACTGCCTGACTCGTACTACTTGATTGGTAATATTAATGGTGGTCTATGCCTAATTGCTGATAGCTTTCCAATGAAGTCATTTTGGGTATACTCAGGTGACTGTAATTATATGGAACTCAAATCAAAAGCAGCACCCCCCCACCACGTCCTTCCCCGGAAAAAAAAATCCTTCAAAAAGAGCACATATTCCATTATATTATAGATTCAGCCATTCAGTACTCCATCCATTCCTTCACCAAATATTCATTTACTGGGTGCTTTGTAATAGACAGTGCGATTGACTCTGAAGCATCCCTTCCACCCATTGATTAGGCTTTAAGTCAGTCATGATTAGTCAGCTCTCTCTTGCTCCTGATTGGTTGAAGGGTAGGCAGGCCCAAGCCAGTTTGGGCCAATGAGAAGCGAGTACGGGCTCTTAAGGCCTTCTGGAAGGACGCCCTACCACTCTGCCGCAGGCAAACTGGTGGCCGGCGCCATGTTGCAGCCCGAGGGAGAAACCTATTTTGGCCTGAGGCGGACGTGTGCAGAGCTGAGTGCTGCCAGAAGCCGATTTTGAGCTTCAACATCGTACTCTCTGAGGTACGGCTTTTTTTTTTTTAGTATTGCTTAAGCTGGTTTGAGTCGAGTTCCTAGCACTTGCGGCCCAGCTTTTGAAGTACCTGCCCAGGTGTGTAGGGTGCGTCTCACACTGGCTAGGCAGGCGTTCAGCCGCAGCCGGGCCTGCCCAGTGATAGGTCTGTATAGCCTCTCAGGCTGCTCATCTCCTGAGCCTGACTGTACGTTCCCCGAGGGCAGGGACACCCTAATTCTTTTTTTTGGCATCCTGGATGCACGTGCTGGAAAACTGCCGTGGAAAACCTTTGTGGAGTGTGTGTGTGTGTGTGTGTGTCTGTGTGTCTGTGTGTCTGTGTGTCTGTGTTTACCTCTGATAACAGTGACAGGTTCAGGGAGGGGATTTACGTTTTTGAGTATCTGCTCTCTGTGCCAGCTGTTTTACATATACAGAAGCTAATTTCTTCCTTGAGCAAATCCCAAGAGTCAGCTGCAGTGATGATTACGTGTTTTATCGATGAAGAGCCCAAAGCCTAGACGAGTTTTAAGCTCACGTAACTTGTAGGTGGGGGAGGTGAGAGCCTGCTGTCTGTTCACGCTACACAGTTATCACAGGATACTGTAGTGCTGCCTATAGAGCCTTCATTATCGGAAAGTGGCCCCAAACCAGAGGAAAGCCTTTTCACTACAGGTATAATCTGTTAACGAGACACCTAGGATTTGTCCTCTGCTCTCTCTCTTTTTGTGTTTGTACGGGAGGTCCATTGTAAACACGTGTGGCCAGCTTGTCCCTAGAACCTGAGAACAAATGACTTCATTTTAACCCTTTATCATGGGGTCAAAAGAGAATAATCAGTCCCTTCCTGTGGGCAGCCCGGCTAATAAAGTATTTAACTTATCCGAGCTCATCCTTTGCCCCAGATGCAAAAATGATGGTAAACTTCTATTGTACAGTATTTCTTTGTACTTATTTAATTTGTTCTTGGAAGAGTGACTATATAGTCAGTATGTGCTTTAAAAGGGAACTTGAAAAATCCCTCTAAAAGTTCTCTTCCTAAATATATGAGGGATATGTTATATTTTTTTGAATTCCCATTTTACAGTGGCTTAAGGTCATTATTTTAGATTGGATTTCATCAAACATTTTAAGAATATATTACTAATAAAATGCTAATCACTGTGCTAAGCCCTGGGGGTAGGTGATCAACACAAACGTAGGCCTTTGCTCTGAAGCACATGTAATCTGTGGTACTACAAGCTTGGTTTGAGTGTCTGTGTTGACTATAAGAGCCCCTGCTAACATCCTACAATTTTGGATTTGAAGTGTAAACACTAAAGGCATAATCCTTTTTCTTTAAAAGTGGAGTGCTAAAAGCTGTTGTCAGTGAATTTTAATGTTCTGGTTAATTGGCCCTTTATTGACCCTCATTATAATTGAAGGTCAACCTCTGCTGTAGTCAACAGCTCTTTTCCAGATTATTGAATATCGTTGGTGATATTAATTACTATACTTGGGACAAATTTCTTCCCCTCTACCCATAACTGGTAGGGGAAATGAGTCCTTTTAGGATCATATTTATTACAGTGCCTTATTCCCATGTTGTAGACACAGAACACAGTTTCTTATAAAACACTTTACTCAGGAATTTAGTATATTCTGGAAACACTTGTATTCAAGGTAAAAATAATGCTGAGACTTTCTTCCTGTGGTTCTGAAGACCAAAAGATGGATCTGGCTAGAGCAAGGAGTGCTTGGGAAAAATATTTTCTCAGCTCTGGACTTAAATGTGTATTTATTGATGAATTCTTGGAACACATCAACCATAAAAGAGGTTTCAGCAAATCCAGTCTTTCAGCTGAATCTCTGTCAGCTTTGTACATGAGGGGTGGTGTCATATCAGCTTTCTGGTTCATGTTTATGATTTGACAGTGTCTGTCTTTGATTCTTGGCCACAAGAAGGTATGTAATTTGTGATATACCAATTGGGAAACAGCTAAACTGTTCATGGCCCCCAGGTCACAGAGATTATGCCTTGTTTAATCAGATGTATCACCCTGCTCTGAGGCACTGTATCTTTCAAAGTGTACAATTCAGTGATTTTTAGTATATTCACAAAGTTCTGCAATCATTAGCACTAATTCCAGAACATTGTTATCACCTGAAAAAGAAACTTTCTGCCCATTAGCAGTTATTTCCTCTCTCCCCGCTTCCCTTGCTCTGGCAACCGCTAATCTACTCTCTATCTCTATGCATTTGCCTACTCTGGATGTCTCTTATAAATGGAATCATACAATATGTGATCTTATGTGACTGGTTTCTTTTAACATGTATTTAAGGTTTGTCCATGTTGTAGCATGTAACAGTACTTCGTTCTTTTTTTGTGGCTGAATAATGCTACATTGTATGCACATACTACATTTTATTTATCCACTCGTCAGTTGATGGACGTTTGGGTGTTTACACATTTTGGCTATTGTGAATAATGCTGCTGTGAACATTCGTGTACAAGTTTTTGTGTAAGAATATTTTTTCAGTTCTCTTGAATATATACCTAGGAGTGGAATATCGGGGACATACGGTAATTCTAGGCTTAACTATGTGAGGAAGTGCCAAACTGTTTTACACAGTGGGTGCACCATTTTACATTCCCAACAGCAATGTATAGCGATACCAGTTTCTCCACATCCTTGCCAACACTCTTTATTGTCTGTCTTTTTAATTGTAACAATCCTAGAGGATGCTGACACACTGTATTTCAATGGTAGAAAGTATATTTTCACATTTTTAGGATTAGAGGTCTATTCACTACAAAATCAGCATTTTTATCTAAATCTTTGTTTTATTTTTGACCTCCTGAAGGCTGCAATTTGAATAATTCTACTATTGTGTTATTTGCTTTCATGTACAGATTAATCTTTGAAAATTCTTAATTATAGCTTGAGATTTGCCAGCTCTCATGTGGACTTTATTGAAAGTACCAGCTATACTTGAGAAAGCTCATAATTTAGATAAAAATTAAAAATTATTTTTAGTCTTTTGACTGCATTCCCCTGCCCCAGTCTGTTTTTAATGCTCCAGACTGTTAAATAATGTCATTGAAACAACTGCTAAACACAGATTTTCAAAGGCATTACTAAACACATGCAGTAACAAAACTTTCTTCTTTGCTTTATAAGTCACCCTCGCCGTTGACTTTGAAGGTATTTCCAAATTATTTACTGACATTGTACATTAAGCTCTTTCTTCAAGGAGGGCTCTGTGAGCCAGAAAAATAGTAAATTTTTCCTACCCTCGTAACAGATTTTTAGGTGTACAATACAATGTGGTTAACTAGGCACGGTGTTGTTCAACAGATCTTCATCTTGCATAACTGAAATTTTATGCCTATTGGTTAGCAACTTCCTGACTTTAACCCCCTCCCCCCAGCCCCTGGCAACCAACACTCCACTCTGTGATTCTATGAGTTTGACTATCTTAGATGTCTCGTGTAAGTGGTATCATACATTATTCATCATTCTATGACTGGCTCATTTCCCTTAGCATAACGTCTTCTGGGTTCATCTATGTTGTTGCATATTGCAGAATTTTCTTCTTTTTAATGCCTAAATAACATTCCATTGTATATGTATACCACATTTTCTTTACCTCTTCATCCCCTGATGGACATTTACACTGTTTCCACGTCTTGGCTGTTGTGAATAGCAGCTGCTGTGAACTTGGGGGTGCAGATATCTCTTCAAGATCCCGATTTCCATTCTTTTGGATATATACCCAGAAGTGAGATTGCTGGATCATATGGTACTTAAATTTTTAATTTTTTGAGGAGGCTCCATGCTGTTTTCCATAGCAACTCCACCATTTTGCATTCCTACCAACAGTATACAAGGGTTCCTGTTTACCCACATCCTCACCAACACTTGTTGTATTTTGACTTTTTGGTAATAGCCGTCCTAACAGGTAGAAGCTTTGTGGTCTTAATTTGTATTTCCCTAATGATTAGTGAAGCTGAGCCATCTTTTCATATTCATGTGGGCCATTTGTGTATCTTCTTTGGAGAAATGCCTATTTAAGTCTTCAGCCCATTTTTTTTTAAACTGGGGTATAGTTGTTTTACAATGTTGTGTTAGTTTCTACTGCACAGCAAAGTGGAGTTTCCTGTGCTATAGAGCAGATTCTCATTAGTCATCTAGTTTATACATATCAGTGTATATATATTAATCCCAATCTCCCATTTCATCCCACCACCCCTTTACCCACTTGGTGTCCATACGTTTGTTCTCTATATCTGTGTCTCTATTTCTGTCTTGAAAACCAGTTCATCTCTACCATTTTTTTAGATTCCACAAATATGCATTAATATATTTGTTTTTCTCCTTCTGACTTACTTCACTCTGTATGACAGTCTCTAGGTCCATCCACGTCTCTGCAAATGACCCGATTTCGTTCCTTTTTATGGCTGAGTAATATTCCATTGTATATATGTACCACTTCTTCTTTATCCATTTGTCTGTTGATGGACATTTAGCTTGCTACCGTGACCCGGCTATTGTAAATAGTGCTGCAGTGAACATTGGGGTGCGTGTGTCTTTTTGAATTATGGTTTTCTCTGGGTATATGCCCAGTAGTGGGATTGCTGGGTCGTATGGTAGTTCTATTTTTAGTTTTTTAAGGAACCTCCATACTGTTCTCCATAGTGGCTGTATCAATTAACATCCCTACCAACAATGCAAGAGGGTTCCCTTCTCTCCACACCCTCTGCAGCATTTATTGTTTGTAGATTGTCTAATGATGACCATTCTAACCAGTGTGAGGTCATACCTCATTGTAGTTCTGATTTGCATTTCTTTAATAATTAGTGATGTTGAGCATCTTTTCATGTGTTTGTTGGCCATCTGTATGTCTTCTTTGGAGAAATGTCTATTTAGCTCTTCTGCCCGTTTCTGGATTGGGTTGTTTGTTTTTTTCATGTTGAGCTGCATGAGCTGTTTGTATATTTTGGAGATTAATCTTTGACCATTTATTCGTTTGCAAATATTTTGTCCCATTCTGAAGGTTGTCTTTTCATCTTGTTTATGGTTTCCTTTGCTGTGCAAAAGCTTTTAAGTTTCATTAGGTCCCATTTGTTTATTTTTGTTTTTATTTCCATTACTCTAGGAGGTGGGTCAAAAAAGATCTTGCTGTGATTTATGTCAGAGAGTGTTCTTCCTATGTTTTCCTCTGAGAGTTTTATAGTGTCCGGTCTCACATTTAGGTCTTTAATCCATTTTGAGTTTTTTTGTGTGTGTATGGTGTTAAGGAATCATCTAATTTCATTTTTCTACATGTAGCTGTCCAGTTTCCCCAGCATTGTTTGTTGAAGAGACTGTCTTTCCACCATTGTGTAGTGTTGCCTCCTTTGTCATAGATTAATTGACCATAGGTGTGTGGGTTTATTTCTGGGCTTTCTATCCTGTTCCATTGATCTATATTTATTTTTGTGCCAGTACTATACTGTTTTGATGACTATGGCTTTGTAGTATAGTCTGAAGTCAGGGAGCCTGATTCCTCCAGCTCCATTTTTCTTTCTCAAGATTGCTTTTGCTATTGGGGGTCTTTTGTGTCTCCATACAAATTTTAAGATTTTGTAAAATTCACTTTTCTGTGAAAAATGTCATTGGTAATTTGATAGGGATTGCATTTGAATTTGTAGAATGCCTTGGGTAGTATAATCATTTTGACAATATTGATTCTTCCAATCCACGAACACAGTATATCTTTCCATCTGTGTGTGTCTTCTTGATTTCTTTCACTAGTGTCTTATAGTTTTCTGAGTACAGGTCTTTTACCTGCTTAGGTAAGTTTATTCCTAGGTATTTTATTCTTTTTGTTGCAGTGATGAATGGGATTGTTTCCTTAATTTCTCTTCCTGATCTTTCGTTGTTAGTGTATAGGGAATGCAAGAGATTTCTGTGCATCCTTATTTCTGCAACCTTACCAAATTCATTGATTAGTTCTAGTAGTTTTCTGGCATGTTTAGGATTTTCTATGTATAGTATCATGTCATCTGCAAACACTTCCAGTTTTACTTCTTCTTTTCCAATTTGTTTTCTTTTATTTCCTTTTCTTCTCTGATTTGGAAGCTAGGACTTCCAAAAACTATGTTGAATAAAAGTGGCGAGAGTGGACATCCTTGCCTTGTTCCTGATCTTAGAGGAAATGCTTTTAGCTTTTCACCTTTGAGTATGATGTTAGCTGTAGGTTTGTTGTACATGGGCTTTATTATGTTGAGGTATGTTCCCTCTCTGGCCACTTTCTGGAGAGTTTTTATCATAAATGGGTGTTGAATTTTGTCAAAAGCTTTTTCTGCATCTATTGAGATGATCATATGGTTTTTATTCTTCAATTTGTTGATGTGTATCACACTGCTTGATTTCTGGATATTGAAACATCCTTGCATCCCTGGGATAAATGCTACTTGATTGTGGTGTATGATCCTTTTAATGTATTGTTGGATTCAGATTGCTAGTATTTTGTTGAGGATTTTTGCACCTATGTTCATCAGTGATATTGACTTATAATTTTTTTTGTGGTATCTTTGTCTGGTTTTGGTATCAGGGTGATGGTGGCCTCATAGAATGAGTTTGGGAGTTTTCCTTCCTCTGATTTTTTGGAACAGTTTCCCAAGGATAGGTGTAGCTCTTCTCTAAATGTTTGATAGAATTCACCTGTGAAGCCATCAGGTTCTGGACTTTTATTTGTTGGGAGTTTTAAAATCACAGTTTCAATTTCAGTGCTTGTAATTAGTCTGTTCATATTTTCTATTTTTTCCTGATTCAGTCTTGGGAGTCTGTAACTTTCTAAGAATTTGTCCATTTCTTTCAGGTTGTCCATTTTATTGGCATACAGTTGCTTGTAGTAGTTGCTTATGATGCTTTGTATTTCTGCGATGTCAGTTGTAACTTCTCCTTTTTCATTTCTAATTTGATTGATTTGAGTCCTCTCCCTTTTTTTCCTGTTGAGTCTGGCTAAAGGTTTATCAATTTTGTTTATCTTTTCAAGGAACCAGCTTTTAGTTTCATTGATCTTTGCTATTGTTTTCTTTGTTTCTAGTTCATTTATTTCTGCTCTGATATTTACGATTTCTTTCCTTCTACTAACTTCAGGTTTTGTTTGTTCTTCTTTCTCTAGTTACTTTAGATGTAAGATTAGGTTATTTATTTGAGATTTTTCTTGTTTTCTGAGGTAAGATTGTATTGCTATAAAGTTCCCTTTTAGAACTGCTTTTGATGCATCCCATAGGTTTTAGATCATTGTGCTTTCATTTTCATTTGTCTCTAGGTATTTTTTGATTTCCTCTTTGCTTTCTTCTGTGATCCATTGGCTGTTTAGTAACATATTGTTTAGTCTCCACGTGTTTGTGTTTTTTATAGTTTTTTTCTTGTAGTTTATTTCTAATCTCATAGAGTTGTGATCAGAAAAGATGCTTGATACGATTTCCATTTTCTTAAATTTACCAAGGCTTGCCTTGTTGCCCAGCATGGGGTCAATCCTGGAGAATGTTCTGTGTGCACTTGAGAAGAATATGTATTCTGCTGCTTTTGGATGGAATGCTCTATAAATATCAATTAAGTCCTGGTTTATCTGTCCATTGATGAAAGTGGGGTGTTAAAGTTCCCCACTATTATTGTGTTACTATCGATTTCTTCCTTTATGGTTGTTAGTATTTGCTTTATATATTGAGGTGCTCCTCTGTTGGGTGCATATATATTTACAATTGTTATATCTTCTTGGAATGATCCCTTGATCATTATGTAGTGTCCTTTGTCTCTTATAACAGTCTTTATTTTAATGTCTCTTTTGTCTGTTATGAGTATTGCTACTCCAGCTTTCTTTTGATTTCCATTTTCGTGGAATACCTTCTTCCATCCCCCACAATTTCTAATCTGAGAACCTTTATTTGAGCTCTTTTTCAGTGCCTAATATTCTTTAAGAAATAAGGACATATAAGTCTATGTCTTATTTTTTTAAGAGCAGTTATATTAAGGGTTTTGCTTTTTGAACTTCAAACTTATCGAGGCATAGTTTACATACAGTAACGTTCACCCTATTTAGTGTACAGTTCAGAGGTTTTTTTTTAATTTAAATTTTATTAATTAATTAATTTAATTTTGGCTGTGTTGGGTCTTTGTTTCTGTGCGAGGGCTTTCTCTAGTTGCGGCAAGCGGGGGCCACTCTTCATCGTGGTGCGCGGGCCTCTCACTATCGCGGCCTCTCTTGTTGCGGAGCACAGGCTCCAGACGCGCAGGCTCAGTAGTTGTGTCTCACGGGCCTAGTTGCTCCACGGCATGTGGGATCCTCCCAGACCAGGGCTCGAACCCATGTCCCCTGCATTGGCAGGCAGATTCTCAACCACCGCACCACCAGGGAAGCCCCAGTTCAGAGTTTTGATAGACATGTATGGTCATGTAAATATGTAACCACCACCACAATCAAGGTACTACTCCATAAAGTTCCCTCCTTTACCTTTGTGGTCATTTCCCTCCTCTTATCCCCATCCCCTGGCCACCATGATCTGATTTCTGTTCCTATGGATTTGCAGTTACAGAATGACATACAAATGGAACCATGCAGTACGAATACTTTTGTTTGTGACTTTTTTCACTTAGTGCAATGGTTTTGAGATTCATCCATGTTAATGCACGTGTTAATTATTCATTCATTTTTATTTAGCATTCTCATAGGTGTGTAGTGTTATCTTACTGTGGTTTTATTTTGTATATTCCTAATGACTAATGATGATCATTTTTTTAAGTGTTTATATTCTGTTCGTATTTCTTCTTTGGTGAAGCATCTATTGAGATATTTTGCCCCCCACTTTTGTTTTTTATTGTTGCGCTCTGAGTGTTCTTTATATATTCTGAGTAACAGTTCTTTATCAGATTTATGCTTTGCAAAGATTTTTCTCTCAATTTGTGCTTTGTCTTTTCATTTTCTTAAAAGTGTGTTTTAAAGAGCAGACATTTTAAAGTTTGATGAAATCCAGTTTATCAATTTGTTTTTTAAAAGAGTGTGCTTCTGGTGCACATCTAAGAAATCTTTGATGAACCCAAGGTCTCATAGGTTTTCTCCTACATTTATTCCACAAATTTTACAGTTTTAGATTATTCATTTATGTCTGTGTTCCATTTTGAGTTAATTTTTGCATATGGTACAAGGTATGGATCCAAGTTATTTTTAAAACATGCATGGCCAATTATTCCAGCACATTTGTTGAAAAGCCTCTTTCTCTATTGCATTGCCTTTGCACCTTTGTTAAAAAAAAATCAGTGTCTATATAAATGTGAGTTTATATCTGGACTCTGTAGTCTGTTCCATTGGTCTGTTTGTCTATTTGTATGCCTATACCATGATGTTTTGATTACTATAGTTTTATAATAATTTTTGAAATCAGGTAGTTAGCTCTCCAACTTTGCTGTTTTATTTCTCAGATATTTTGGTTATTCTAGGTCCTTTCATTTCCATATGAATTTTAGAAAGTGCTTGTAAATTTCTACTGAAATTCAAATTATAATTGGATTACACTGAAACTATGGATCAGTTTGAGAAATGACATCTTAATGATACTGTCCTTAATCACATGAACAGATATATTACTCCATGTATATAAATCTGACTTTTCTCAGTGGTATTTTATAGCTTTCAGTGTATAGGTTTTGTCACATATTTTTGTCAGGTTTGTCTCTAAGGTTTTCACAGTTTTTGAAGCTATTGTAAACAGTATTTTAAAAAATCAATTTCTAGTTGTTTGTTGCTAGTGCATAGAAATACAGTTAATTTTTATATGTTGATCTGGTATCCCAGGTGTCAGCAGACTTTTTTTGTAAAGGGCCAGATAGTAAATATTGTAGGCTTTGCAGGCCGTATGTCTCTTTCACAATTACTCAGCTCTGCCTTTGCCCTACGAAAGCAACATAGACAACCCATAAAATGCATGTCTCTGTTTCAGAAACTTTTTTTTTTTTTTTTTACAAAAATAGACAGTGGGCTGAGTTTGGCTATATGACATAGTTTGCTGACCCCTGTTGTATCCTGCAACCTTGCTAAACTCACTTATTAGTTCTAGTAGCTTTTTTAAAACTAGTAATTTATTGAGGTGAAATTAATAAAACATAAAATTAACCATTTAATTCAGTGGCATTTAGTATATTCTCAGTGTTGTGAAACCACCATCTCTGTCTAGTTCCAAAATATTTTAATAACCCCAATGTAAAACCCTTACTCATAAAATAATTTCTTCCCATTATTCTCTTACCCCAGAGCCTGCCAACCAACAGCCTTCTTTCTATACCAATAGATTTGTCTATCCTAGATATTTCATGTGAATGAAATTATACAATATATCACCCTTTGTGTCTGGCTTTTTTCACTTAAAGTAATGTTTTGGAGGTTCATCCACATGGTAGCATGAATTTGTACTTCATTTCTTTTTATGGCCGAATACTATTCCATTGTTTATACATACTACAATTTATTTAACCATTCACCCATTGATGGTCATGTGTGCTATTTCCCTCTTTTGGCTCTGGTGGATAGTGCTGCTATTATGAACATGTGTAAATGTATTTGCTTGAGTACCTGTTTTCCATTCTTTTGAGTTTATACCTAGGAGTGGAATTACAGGGTCATGTGGTAATTCTGTGTTTAACTTTTTGAAGTCTAGTAGCTTTTTTGTAGATTCCCTAGATAGATGATCATGTTGTCTCTGAGTAAAGATAGTTTTACTTGTTCCCGCTAATCTCATTGCATCTTGTTTCTTTCTTGCCTAATTGTATTGGCTAAAGCCTCCAGTACAGTGGTAAATGGAAGTTGTAAGAGTATATACATCCCTGTTATTTATTTTTTTTTAACTGAAATTAGGAGGAAAATGTTCAGTGTTTTCCCATTAAGTATGATACTAGCAGAAGGTGTTTTATAAATACCCTTTATAAAGTTGAGGAAGTTTCCTTCTATTCCTAGTTTGCTAAGAGTTTGTTTTAAATTAGGAGTGTATGTTGGGTTTTGTCAAATGCTTTGTCTGTATCTATTTGGATAATCATGTGGATTTTTCATTTTCAGTTTTTCACTGTTGTGAATTGCATTGGTTGATTTTGAAATGTGAATCCAATCTTGTATTCCTGGTGTAACCCTTTGATCATGATGTGTCATCCTTGTAATTGACTGTTAAATACTATTTGGTAAAGTTTTGTGTAGAATTTTTCCATTTATGTTCACAGGGGATATTAGTCTGTAGTTTTCTTTTCTTGTAATTTTTGTCCAATTCTGGTGTCAGCATAATGGATTAGAATGGATTGAGAAGTATTCCCTCCTGTGCAGCTTTGTTTTTGGAAGAGTTTCTGTAGAATTGGTATTATTTCTTCCTTAAGTGTTTGGTAGAAGTCACCAGTGAAACCATGTGGGCCTAGAGTTTTCTTTATGGAAAGGTTTTTAACTACAAAGTCAATTTAATAGCTATAGGGCTAACTAGGTTATCTATTTCTTTCCTTTTTTTTTTTTTTTAAATAAATTTATTTATTTATTTTTGGTTGTGTTGGGTCTTCGTTGCTGTGTGTGGGCTTTCTCTAGCTGCAGCGAGTGGGGGCTGAGTGGGGACTACTCTTTGTTGTGGTGCATGGGCTTCTCATTGCGGTGGCTTCTCTTGTTCCGGAGCACGGGCTCTAGGCGCACGGGCTCAGTAGTTGTGGTGCATGGGCTTAGTTGCTCTGGGGCATGTGGGATCTTCCTGGACCAGGGCTCGAACCCGTGTCCCCTGCATTGGCAGGCGGGTTCTTAACCACTGTGCCACCAGGGAAGTCCCTCTTTCCTTTTTTTTAAACATCTTTTTTGAGCTATAATTCAGATACCAAAAAACATACCCAGTTAAAATGTTCAATTCAAAGGTTTTTTGTATACTCAGAGTTGTGCAATCATCAATACAAGTTTCTTTTAGAACATTTTCGTTACCTTACAAAGAAGGTTGGTACCCATTAAGCAGTCACTCTTTAACATCCCCTCCTCCTCCCCCAGTCCCTGGGAATCTCAAATCTACTTTCTGTCCATAATCCATTTATATTAAATATCCAGATTTGTTTATTCTGGACATTTAATTTAAATGGGTTTATAAAATATGTGATCTTTTGTGACTGGCTTCTTTTACTTAGCATAGTATTTGCAAAGTTCATCCAAAAAATGTATGTATCAGTATTTCATTTCCTTTCATTGCTAAATAATATTTCATTGTATGAATATACCATGTTATTTATCCATTTATCAGTTGATGGACATTTAGATTGTTTGCACTTTTTGGGCATTATGAATAATGGTGCTGTGAATATTTGTGTAGAAGTTTTTTGTGTGGATATGTTTTCTATTCCCTTGGCTATGTAAAATTTACAATTTTGATTTTTAGCTCAGATTGTTCTCCCTCTCATTAATAACAGTTAATGAAATTTAGTTCACATTTATATGCATCAGTTACAGTGACAGCTTTGGGAAACTCTCCATGTGGGGTAAACAGGCTGGTTCCCTTTCTTTGCCAGACTTCTCATTGACCAAGAAAAATTCTGCACAGAAGACTTAGATCAAATCTATAACTTCCCACTTCTCCTTTGATCTTATTGCCTTGGCACTGCTCTTCTCATGCTTTGAGATATGGGTTGGAAATGGAAGACCCTTTCTGAAGGAATGTTGAGTGCCTCTGGATGACCCCTGCCGAGGTCTGGTAGTTGGGAATGTACAGGATAATGAAAATGCAGGCCAGTAACAGAACAGTGTGACTTTTATTAATTAGGATATGTGAGGTTGGAAATTTGTATGCAGTTCTGGTGTTCACATCACTCTTCATTTGATTCACCTTGACCCTTTATGCATGTTTTTTGGGAGAGCATTAAAAACAAAATTCCACTCTTCTTTTAGATTTCCTTAGATGTCTTATATTTTTCTCTTATATTTCCTTGAAATCTAACATGTTTTGAGCACTTGCTGTATGGTAGGAACTGAGCTAAAGCAGCTTAAATATGTCGTATCTCATTTAATTCTCATTCCTTTAAGATGTTGGTATTAGTTCCATTTTTCAGATGTGGAAGTAGGCTTAAAGTGGCTGTAGAATTTTCCCAGGATCACAGACTTAGTGAAGGACAAAAGTAAGGCTTGAACCCACATTTGTCTCATTATGAAGTTGTAACTACTAAGGTCTTAAATTAACAGTATTTGTGCCACACATTCTTTTGTATTTAAAATGAGCAGTCTTGTGTATGCTATAAGTTTTTTTTTATCTGTCACGTTGGCAGTCTGTTTGTGCATGGTTGCTATCTCAGGGTGAGTACAACATATAAAAGATTGAAAGAGAAATCTATTAATATTAAATGAGTAAGTCCTTGTCTGTGCTGAACTTCAACTCTTCCTTTAGCACCCAGCACAGTGAAAACACCTTTTCATAGGCTTTCCTGAAATACAGCTGCACTATGTATTCAAAGTACTTTGTACCAGCCTCATATACAGTGAACGGCAATTATACTTTGCTTGTCCACTCTTAGATATTTTATATATATGTATCTATCTATATATCTATATATAATTTACATACCATAAAATTTACTCACTTTACATGTACATGTTAATGATTTTTATTAAATTTACTGAGTTGCAAAATCATCATTATAATGCAATTTTAGAACATTTTCATCTTCCCATAAAGTTCCCTCCTACCTATTTTCACTTAGGCCCTGATGCCATCCCCAGCCATAGGAAGCCATTGATCTGCTTTCTGACTCTATAGCTTTGCCTTCTCTGGACATCTCATATAAGTGAAATCAAGCAATATGTGGTCTTTTTTGTATGACTTCCTTTACTTAGCATGTTTTTGAGGTTCATCCATATTATAGCATGCATCATTCTTTTTTTTGTTATTGCTGTGTAGTATTTTATTGTATGGCTCTGCTACATTTTGTGTATGTGTCCATTCATTAATGTTGTGTTTATGTTGATGGACATTTGAGTTCTTTCCCCCTCTTGGCTATTATGAATAATGGTGCTATGAATATCTGCATGCAAGTCATCATGTGCCCATGTTTTTTTCCTTTCGAATAGACACAGAGCAATGGAATTGATGAGCCACGTGTCTCATCTTTGATTCCTTGAGGGCAGGAACATCACGCTGAAGTTTTAGTATTGGTTTAGTGGTCTTTTAATTGGCTCCTCTAGCACGCCTGCCACATAGTTGGTAGGGAAACTGGTCAAGAGGTATTTATGACATAGTTTCATGCTCTGTGAGTCTTTGTTTGGTTTTTATGCACACTATCCCCTATTAGCGCCACTTGGAAAGAGTTTTATTTTTATCTCCATTCCTTGCAATGCTAGCAAACAACCCTAATGGTTTTGGATGACCTAGATTCTTATTTCCAGCATAATCCCGTGTATACTCAAAGACAGTACTTTCCAAGACAATGCCACATTAATAGAAAAGCTATGGCTTATTTACATTGTGTACACATATTATTCTATTGACTATTTATGGTGAGGGTATAGAAGGTGAACAGTATAAACTGTCTTTTATTCAAGTGGGTTGGATAGAGTTAGGAAAGTTTTTTGGGTTTCTGATGTTGTCTGTATCAGCGGTCCCCAATCTTTTTGGCACCAGGGACCGGTTTTGTGGAAGACAATTTTTCCACGGACCTGTGTGGGGGGAAGTTTCAGGAGGTAGTGAGAGTGGTGGGGAGCAATGGGGAGCAGCAGAAGCAGCTTCGCTTGCTCGCTCGCTGTCGCTCACCTTGCCCGCTGTCGCTCACCTTGCCCGCTGTTGCTCACCTCCTGCTGTCTGGTTCCTAACGCCAACTATCAGTCCACGGCCTGGGGGTTGGGGACCCCTGGTCTGTATGAACTGTTTTGTTCTGAGATTAGCATGTCTGTAACCGAATAAAGTAAAAAATGTTTCCCTAGCAAAGTATTGTTTCATTTTAACTGGGAAACAGAAGCTTGATAAAAAAGGAGACTGCTATAGTTCCTAATGCTCTTAAGAGCCACTTACTGCCAGTTAATAGAGATTAGCTGAAGGTCTAAAAAAATATTCAACTAGTGTAAATGCCTCTGTATTTTCAACACCCAAAATCAGGCTCCTACTTGCCAAACTAAGAATAAATTTTGCATCAATTTTCATTTATAAACAACTGTCTTCCTCATTTTGAGTGTAGCCTATGTGCCTTATATAGCTTGAAGAAATAAGTTTGTTGATTTTCCTTTAGGTGTTAGTGAGACAGCTTCCTTGTATATTTGACAAACCAAAGGGTATTGTCATCTCTGGGCAGCTGTTTTTACCATCAACATCCCCAAGGGATAGGACACATGTTTTTTTAAAAATGAATTTATTTATTTATTTATTTATTTATGGCTGCGTTGGGTCTTCGTTGCTGTATGCGGGCTTTCTCTAGTTGCGGTGAGCGGGCGCTCTTCTTTGTTGCGGTGCACGGGCTTCTCACTGTGGTGGCTTCTCTTTGTTGCGGAGCACGGGATCTAGGCGCACAGGCTTCAGTAGTTGTGGCACACGGGCTCTAGAGCGCAGGCTCAGTAGTTGTGGCGCACAGGCTTAGTTGCCCTGTGGCATGTGGGATCTTCCCAGACCAGGGCTCAAACCTGTGTCCCGTGCATTGGCAGGCGGATTCTTAACCACTGTGCCACCAGGGAAGCCCAGGACACATTTTTTTTTTTTTTTTTTTTCAGGACACATGTTTTTAAGAGAAGGAATTATCATTGTTAAATGTCTAAGTCAAAATTGATATGGTAGTAAAAATGATTAGATTAAATGAGATCATGTCAAAAGGCTGATATAGAATGGTCAATATGGGTTCATTTAATCTAGTTAGGAGCTTCGTATTAATAATTTCTCAGTAGTGCTTAAGAGCATGGACTTTTGAGCCAGATGCCCAGTGTTTAAAAAAAAAAAAAAGTCATACTTAACCACTTCCAAGCTTTGTGACCTAGGCAAGTTAGTTGTTTAAGCCACAGTCTCCTCATAAAAATACAATGAGGTTAATAGTACTACTTTATAGTAGCACTTTATAGGGTTGTTAAGTTTAAATGAGATAGTATATTGAAACATGATGCCTGGCACAAAGTAAGTGCTCAGTAAATGTGAAACACTAGCTTAGTTTAACAACAGAAAACACCAGTTCCCTGGGAGCTTGTAGACTAGAGGCATGTTTTCTGACATGTGATAAATGTGGCCTCATTACAAAGATTTTTCATTCAAACTTCAATAAAATGGGAGTTAGTTAGCAGGTATGAATCAGTTTAAACTCTGAGCTTTTCCCTTTATAAAACAGAGTTAATATCTTCCTCAGAATTTGTTTTTATTTCATTCATTTATTGGGTAGGCGAGGATTAACTGGTATAATGTATGTGAAAGTGTTCTACAAATGTAAGGCTAATACTTGAAGTGAATGGTAAAGCAATAACGTGTACTGGTGCCATATCATCTGGCATTTCTGCATTGTACCTTAAGACACTGGGAAAGGAGGTTTGTTGTATACACTTTCGCAAGTGACTGACTGAGGGTAGCAATAGTATTTTTCTTGTTCATATTCTAGCTTCAGTATTTATTATATAGTGGGTACATAGCAAATACTTGGTGCACATATGATGGATAAGGCAAACTTGGTTTTAAAATCATAATACCCTTTCCTTAGGGATGGAGGTCACTTGTGGAGAGAAGAGTGTTGATAGGAAAGTTTGTTAGATCATCCAGTTCATGGATATGACCTGAACACAATATGCTTTTGGAAATACTATATAGATTGTATAGAATAGCTGGCTTACCATTTTACCCCTTCTGCTTTTATTGTCTATAATGTGCAACACTGCTATATTTACTAAATGTTTATGTCCTTTTCTGGAGAAAGAGCTGATTTTAAATTAAGATAAGAATTTTGACTAGATAATACATTTATTTACATAAAATATCAATTTTCATGATAAAGAAAGACTGTTACAGTTGGAGAAGGCTTAGGAGTGAGTTCTTCCTTCCCTTAATAGCCTTTGCAGTAGTTGGTACATGACCATTTGAGGCATAGATGGGACAGTCTTTGGGTCTTTGAAGCCAGGGTTAAGCTCATTTTGAATTTCTCCCATATTAGCGTGTAACCGTTGCCACATTGACATTTAAATGTCCACTTTAGCATCTTAAGCTTCCTGAAGTGGTAACTCCACCTTCAGTAGAAGAGGGAGGAAAAAAGCAGGAAAATTGGAACTGCATGAGTTCTACAAAAGCATGTTGGAGTCATATAATGAAAAAGCAGATTTTTTTTTATTATTATGTTTCTCCATATTTGGCATTGCTGTAAATGGCTAACTAACATTTACTGCCAATTCAGTACAAATGTGTGGTTTGGTAATACCAGAACAGCAACTTTAAATGAAAAATAAAAGTTAAACATTTCCACACAAGATTTTACAGTCTGACATTTCACTGCGTAGGTAAAAAGACACTTTTTTTTTTAAACTACAGATTATTATTCAGCATGAATAAAAAACTACAACTTTTATTTTTAAACAGGAGTCACTGGTTTTAATTTTTACACATTTTAAAATTACTGTGATAAAAAATAATGAAAAAGCTTCTTAATAATGCCATACACAGTATAATATAGATTTGTCCCCATTATATAGCATTTGTTTAATATACAAAATAGAATATTGACACACTTGAATCTATGTGTAGTTAAGCAAGTTATTCGAGGAGGGTATTTTCATACAGCCTTTCATCAGAAAATAAAATCCTTCTTTCAGGCATCTTCTAGAGAGAAGGTAATCCTTTCCCAAAAACCTGGTAACTAATCCTTGGTGGACCAGGCTGACTGAAAACGATAAACTTCCATTCCACGTGGTTAACATGTCCTCCTTACACTCTTACTTTCTCTTCCAATTCTCAAACCAGGCACAGAAAAACACTTTCATCTACAGCTACAGTCTTTTGGGTGATCCACCAAGATCAAAATCTCACTGAGGGCTGCCACAGTTCTTGACTTCTATCAGATCAAAGTATAATAATATTGTTTATCTCATGGTGATGTAGTTTTAGGATATTTAACAGAGAACTAAAATGATAAGACTTAACGATAATAGGTTGTGTAGATAGATAAGTGAAATTGGAATTGCTCCTTCTCCCATCCCCCAGTTCTGAAGTGAGGCTGGCTTTCCTTTATATGCATATCCAGAGCTCATCCTATGCTAAATATTAAGCTCTTCATAAACACTAATCATGCTAGTTTTCCTTTTGGGGTGTGTTTTTTTTTTTTTTTCCCAGGAGAAGGAAGGTGCTCTTTTAGGGTCCCCTCCCATAGTTTTAGACAGTTGGGTATACATATCCCAAAGCACTTGTATAGTATCCCATAGCAAGGCCTAAAAATACAGAGAGGGTCACTTTTTTCTACCAGTAATTAAAAATACTTTTCAGGATTTGTTGTGAGTCACCTAGGCACGTCACCTCTCGCTGAAATTACTACAAACGTCAACAGTTTGGGATGGCAAGATACAACATACATAGAAGATGAAGCTGCTTTCAAATAGCACCATAGCTTTCTTCACTTAAATCCATAATTATACTCACACATAATTCAGGTAAATTTCTTCTTTCCCACATATCCTAAATTGTCACAGCTTCTTTTTCCATTTAATGTACAGCCTCCTATAGTTTTATGAGTGTCAGTCCATTTCCTTTTAACCACAAAGTGCACATATCTTTTATTCACTGAGCTCTATTTCTGGGGAGCCAAGGTTGTTGGGGCTAAAGTCCAGATTCCCGTGTGATGTGCTTTCTGCAGCGTTCTATAAATGAATAATAATTTATCTTTCAGAAGCTCTTTCTGAAACGTAACACTGTCGCTGATGATAATATTCAAGCGGTATTTCTTAGGCACCAAAAATTTCACATCCAGCTGGGTTACAAACCATTTTAAAATACTTTGAGATCAATTTAAACAATTACAAAGGAATAGCCCCTTTTAGAGAGCATTCAAAAAGCAAATGATTACATTTTTTATTAAATAATTTCTCTAAAATACCGAAAAATAAGAACATTCAAAAAGCATTCAAAGAAAACATAAACATGTCCTCATTTGGAAAGGAACTCTTGTAGGAAAGAAAGGAGTTAGTGTATTATTGGCAACCTATGAGATTCTGCACTATTTACATATTGCTGGTACCTCTATGCGTATTATTGCCAAACTTCTAAAGCCTCTGTTTTTATTAAACTGTTGGAGAGGCTGTACGTGATGGTGCCTGTAGGTGTGTAAGCACCGCCTTTCTGTCCCCTGTTTAAACACTTTAGCGCAAGGGGAGGTTCAGTAAACTAAACCTGCGCAGACAGACTCACTGTTGGAATGAGAAGGGTGGCCATTCTGGGAGGCAGAGGGTAACTTCCTCTCTGACCTCAATGGGACGGAGCCTCGAGAACCTTCATAGCACACAGGGCCAGTCTCCATTTCCCTCTTCCTCTAGAGCAGACCTGTTTGGTTTCTGAGCCCACTGCTGCCTGTATGAATGCTCGCACACATTATAAATCATAGAGGTTATCCGTCAACATTTCTTTGACCCCTACAAAAAATATATAACATGTCATGATAAAACAATCTCATCTAAAAATCATTCTTATTTTACACTATACAAGCTATTTTACAATCATTTTAATAAATTGCATGTAAAGCTGCAGTAGCCCTTCCCTTCCCAGATTAGTGAATACCAATATGATATATATCTGAAACTATAACTAAATATAAAAATATATTAGAAGTTTCATATTTTTAATATTAGATTTTCAGTTTTCTATTACACAAATAATTTGGCCACCTTGAATAGAAATCAAATTTCTTGTGGCTTAGTAAATACAAGTTTTGAGTTTACAGAAAGTTGGTAAGGTGCACACAGAAAGGGCTACTACAGCTTCTATCTTGTTTAAAATGATAATTCTCAACAGTGAGGAGGAGAAATTCACATGACTTTTGTTGAACTCCATGGCACACATAAGGATGTGAGGGATGTATAGTTTTACGAACACGGAAGTCTGACGTATAGTCCTAAATCAGAAAAATCAGTAGCTGAGCTTTCCTGTACCCCCAGGAAAGAAAGACCAATTGGTGACAAATGGGAATGTGAAAATGGGTGTCTAGCCACTTTTGCCATATTACAGACTTTGGGGGGGGGGGTGTAAAGTTTAGAGGGAGGAATTACTTGGACAGATTAAAATCTTCTCAGCTGTGTTTCAGCTGGTTATCTGGAATCATAACTTTTAAGAAGTTATACAAACTACAACAAAAGGTCCTGAAAGACAGTTTACCAACTTTCTTGCCATCTAACCATTGCAGAGATAGGGCGTTAGGTACAAACAGGGCCTCTTGGTAGTTTTATTTTTTTTATTTTTTATTTTTTAATTTTTTTTAATTAGTCTTTTGTAATCCATGGTTTACCCAGCAGGTCACTGGACTACGTGCTCTACACCAGTTAGGACGGTTAATTTGCACAATCTATATAATTCTCCACTGAAGCAGATATGTACAAAATATGAGCTTTTTTGACAAGAAAACTGGAGATTTGAGTCAATTTTTGTGGTCTTCTGATAGCTAAGTGCCATCAGGTTAGAAGCACCAACCCATTTTCACACAGAAGATTAATGTTTAGAGTTTATTTAGGAAAGCTATGAACTAGCTGCCCATCTTAAACAGCTATACAATAACTTGAATACAAAAATTATGTAAGAAAAAATGAGCAAGCATAGTTCACTGAATATAAAGGAAATTGTTAAAACCAGACAGTAATAGCTATAAAAGGCACAACTTCCCTTTTCTGATATACACTTGTAAACTTTTTTCAGGTTTCCATGCATAAATCAAAAAATGCTATCCTAACTATACAGGGGAAAATACACCAACAAAAAGTCTAGAAAATCTTGTCCAGCCAACTGTGAAAAGTATGAGCAGAAAGTTCATCACGCAGACTTCGGGCACTGGTGGTTTAGGTGCCATCCTTCTCTGAAAGTGGAGCTTACCCCTGTGTTATTGTTTCTAATTTCTGGGATCCACCAACTATCACTTTCTACTTTTCCCATCACTGAAAAGTGATGGCTCAACTGCTTCTGTTGCCAAGTCTTGGCCCTCTATAAACCACATGTAGTGCGTATTTAAAACGAAACAAAAACCAAAACCAGACAAAAACAAAAAAGAAAAACAAAACTGCTACAGGACAGATTGACAGTGTGTACAATAAAAGCTATAAATTCAACTTTCTTTAAGGCAACCCTTCTTATTAAGGCAGTCACTTTTGATGAAACAGAAGTTTTTTGATATTTCCACTTGAATATTTTGGTATCTGATTGGTGATGATTTCAGCTAACATCTCTGGGAATTCAATACTCATGGTCTTATCCAAAAATGTTTGGAAGCAATAGTTAAGGAGATTTTCAACCACCTGCAAGAGAATATATAGTAATGATCAGTCTTAAAAACTTAGCAGTAGGGATATCTCATGCTTGTTGTTGGCCTCTATTTTTTTTTTTTTTTTTTTAAATTTCTGACTTAGAATATACCAATCTCTGCTGGAATTCCCCAGGTGAAAAAGAAGTTTACCCAAATAAAATGAGCACTCAGGTACCAAAGATCTTTGAATTTCTTAAATTGTATATAGAATTATATGGAATTAAGTATTTTGTGAAGAATTGCAGTACCATAGTATATGAAGGACACATTCGAACTTACTGGATAAATTCATACAAAAATAAGGAATTCTACCTTTTAAAAAAATAGTGCTGTTAAATTCTGTACTAGCATCATGATGTTAGATGCACATAACTAGATGAAACAGTATTTCATAATTGGCCTTAGGAGAAATGTGTGCCAAACTGAACTTTATAGGTTGAAATCAAACCATCACGAAAATCCATAAATGGGAAAAAAAAAACCCCCAACAACTACTGGTATATAATTATATACACTAATCAGGACATACTTTATGTCTCAAAAATTCTTTTGATATTTGGATTTTTGTTTGACACTTACATCATGCATGGAGTCCAAGAGTTTTGTCAGCTGGTAAAACCGCTGCCAGTTCTGACTGGAGTTTCCTTCTCTCTTGACGATGGCTTTTCCTAGCTCTTTGATGTAGGTCATTCTAATTTCATCAAATAGCTCTTGACTCTTCAAACCTTCCTTAGGAACTAAAAGGTTAAGATGTAATCAATTAAAGAATTTTCTTGTGATAACTTTTCATTTATGCAAGTAGGGCATTTATTAGTAGTAGCACATTTCATGATTTACATAGTCTTATCTGTTCTTAATGCACTCCATTAAAACATAAGCATTTTCGAAGGATTATGAAACTACAGCCATGAGAGAATATGGGATAATAGAACATTGGAGGACTTAACTTTGGGTTTATCACTTTGTTTCTCATTTATGAATGGAGCTGGTAAGCACCTTCCTCCTTAGTTCACAAAGCTAATTTGAAGACCAAATGAATAATACATTGACTGTCATTCTGCCCTTGAGTTTAATTCTAGTACAGACATAGACGGTTTCAACAAAACAGTGTTTATTCTTTCAATTACATCTTGGAATATCTGTGATATCACCAGTCAATTAGGACCTTAAAATCAGCATGCAATACATTTTATTAATCAGTGTGTTAACATACTGAGTTGGTACAATTCCAGTCTAAAAAGAAACTTGTTTTTTTATGTGGCTTATATATATGCCTTACTGGGGAGCAAATATCTGCCTTTCCTTATGTACAGAAATACAGAAAATACCTCATGGATCATAAAGTTGGTATAAAATCAGTTTTTTACATTACTCTTCAAAAAATGATACCAGTAAGAGGGACTGTGAACAGAGTGTTAACCATGGTTTCACTTAGTCTTGCAGAGATTATGACTTTTGTGGATGCTACATTTCTTAAAGTGTGCTCCTAGGAACTCTGGTTCTGTGTTAATGATGATTAGGGAAAAAAGGATTTGATGGTCAGAATTTAGCAAAACTAAGTGTTTAATACAAAGTTAGGCAGATTTCTGGATTTCAGGACTTCTCAGAGCTATAATTATGCACTCTCCAGGGAGGGGAACACATTGTTTCCCGAACTTAAACTTCATTGCTGCTGACATCTTAGAAAATGCTGGAATAGAGGAAAAGCAGTGGGTTCAGGAGAAGGAAGTCTTTTTCATTCTTACTTGCCCTGTGGACTTGAGTATAACCTCCCTGAGCCCGTTTCCTACTCTTTCTCAGTGAATTAAAAAAAAATTTTTTATTTAAAAAAATTTAGATATAATTAATATATAACATTACAATAATTTCAGGTGTATAACAATGATTTAATATTTGTATATATTGCAAAATGATCACCACAGTAAGTCTAGTTAACATCCATCACCATAAATTGTTACAAAACTTTTCTTGTGATCAACTTTTGAAGATTTTACCCTTAGCAATTTTCAAATATACAGTATCATTATTAACTGTAGGCACCCTGCTGTACATCTCCATGAATTATTTATTTTATAGCTAGAAGTCTGTACTCTCTAAACTCTTCACCCATTTCTCCCATCCCCCAACACCAGCCCCCCAACACACACACAACTCTTTATCCACCAGTTTGTACTCTGTGTCCATGAGCTTTTGTTTTTAGATTCCACATACAAGTAAGATTATATGGTATTTGTCTTCTCTGACTTATTTCACTTAGCATAATGCCCTCAAGGTCCATCCACGTTGTTGCAAATGATGAGATTTCATTCTTTCTTATGGCTGAGTAATATGCCAGCAAATATATATACCACATTTTCTTTATGCAGTCATCCATCAGCGGACACTTAGGCTGTTTCCGTATCTTGGCTATCATAAATTATTCTGCAGTGAACGTGGGGGTGCACTTCTCTTTTCCATATCTTTTTTTGTTTCCTATGGTTAAATACCCCAAAGTGGAATTGCTGGATCATACAGTAGTTCTATTTTTAATTTGCTGAAAAACCTCCATACTGTTTTCTATAGTGGCTGCACCAATTTACATTCCCTGAAGAGTGCACAAAGGTCCCCTTTTTCTCCACACCCTTGCCAACACTTGTTTTCTTTGGGCTTTTTGATAATAGTCATTCTAATAGATGTAAGGTGTGGTTTTGATTTGCATGCATTTCCCTGATGACTAATGATGTTAAGCACCTTCTTATGTACTTGTTGACTGTTTGTATGTCTTTGTGAGATGTCTGTTCAGGTCCTTCGCCCATTTTAAAAACCAGGGTATTTGTTTTTTTGCTATTGAGTTGTATGAGTTCTTTATACGTTGTGGATATTAACCCCTAATCAGATATATGATTTGCAAATATTTCCTCTCATTTGGTAGGTTGCCTCTTCATTCTGTTGATGGTTCCCTTTGCTGTGTAGAAGCTCTTTAGTTTGATATAGTCTCATTTGTTTATTTTGCTTTTGTTGCCTTGGCTTTTGGTGTCCAATCTGAAAAATCAACCCCAAGACGGACATCAAGGAGCTTACGGCCTATGTTTTCTTCTAGGACTTCTATGATTTCAGGACTTATGTTCAAGTCTGATGTATTTTGAGTTAATTTTTGTGTCTGGTGTAAGAAAGTGGTCCAGTTTCATTCTTTTGCATGTAGCTGTCCAGTTTTCCCAACATCTTTACTAAAGAGACTGTTGTTTCCCCATTGTATACTGTTGGCTCCTTTGTCAATATATGCACGGCTTTATTTCTTGGCTCTCAATTATGTTCCATTGATCTTTGTGAATGGTTTTATGCCAGTACCATACTGTACAGCTTTATAATATAGTTTGAAACCAGGGTGTGTGTTCAGCTTTGTTCTTCTTTCTCAAGATTGCTTTGGCTATTCTGGGTCTTTATGCTTCCATACAAATTTTAGGATTGTTTGTTCTGTTTCTGTGACAAATGCCATAGGAATTTTGATAGGGATTGCATTGAATCTGTTGATTTCTTTGAACAGTATGGACATTTTAACAATATTAATTCTTCCAAACATAAGCACACAATGTCCATTTTTTTTTTAATTTCCTTCAGTTTCTTTCACTGAAACGTCTTAGTTTTCAGCGTACAAGTCTTTTACCTCTGTGGTTAAATTTATTCCTATGTTTTTTGTTCTTTTTGATGCAACTGTAAATGGAATTGTTTTCTTAATTTTTTGTAAATTGAATTTGTATCCTGCAACTTCACTGAATTTATTAGTTCAAACAGTTTTTTTTGATGGCATCTTTAGGGTTTTCTATATATAAAATCAGATCATCTGCAAATAGTGAGGGTTTTACCTATTAAAAAATTTTTTTTTCAAATAGTTTTATTGATTACAATTAAACAGGCAGTAATAATTAGACCACCCAGGATGTGCGGACCCCAGTTAGAGTTTTACTTCTTCCTTTTTTGATTTTGGATGCCTTTTATTTCTTTTTCTTGCCTAACTGCTCTGGCTAGAACTTCCAGTACTAGGTTGACTAGAAGTGGCTAGAGTGGGCATCCTTGGCTCTCACTCCTTATTTCAGAGGAAAAGCTTTCAGCTTTTCACCACTGAGTATGACATTAGCTGTGGGCTTGTCATATATGGCCTTTATTATGTTCGGATACCCTATTTCTATACTGGGTTTGTTGAGAGTTTTTATTATAAATGGATGTTGAATTTTTCTTTTTAAATAACATCTCTATTGGAGTATAATTGCTTTACAATGGTGTGTTAGTTTCTGCTGTGTAACAAAGTGAATCAGCTCTACATATATCCCCATATCTCTTCCCTCTTGCGTCTCCCTCCCATGGATGTTGAATTTTGTCAAATGCTTTTTCTACATTTACTGAGATGATCATATGTTTTTATCCTTCATTTTTTTAATGTGGTATATCACTCTCATAGGATTTTGGTTAGGATTAGACCAAAGAATACATATGAAAACGTCTTGATTCCATAAAGCAAAGTCGACACTTCTGAGATGTCAGTATTAGTGTGAAAATGAAGGCCACTTAATCAGGAGTGATACTCTTATCACTGCCATGTTTAAAGTGGGTTACAAATAATCTAGTTATTGCTAATTTTTAAAATAATGACTGCTTATTTATAAATTTTTTTTCCCTGCTGGTTGTCCTCATTCTAAAAATAATTAGGGGAGAAATCCTATTCAGTATTTATATTTAAAAGAATTTCATCCATTCCAAATTACCCCCAATAATCCTTGGGATTTTTGCTTAATGTAGTTCAGGGCCATATATTCAGAATTATTTTCCTGGTGAGTAGAATGCTTTATCTAATGAGTATCTTTAAATATAGAACTGTTTTGGGGGGCCTTAGAGTCTATTTTGATAATAATGTAGCTGCTTCAGCTTTCTTTTGGGTAAAGCCGTGGTCAGCAATGACCCACTACCTGCAGCCTGTTTTTGTAAATAAAGTTTTACTGAAACACAGCCATGCCTGTTCTCCTTAAGTATTGTTGATGACTGTGGTCACGTCACAAGGGGCAGAGTTTGAGTACTACTGACAGAGACTGTATGCAAAGCTGAAAACATTTACCATCTGGCCTTTTACAGAAAGTTTGCCACCACTGGGTTACACTATGCATAGTATATCAGCCACTCAACATCTTTATTTAGGTATATCTCTTGTAAATAGCACAAAGTTGGATTGTTTTCTTAGTCCAGTCTTGCACTTTCTATATCTTTTTATCTTGGAGCCTTGGAGCATTTAGTCCATCTATATTTAATGAAATTGCTGATATATTTGAATTATTTGTACCATCTACTTGTTACTTCCTCTTATCATGCCTTTGTTTATGCTTCCCCACCCACCGCCTCTCATTTCTTTTATTCTTTTGGATTGGTTTTTCTTACCATGTTCTCCCCCCAACCCCTCATGGTTTGGTATGTACTTTGTATACTCTGTACACTCTTTCTATTTCTTGTTGTCATCCTTGAAATTTAAACACTCATTTTTAACTTATCAAACTTGCCTTTTTTTAAAAAAATAAATATTTATCTTTGGCTGCGGTGGCTCTTTGTTGCTGCGCGCGGGCTTTCTCTAGTTGTGGCGAGTGGGGGCTACTCTGTTGCGGAGCAGGGGCTCTAGGTGCATGGGCTTCAGTAGTTGTGGCACGTGGGCTCATTAGTTGTGGCTTGCAGGCTCAGTAGTTGTGGCACACAGGCTTAGCTGCTCCGCAGCATGTGGGATCTTCCCGGACCAGGGCTTGAACCCATGTTCTGCATTGGCAGGTGGATTCTTAACCACTGCGCCACCAGGGAAGCCCACCTTCTTGCGTGTATGTAACTATTGTGTACTTTAGTTGTATTTTTTAACTCCCCAAAGACACTATTACTGTTATTTTATACAGTGTTAGTTTAAATGTATCTAAATATTTACCACTTTCTGTGTTCTTTTTTCCCTCTTCAAAGATGGGATTACTTTCCTTAGCCTAAGTATATCCTTTAATATTACTTTACTGAGGATCTGTGGTGGCAAATTTTCTTTTGACCTTCATTAAAAATAAATAGGACTATTGGTATATTTAGGTCTTTCAAATTTAAAGTGGTTGAGATATTTGGATTAATATCTACATGTTTGTGACTGTTTTCTACTCACTGTTCTTGTTATTTCCTTTTTTCTGCCTTTTCTAGTTTTTATTGTGTTGTGTATGATTCTATTTTTCTCTCCTCTCAGTATATCAATTATTACTTCTTTTTAGAGTTGTGTTTAGTGGCTGCCCTAGAGTTTGCAATGTACATTTACAACTAATCTACATCTCCTTTCAAATAGCACTGCACTATTTTATAGGTAGTGCAGGTATCCTTAAAACAGAGTATTCCCAATTCTTCACCCCCATCCTTTTAACATTGCTAACATTCATTTCACTTATCCATATGTTATAATTATCCCATACACTGTTGCTATTATTACTTTAAACAGTTATTAGATCAATTAAGAAGAAAAATGAAATTTTATTTTCATCTATTCCTTCTCTAGAGCTCTTCCTTTCTTTAAGTAGATCCGTGTTTCTGAACTAAATTAATCTCCTTTCCTCAGCAGAACTTCTTTTAACATTTTATGCAAGGCAGGTCTTCTACGACTAATTCTCCCAGATTTTTGTCTGTGAAAGTCTTCCTTTTGCCTTCACTTATGAAGGGTACTTTCACTGGACACCAAATCTTACATGGGTGATCTTTTTCTTTCTTTCAACACTGAATAAATAGTTCACTACCTTCTTGCTTGCATGGTTTCTAATGAGAATTCTAATGTAATTTTTATCCTTGTTCTTTATAAGGAACAAGTAAGCTGTTTTTTCCTCTGGCCTCTTTCAAGATTTCCTTATTGTCTTTGGTTTTCTGTAATTTGAGTAAAATATGCCTAGGTGTAGATTTTTTGCTGTTTATTTACCTTTCTGGGTATTTTCCGAGCTTCCTGGATCTGTGCTTTGGCGTGTGTCATTAATTTTGGAAATTTATCAGCCTTTATTGCTTCAAATATTTCTTCTGTTCCTTCCTTTTTTTTTACTTCTGATATTCCCATTACTTGTACGTTACACCTTTTGTAATTGTCCTCACAGTTCTTGAATGTTTTGTTGCATTTTTTTCATTTCTTTTTCTCTTTGCATTTGAGTTTGGGAAGTTTCTACTGAGGTATCTTCAAGCTCAGTGATTCTTTCCTTGGCTGTGTCAAATCTGCTGATGAGCCCAGCATTCTTCATTTTCATTACAGTATTTTTAATTAATTTCTAGCATTTCATTTTGATTCTTTCTTAGAGTTTCTACCTCTCTGCTTACAAAACCCATATATTCTCTTGTATGTTTACTTTTTCCATTAGAGCCCTTAATATATTTATTGTTGTTATGTTAAATTCCCTATCTGATAATTATAACATCTGTGTTATGTCTGAGTCTGGTTTTGATGCATGTCTCTCCAGATTGTAGTTTTAAATTTTTTGCTGAGAGCTGGATATGACATATCAGAACTGAGGTAATTAATTAGGCTTTTAATCTGGTTAGGAGCAGGTTGTGTTTAAGGCTTGCTGAAGCTATAGGTGTTAAGAGGTTTCAGTTTCCTCTAATTTCCTTGTTCTTATTTTTTTCCCCCTGTTGTCTTTGAGTTTCCCTAAGAACACCTTCTTAAATAGCTGTGTTCTGTAGGTCTCCCAGTTGTAATTCTGGATTATACTGGAACT
Source organism: Balaenoptera musculus (assembly GCF_009873245.2). Lineage (NCBI taxonomy): Eukaryota > Metazoa > Chordata > Mammalia > Artiodactyla > Balaenopteridae > Balaenoptera > Balaenoptera musculus. Next base: position 118,881,709 of record NC_045787.1, read on the forward strand.
CTGTTAATATGATTGTAAGGTGTTGGGGATGTGGAGTGTTTTATACTTTTATGGTTAAATCTCAGGTTTTTCTTTTTTCTTTTTTGTTTTTTTTTAAATTAATTATAGTAGGCCTGAGTCCCTAGGCTCTGACCTTTAGACGTGCTTCTGAACCTTTTTTTTTTTCCCTCCTCCTTCTCCTCCCTTACATGAGATACGAAGGTAAAGGGGGCTGGAATTATCTATTTGCCCGTTTCGCCACGTCAGAAACATGAGGGAATCTTTCTCTGATCTTCACCTTGAAAACCTGGTGGGGCTTCTGGAGGTAAACCCCAGAAAACTGTGGGGGACAACCCCCCTAAGACTGGGTCCCCAGAGTTTTTAACATGCCAGCTTTTCCTCACTTCATCTCCAGAAATTCATCAAAAATACTGTAAGTGTTCCTATGTTACTGGCTCCAGTAGCTTCTGTTTCCAGAAAGCTGATCTCGGCTGAGCTTCTCTGTATTTGCCTGTTTCTCCAGATTTTCAGGTAGTGGTTTGCCCTGTGACCTTACTTCACTGATGGATCTAAAAAGAAGTCATTGACTGTCAGTTTGCTCAGCTTTTACTTATTTGTGAGGATGGGAATGATAACTGCCAAGCTGTTTAATTGTGAGAGCTGAAACTGGAAAGCCACCCTCATTTTTCAATTTTTTTTTCCTTAGCTTTCTGAAAAAACTTTTACTCCACTTTCTTCAATTGCTGCTGTTCTGGAAAGTTTTCAGCCATTATATCTTTTCTCCTTTCATTTTGGATCTCTGATAATTATAATAAGACCAGAGCTTTTTTCAGCTGGTGTGCTATGAATGGGTTACAAATGTGTTGATAATGTCTGTTATGCTGGTTGCCACTGGTTGCAAGTAGCCTTATTCATTTACCTCATTGTGCTACGTATGAATGATATTTTTTATGTTCATTATGACATGAAAAGAGTTGTGAAGCACTGTTTTAGACCTCCTCCCTCAATCATGCCTCTTATTGTTGTTCATTTACATACATACATAACACACATATATAAATAATGAATACATGTACATGTATACACACATATATATGCATCTTAAAAATTGTATTCTGGCTAATTTCTTCAGATATGTATTTCAGTTTAAAGTCTCTTCAAATGCATCTAATCTGCCTTTAGAGCCATCATTTTTTTTTTACAATTGCACTTGTCTTTAAACTTACTAAGTATACTAATTTACCAGGCTTTGCAAATATCCTCTAAGAGAAAGCTAGCTTCAGAATGCAGCTTACCTCTTTCAGTACCTGCCTGCACAAAGTTTTAGTCTAGCATTTTTTAGTGGGAGGTAAGGATACCTATGTCAGAGTAGAAGTCTAATTATATCTTAAGGTATGTATTTTCATTCTTCTGATTTTATTTTTTTTTTAAAGAACCAGTGATATATACTGGTTCAATTTACTTTTTCTTATCATCTACAATGGAAAAAAAAATACATATAGCTCAGTGAGTCTGGAATGTATAAAACTTAAAGCATCATTTTTTACCAGTAAGGTTAGTCAGTATCTTAGCACTGACCTGTACCTGGATATTACCAATCAAAATGATTCATGATCAGAAATTTAACTGTTTCCTCAAATAACATCAAGCTCACTTCTTTAACAAGAGTACTGCTATAGGTAACCTTAAAAATTAGTATTTTTAATGGGTTGTGGAAATTTTTCTTACTTTGATTGAAATATTAATATTCCTTAAATCTAGTGACATTAAACAACCTTTTGTAAAATGAAGATAGTATGAAAGCATTAATATTGATGTGTGCTTTGGAAAAGCTTAAACAGGTATAGTCATGTGCAGTTATTTAGCAACTTTGAAACCACAGTTGTTACTAATGGAATGAAACCTTTTTTTAAAAATTGGAAAGCTACTTGTTTGTATATGAAAGAGGTACTCAGCTATCAACTCTGTATTTTATAAATACTAACCTAATCATTTTTACTGGAGTGACCTGAAGTTTATAATGCTAACTGGTTCACAGACCTTCTTTTATTAGTTGTTGAAAATGCCACATTTTTACTAAGGTAGATAGACGAGATACTTCGTATTTTTCAAAAGTTTTCTAGTATGCCTTTCCTAGCTGAAAGTAGTCTCACTGAAGTTCATATACCAATAACTTCATCTAAACTTTCAAGATTGTTCTATAAACTCTAGATAGAATCTGTCCAGCAGTCCAGCTCCAGTGCTGCATTAACCAACCTTCTAATAGTAATCAAGCACACCTTTTGTAGGTTATATCTTTTTCTCCCATAATTTTTTTTTTAAATTAATTTTTACTGGAGTATAGTTGATTCACAATGTTGTGTTAATTTCTGCTGTACAGTAAAGTGAATCAGTTATATTGTATATATACATATACCCACTCTTTTTAGATTCTTTTCCCCTATAGGCCATTACAGAGTATTGAGTAGAGTTCCCTGTGCTATATGGTAGGTTCTTATTAGTTATCTATTTTATGTATAGTAGTGTGTATATGTCAATTCCAATCTCCCAATTTATCCCTCCCCCCGCTTCCCCCTTGGCAACCATAAGTTTTTCTACATCTATGACTCTTTCTGTTTTGTAAATAAGTTCATTTGTATCATTTTTTATTAATTAATTAATTAATTTATTTATTTATTTTTGGCTGTGTTGGGTCTTCACTTCTTGTGTGAGGGCTTTCTCTAGTTGCGGTGAGCGGGGGCCACTCTTCAATCGCGGTGCACGGGCCTCTCACTGTCGCAGCCTCTCTTGTTGTGGAGCACAAGCTCCAGATGCGCAGGCTCAGTAGTTGTGGCTCACGGGCCTAGCTGCTCTGCGGCATGTGGGATCTTCCCAGACCAGGGCTTGAACCAGGGTCCCCTACATCGGCAGGCAGATTCTCAACCACTGCGCCACCAGGGAAGCCCCATTTGTATCATTTTTTAAGATTTCATGTATAAGCAATATCATATGATATTTGTCTTTCTCTGTCTGACTGACTTCACTCAGTATGACAATCTCTAGGTCCATCCATGTTGCTGCAAATGACATTATTTTGTTCTTTTTTTATGGCTAATACTCTACTCTATTGTATATTACCACATCTTCTTTATCCATTCCTCTGTTGATGGACATTTAGGTGGCTTCCATGTCTTGGCTATTGTAAATAGTGCTGCAGTGAACATTGGGGTGCATGTATCTTTTCGAATTATGGTTTTCTACAGATATATGTCTTGGAGCGGGATTGCTGGATCATATGGTAGCTCTATTTTTAGTTTTTCAAGAAACTTTTTATACTGTCCTCCATAGTGGGTGTATCAATTTACATTCCCACCAACAGTGCAAGAGGGTTCCCTTTTCTTCACACCCTCTCCAGCATTTACTGTTTGTAGATTTTTGTGGTGCTAGCCATTCTGACTGGTGTGAGGTGATACCTCATTGTAGTTTTTGATTTGCAGTTCTCTAGTGATGTTGAGCAGCTTTTCATGTGACTCTTGGCCATTTCTTTGTCAGTATTTCTTCTTTGGAGATATGTCTATTTAGATCTTCTGCCCATTTTTGATTGGGTTATTTTTTTGATATTGAGCTGCATTAACTGTTTGTATATTTTAGAGATTAATCCTTTGTTGGTTGGTCACTTTGTTTGCAAATATTTTCTCCCATTCTGTGGGCTGTCTTTTCGTTTTGTTTATGGCTTCCTTTGCTGTGCAAAAGCTTTTAAGTTTTATTAGGTCTCATCTGTAATTTCGTATACACAGTAGTACTCATTGTATAACTAAAATTTTTCACCAAATAACAGTGTAGTAGAGAAACAAAAATCATTCTTGTTGGCATTCCTTCTCTGTGTCTTCTATACTGGCATTGTCAAAGGTTGCAGGACAGAAGAAGGCTGTAGATATTCCAGATCAGTAGAGACCTCCTCCTCCCTGCCATGTGATTCATATACCTCTCCATTTCTCCATGATACCTATCTATCTTATTAATCTTGGTATCACTGACTGTACCTTTCTAAAATTTTACATTTATGAAAATCTAAGGTACCTGACTAGCAGGAAATAGTAGACTTGGTATAATCATTAGTGCTTTGTATACAAATAAACCTGTGCTTTGTATACAAATAAACCTTTGTTTCTAGACTTCTATATTTTACGCTTTTGAATATTTAGGTGACTATTTATTAGAAGAGAGTAGGTGTTCTACCAACCTGAAGAGAGAAGCAGTAAGGTTTTCATACAGAGATACTCTTCATAAGATACCTGAAGTCTGTTTAACTCAGAGGAAACATATAGCATATGTTTACATTGGTCATACATGCAGGGTAAAGCCATTCTCTGCCTGTGAAAGACAAATATCAGTGTTTGAGTTAGGAAGAAATAATTCTTGTTCCCCAAAAAAGTACTTTTTTGTTCTATTTTGCAAAGCCATGAACTCATCTAACTATTGCAATTAATGCTAATTCTCTCTGGATTAGAATTTTGGAAAACTTTCCTTAATATAGTGGAGAAATTATTATTCTACATTTGTTTTATTTAAGTATTTTAGAATTTATTTCTACAGAATTTATTACCAGGTTTTATGGTAGTATTTGAATATGTCCAGTTAGACAACACAGTTTTTAAAATCCTACCCATTTGAAAATCAAACGGTATTTTTTTTCACAGCATTCCATTCTAAAGACAACTATATGTGATACTGTTTACAGTTATGTAGAGGGTCAGAATTAGAACTTGACTGTAGGCTTTCTGATACCCAAAATCCGCCTCTGACTGACATTATGCGACTGAATATTCTTCCAACTAAAGGTACCCCAAATGAATTCTCAATTAGGATTCTCAACAGTTAGTATCACATCTATGATTTTCAAATAGACTCTCAAACACTAAGAGCCTGAAACTGAGCCTCATTCATGCTTTTAAAAATGCCTCAAGATCTGTTTTTTTTTTTTAAATTTTCTGACAAAGTGATCTTGGACTTCTTAACAGAAAAAAAAAAAGATGATTATTATCACAACAGCATAAGGATACAAGAATGGGAAATAAGAATGCCCACTTAAAAGCTGTTGTTTCTGTAAGCCATTTATCCTCCAATAAAGTTGAACACTGAGAAGAAATTTCTGTTAACTCCTACTTTATGTAAGAAATACCAGGTTATGCTATAACTGTTAAAGTCTAAATTTGAGTGCCCCCCAAATAAAAACTCTGAATTAGATTAATTTTATAAAAGAGGATATGTTGGTGTTTCATATAAATTCAGAGTTTTAATCCCAATTAAATGACTTCAAATTGCCTTTTAGAAAGTGACTATGAAGAGTAAATATAGTCAACAACATGTTGTTTTGGTTTAAAGATTTTTTTTTTTGATGTGGACCATTTTTAAACTCTTTATTGAATTTGTTACAACATTGATTCTGTTTTATGTTTTGGATTTTTGGCTGCGAGGCATGTGGGATCTTAGCTCCCCAACCAGGGATCGAACCCACACCCCCTGCATTGGAAGGCGAAGTCTTAACCACTGGACCGGCAGGGAAGTCCCTGTCAACATGTTTTTAACTTTTTAAGTAAGCATGGTCAGATTCTGAAATGAGCAAGTACTAAGAAATTTCAAATGTCTTTGAATATACATATAAGTAAGCTACATATTTTGATCAGTTAAATTTGATCAAACAACTTAAAATCTTGTCAAATTGTGATGCAGTGGTTTGAGCAGTCTTTTTTGGCAATAGATAGTCAAGGTGACTTCTTTCTTTGAAGTAGATACCTAAGAGTATGTGTGGAGATCTGGTCTGGTGAACCACATGGCAGTGCCTACTAACTGAGAGCAGAGATATGGCCCCTTCTTGGAATACAAAGAGTCTGATTATAGTACATATTTCACATGCCTCTTGTCATGTTTCTTCTCACTATGAAGACTGGTCTTCTCCTTCAGGTCTCACTCAGCTCAAATGAATGACACCTCCTCCAAGAAGCTATTAGCCACCCTATCTGAAAAAGACCTCTCTCTAGTAAAAACTCCATCACAGTCTGAGATTATTTTATTTGATGGTTATCTGTGTCTCCCCAACTAGAGTGTAAGCAATAAAGGTCAGGAACTTTGTCTTGTCCTCTGCTAATACTGTACCAGGCACATATTAGGAGTGTGGTCAGTATTTGATGTTCCCCTGTAATCCATTTTCCATCATGTTTTCCTCTGTTTGAAACCCCCCCTCCCCCGTGCACTGGTTTCTTCATGCTCTGAGAATAAAATCTAAACTCTATTTCATGGCCTACAAGATGCTGCTTGACTTGGTCCCTGTCCACTTCTCTAAACTCACAGAATATCCTCAGTGGCTTTCTCTCAGTTCCTTACACATGCCAAGGTTGTTTCCAGCCTTTGTACTCATCTTTTCTGCCTGAGATGCCCTACCTTTCCTATAAGCTTGTTCTTTTGTACTATTTAGTGCTCAGCTATTTAGAGAGGCCTTCTATGGTCCCCGAATCTAACGTAGCCTATACCCCTCTCCCTTCTCCTCCCCACACACTATTCTCTCATGGCTCTCGGAAATAATTTTGGTCATTTATTTGATTTTCCTCATCAGTATGTTAGCAGGGGCCTCATCTATTATATAGCTCAAGCTCTTAAATAGTGTCTGGCACTTGGTAAGTACTCAAATATGATTATTACCAATAGAGCAGCAACACCAAGTTTAACTCAATAATTCAGCCTCTTTTAAAATAGTTAGAGCTAGCATCATCCAGTCTCTACTAAAATAGATACAATAATTCGAGCTTACTACATAAGGCAAGCCCCCTCCCATTTCACACTCAGCTCAGCTCAAATAGATGCTTTTCTATAACTTCTACCTGTTATTTTTGTGCCTGGCATACCCAACAGATAAAACAATATGTTTGCTTTATCTTCACAGGATATCTTTTTAGGCTGTCCTCATCATTCTCAAGTGTCCTTTTCTCCTTCCTCCATTCATCCTCTGTTCATCAGTTGATGTTAATTTCCAAACTCCTTGCCACTCTGGACATATTTACAATTGTCAGTCAGTCACTGTTACTTTTAATATGGCATCCTGAACACAAACTACTAATGCCATCATTAACTCACATAGAGTACAACAAGACTATTATTCTAATAATGTGGTTTAAGACTTCATTAATTTTTTTGGAATCCTTAGTCAGTAGCACCCAGAGCTCACAATTTTAAAATCTCTACCTTTTTTCACATGAACACGAATCTCCTTCATTTTTCACTCTGCCCAGACCAATGGGTATGTATATATGAGTGTGTGACTCTCCTGTTTGCATTCTAATAAAGGAAATAAGCTGTGAGTACTAAAAGGTAGAAAGTGATAAGAGCTAGGGATGTACAGCAGAGAGGCTTTACATGGTGGTATGAACATCATGAGCTAGGGGTATGTTTGAAGAATAGATCATTCTGAGTGGGAACAAAGAGTATGTGAAGGAGAACAACGAGAGATAAAATTAGGCCGGATTCTGGGAAGCCAGAAACCATGCTGAGTATGCACTGAGTGCTCACTGAAGACACCTGTGTGTTGGGGTGATAACATTATATGATCAAACTGCGTTAGGAAGAAAAACTTAGCATGATGGAGGATAAACTGGAGGCGGAAAACTAGTTAGAAAACAACTGCAATGGGTAAGGGGGAATGGATATCTGAAGTATTTCACAGGCCTAGAGGACTAGAGAATAGCTGATTTATCAAATCTTAAAGTGTGGTTGGTTCTCTCCCAAATTTAAAAATAAAATCTTGTTCCCATGTTCTTTCCAAGTCACAGACATTGAGTGAGCCTTGCCATGCAAAGAGATACCTCTTGTCTCTGGGTCCAGACCTGTCATCCCCTCATCCTAGTTGTCCTCATCTGTAATTGTCCCTGCTGAAAGCAAGATCAGTATGAATTGCATCATGCAGTGCAAACACTGCATCTGTTTCCTTTCTGAAATAGGGTTATATAATTAAAACAACGCCACAGTAAGATTCCTTTTTACTTGCTGTAGACTTTACTGACCCAAAGCAATGCTATTTAAAAAAATATCCTTAAATATGTCCTGGTACAGTAATAATGCCACATGTAATTTGCTCTGCATTACACTTGGCCTGCCTTAAGCATTGATAAACTCTATTTCAAGTTTGCCCAGTTCCAAGACACCTGGTAGGATTGATTCAGTCCTGAAGGAATATGAATACAGGGAAAATGACTCACAAATGACTTACTCATTAATAATCAGATCAGGAGCAAAACACAGCAAGTTTGAACTTGATTGTCTATATGATCTCCACCCCAGGGCGAATGACATGAGGAACATCCATGAATATTGCAGTAGGGTCATTTGGTCATCCAGATGTAAGTTCCTGAATCCTGAATTAAGAGGAATAAAGGTATAAGGAAACATTCTAGTTGCCAAAGAGAAGATCATCTCTCTGGGAACTGCCAAAGACAGTTTTGGAGGACTCTTAACAGAGAGAGGAAATGAAGGACAAACTGGGCACAGTTTTCCTTTGTCATCTGACATGTTAAGCACCAAAGCCCTCAGTACTTTTTAATAGCATTCAATGTAAGAAAACTTAAGAGTTGCCAGTTTTTGTCACCTTTTGCCTATGTGAGTAAATATGGACTAAATAGTAAAATGCTATACTAAATAGTAAAATAGAAAGCCAAGAGTCCTGTCCTGGGATGTTACTCATTCAGTGAATTTAAGTTAAACAAACTTCCCCTGATATTTATACCTCTTTCCCCCTTGATGGAGTGGGGATGGCAGGAGGCCATGGGACCAGGGCGATAGAAAGCCCGAATGTTTTATTTAAAAGATTCTTAAGACTTGTGCCTTAGCTACGTTATCTTTGCATCTTACCTGGTATCGCCTTCGCCCATTTCACCGCTGCGATCACCTGCCGCCCACCTAACATGTTGAGTGTGGTCATGATCCGCCAAGTTGTATCTGGAATGGAGCTGTCGTAGCCCGCATATATCACCTCCGGCTCAATGACCTCCAGCAGTGACACCAGGGTAGGGGTGAGTTGCGGTAACGTTGCAGGGACTATTGTTTTGTTAGCAGAATTTTCAGAAGTTTCCTGTGAGACTCCTGTAGTGGCCTGCTGAATTCCTTTTATCTTTTTCTTTGTTTTTCGAGCTGTGGGTATATTAAAAAAAATACACAGAAATCAGCTGTAATGGGAAAATCTGGGCAGCACAGTTTATTAAAGAGGTATTTTAATTTCTGCAACTATTTAATTTGAAAGAGGAGAAATCTTTTATTTAGCAATTATGATAAGAAGAGAAAAACACATTTTTGCCTGAAAGCAAAGGATCAAGAGGAACCCGTTCATTTATTAATTTCCTCTACAGATAAGCCATTCTTCATTATAGTTATACTTTATATCAAATTAAGTGTCTTACAACACTATGTTAAAACAATATAAACAAATCACTCACCTAGATTCTTCCATAAAGTAATTTCTGTCTCAGTTTCACCCCAAAGTAAAAATTTTCATTAGTTATACAAGGCAAATTACTTTTATTATCAATTGAAAGAAAGAATCTCAGTTTGTAATCCCAGACTAGTAACTGTGGCTTACGGTTAATCTAATTATGGGTATATGTAATGAAGAGAGTGATACTGTTTATACGCTTGCAAAAAGTCCACTTCTTATCAAGACAGTAAGATGACATAGGAGATCACACACTAAAAAGAGTATTAGTTCTAACAGCAGAAAAATCCACTTTTTACCTTTATATGATGGATACTATATGGGACTTAAAAACCTTTGAAGAGAAAAACTTTAAATTTCTTTACATAAATTACCAGTGGGTAATTTCCCTTTTATAAGAGATTTATATTCATGACTCTATAAGCCTAAAGTATCCATTTTCAGGTAATATATAAAGTAACTAAAACCATCTTTTATTTTTGACTTAGTTTGGAACAGTACAGTCAAATTACAGCATGGATTCTATAGATTTTTTAGTCTTCATACTCTTGAATTTACTTGTTCTAGTGACAAATAAAAATATTAGGCAAGAAAAGAATTTTAGTATTCCTAAAGAGAAAGCACTCAGAACTCCAAGGAAGGGCAAGGAATGTAATTTGTATGAAAGAAGAAATGTACCTATCTCAGTTGTCAGGTATACGAACCATTTTGCTAAGGGAAAAGTAAATGCTAATCACATTTAAAAATAATTATTAGATCCTCTGTCCCTAAAATGCCAAAGTACCTAGTTTGTGGAGGACAGATGTGGTGGCGAGAACTATGTATCTCAACGTACAGTGTTAGAAAGGGAAAAAACCCTGTTGTTTACATTGAATAGAATGGTCCCATTTCTTATTGTGCTCTGTGCTGAGACATTTAAGAATTTTTAGTTAACATTTCAAAACAGAGAAACAGGATCGCGATAGATCTGTTCTAATTTATTTTACCATGCTCTATTGAAGATACAGTATGCTGTAGTAGTAGAGAGAGCATAAATATGAAACCAGCATGTTTGAATATAACCCTGACTCTGCCACTGAGTAGTTGGGTATCTGTGCAAGTTACTCCCTGGGCCTTAGTTTCCTCTTCTGTAAAATGAGGATAATATTAGTACCTACCTCACAGGGTCCGTTGATAATTAAGTCAGTTAAAATATATAAAATGTGTAAAATAGTTCTTGGCATATGTTAAGTGCTATATAAGAATGATCATTGCTGCAACTGGTAGTAAAATACAGTTGTAGAATATTTTGAATTCACGTAGTCCAAGTCTACAGAGAAGTGATGAAGTTTTAAAAAAGGAAGAGCTCCTACACGTAAGGAAACCCTTTAAACAACCAAAGGTATCTCACTGACACCCAGATCTCCAAATCATGGAATGTACTTTGTTGACAAAGTAAACAAGAACATGCATATCCCCAATCAATACACTGAAACAGTACTGTAAAAACTTCAATTAACCATAACTTTAAATTTGTCTAGAATATGTGTTCCTACACTCCACATTAGAACAAAGAAGAAAGGACAATGACAAACTGGAGGATTTTAAAGTCTTCTCACCATAAAACTAGAAGAGAACATAGGCAAAACATTCTGATAAGAAAATAAGTCTGTCTCCCAAGGCAATAGAAATGAAAACCAAAATAAACAAATGAGACCTAATCAAACTTACAAGCTTTTGCACAGCAAAGGAAACCATACAAAAAAAAATGAAAAGACAATCTACAGACTGGGAGAAAATATTTGTAAATGATGTGACTGACAAGGGCTTAATTTCCAAAATATACAAACAGCTCATACAACTCGACAACAAAGAAACAAACAACCCATTCGAAAAACAGGCAGAAGACCTAGATAGACATTTCTCCAAAGAAATACAGATGGCCAATAGGCACATGAAAAGATGCTCAACATTGCTAATTATTAGAGAAATGCAAATTAAAACTACAATGAGGCACCACCTCATGCCAGTCAGAATGGCCATCATTAAGAAGTCTACAAATAACAAGTGCTGGAGAGGGTGTGGAGAAAAGGGAACCCTCCTGCACTGCTGGTGGGAATGTAAGTTGGTATAACTACTGTGGAAAACAGTATGGAGGTTCCTCAGAAAATGAAAAATAGAGTTACCATATGATCCAGCAATCCCACTCCTGGGCATATATCCAGACAAAACTATAATTCAAAAAGAGGGATGCATCCCTATGTTCATAGCAGCACTGTTCACAATAGCCAAGACACGTTAACAACCTAAGTCTCCATCGACAGATGAATGGATAAAGAAGATATGGTACATGTACACAGTGGAGTACTACTCAGACATAAAAAAAACCCCAAAAATAATGCCATTTGATGCAACTAGAGATTAGCATACTAAGTAAAATAAGTCAGAAAGAGAAAGACAAATACCATATGATATCACTTATATGTGGAATCTGAAATATAGGACACAAATGAACCTATCTACGAAACAGAAACAGACTCATGGACACAGAGAATAGACTGGTGGCTGCCAAGGGAGAGTGTGGTGGGAGAGGGCTGGATTGGGAGTTTGGGATTAGCAGATGTGAACTGGTACATAAAGAATGGATAAATAACAAGGCCCTAATGTATAGCACAGGGAACTACATTCAGTATCCTGTGATAAAGTATGACGGAAAAGAATATGAAAAGAATGCATATATATGTATAACTGAGTCACTCTGCTGTACAGCAGTAATTACCACAACACTGTAATTCAACTATACTTCAATAAAAAATAAAAACGTAAAAAAATAAAGATCAAAGGAAAAAAATGAAAAAAATCATCTTCTATACTCAATATATAATCAGTTTAATTTCTTACTGCTTATCTATAGTCCTAAGAGAGAACTGATGCTTCTGAATAAAGCTCAGAAAGGCCTATTGAGCCCAACTGTGTTGTGCTATGTACTATTTTCACATAACTGGGGCAAGGAGTCGTTAATTGAATTAGTTAAGCAATCACTATTTTTAATCACAATTTAGTTAATAAGATTTTACTCTAAAGTTCCTGACCCCTTGGAGCATACAGGAGATTAGCAGTCAATATATGATCTCTACAGAAGTGTTCGTGAGTCTGTGATAGCTCCATTTCATTCTTAAGAAAAGTAAAGAAATCTTATTTAGCTTAAAACTTAGCTTAAAAATATTAGTTATGAAATCTGATACCATAAGCCTCCTTGCCTATAAGTTCCACTTGACCCTTATGACAAAAATAAAACTATAATTACCTTAAAATGAAAAACCATTTAGGATCACCGTTAAAAACCTTACTGTACTCTAATGCCAGGCACTTTAAGCAGTGAAGAAGGCTGCCTTAAAATAAATCTTGAGAATCACTTGGTATGGAGCAACAGTATCAAAATACAGCACTTGCAGTACTAAATTACATTTATGGAGAGCACTGGGCTCTGAGAGAGTTGACTGCTTCTGCAGAATTACTCTGGCACTATCATGAAACTGCCTGGCTTAGGGGAAACACTGCGATGAACAAGAGAACATTTTTAAAGATTGTTTAAAAAAAAAACAGAGAAGAACAATGTAGTTTAGCCATGTGTTTCATGCTTAAGTACTAAGTATTATTGCCCACCAAAGACTTCTGGGACACACACATACCTACTCCAAATAAAAGTTTTATATATACTGGAATAATTAAAAACAAAAGTGAGGCTTTCACACTAAAACCACATATACACAAAAACTCCATTAGATTTTTTAAAGCCTTTCTTTAAATTTTTCTACAAGTAGAGTTACATTATCAACTGCATGATATGTGCTACCTAATAACTAATATATTATTAAATAACAAACTAGAACTGTGTAGTGTAAGTGGACATAAGGTTAATCTTGGTTCTACTTGAAGGTGGTTTCAATATGAGGGTCCAAAATAACCTCTTTGAGTAGAAGAATGTATATCAAAGATTAGCATGTAGTAGCTCTTGACAAAGGCAGGTTTCCCCACTATTCTGATATTTTATATGACAACTTATAGAAGCATGCAGTGTGGTTGTTTTTTATTTCAGTGTTTTGAGAAATTGCAGCTTAGTTTAAGTTGTACGTTTAAATTTTATTCATTCAAAAAAGTTGACTTTTCAACAGAAGACTTTTCAACGGATTAGAAATGGCAGTGATGGTATATTTGATAATACAGAGAAAATGAGATGTCACTCGCTGCCTTGGTCTTCTGGTGAGGTGAAGGCAAAGGGCACTACAGTTGTTACTAAATTGTAAGAAGGAGGAGAAATGGGACAAACTTACTAACCTGGTCCATCAGAATCATTATTTTATAGGTGATACATCTTATTTCTTTTGAATAAAAAAATTCCCTTATACTTGGGATAGGGAAGGAATTGCTCAAAAGAGCATTATATGCTTAAAGCTCCAAAGATCAAAGTTAAGCTTGATGTGTATTTGGGAAAGCACCTAAAATGTTACTGGGTAAGCAACCACACTATATTAGTGATATGACAGAATTTTATTTGAGCTTGTCCTTTGAGTAAACTTATTTCTAAATATAAGATAGCTGAGATGAAAACATGGGGATTAAAGGAAAGTAGTAAAACTGGGGCTGGAGAAAAAAATATATAAACCAAGCACTAAAACCTGACATGCGTTAGTATATATTTATTTAAATGGTGAGAGAACAGAAAAATGAAACTTAAAATATGCACAGAAATGTGATATGTAAGAAAGTTAGGAATAACTATCTGGTTTTTTTTGTAACAAGAAGAAATTATCCTTGTGGCACTGAATGTGTAATCAATCTCTGTAGCTTTTGTAACACCTACAAGAAGATGGGCATTTATCATTTTCTTTTTTCTTTTTTTTTTAACATTTTTGGGGTTTTGTTTTTTTGGCCGCAGCATGCGGGATCTTAGTTCCCCAACCAGGGATTGAACCCATGCCCCCTGCATTGGAAGCGCAGAGAACCGCTGGATCACCAGGAAAGTCCCAGCTTATCATTTTCTTTAAAGCAATGTTTAACATGTTGATACTCTGTAATAAAGTGATTGGTGTGTCATGAAGGTCTGTAAACATGGTGAAGAAAAGACTAATTTAATCTGTCTTTTTTGCTATCGAAGTAATAAGAAGAACTGAGAAGATAATGTTGTGTGTCTGGTTTGGGGAATCAGACTATAGTCACACCCATAAATCTACTTTATATTTAAAAACATATACACACAGTGTGTCCTAGATAGCACCAACAGTCTCTCTTCTGTCAAAAGAACCACATGGTTTCCATTCTCCCTCTAATATCACCATATTAGACAAGATTAGTCTTTCCAAAATACAAGTCTGATCATATCTCTGCCCTTATTTTCCACCTAACTCCTAGATTTAAAATTCAATGTTGCTTCTTCTAGGAAGCTTTCCCTGCCTTTTAGGACAGAATTAGGTGACCTTCCTCTTGCTCCTGTAGCTCTCTATTTCTTTTGTAGTGTGCTGTACCATTTTGTGATTGACTCTGCAACCTAACTAGACAGTAAAGTACTTGAATACAGGCACTATTTTACTGATGTTGAATGCAGACACTGTTTTATTCGTTTTATGTCTAGTGCTTGCCTTGGTGAGTACTTGCTGAATCAAAGTGCACAGGGGTTATTAGATCACCACTACCACCTTCATGGAACTTGCAGTTTCAACTAAGGCAAAATTCCAAACTTTTTTCCAGAGGAAAGATTTTAAATGATGAGATCAATTTTAATTATACAGCTTGTTATATAAACCAGGATATGAAACTTATAACTAGTTTCAGATTTCTTCTTTGCTTGAAAAACAAAACAAACAAAACCCATCCAATGCCTCCTTGAGGAGTTTTTCCCCCCCTGTAGATTTGTAACAAAAGATTTATATATACACATATGTGCCAAGTAAAAGGTAAATAACAGAATAATGGACATGCAACTATATCTGGTATAAAAACATTTCTAACCCTAGCAAATAGTTTTGAGGTTGAAAAAAGAAATAAGAAAGATCAAAGTAATGTTTCTTCAAGTCTTATAAGTTTCATTATTACATAATTTTCTTTCTTAGCATATAGTCTGGCTACACTGAATTCAGTGTGTACAGTAAAAGTTGGTGAATAAACAAGCAGAATATGAAATACTCATTAAAAAATCCTGCTTTTAATTATTACATCTGCTTATGTATATTTTAAAAAGTAAAACAAATTTTTATATGATGCAGAGACAGTTCATTTTAGATATTTACATTACCTTCCAGGTTCATTCCTGCTTGAAGACATTTTCTATAGCGGCATGCTGGGCAGTTTTTTCTTCGAATTTTATCAATGATGCAATCATTTCTTCCAGCACAAAGATAATTGTGCTGTCCTATATGGAAAATAAAGGCACTGTTAAAATTTCACAGGCCTTAAAGGATATTTTTATGGAGAGGCTCTTTGCTGTTGTTGTTGTTTTGGGTGGAACATAGCCAAGGACCAAAGGCACTGATTAAGGAACATATAGTGTACTTTCTTACATTCATTACAAAGTTGAGAGGTCAACTTAAAATAAAAAGCCTTTCGTATTCTGTTTGACATAGTTCATTAAAAAAAAACTTTACTGCAGTATACATATAGAAAAGCTCACAAATCCTAAGTGTACCACGTAACCTAATAAATTTTCGTAAGCCAAACACTTCCATGTAATCAGCTCTCATATCAAGCAGCAGAACGGTTCCCCCACAAACCCTCTTCTTGCCCCCTTCCAGTCACTACCTACCAGGGGTAACCTCTTTCTTGATAAGCTGTTCTTTAAATTGTGCTTTAAACAGTTTCTTCTTCTAACAATTATAGAAGATCTCTGTATTTTATTTATTTATTCTATTTATAGAAGATCTCACTATTTTATTATGACTTCTAACTTAATGCTAAGGAGGACTAGAGAAAGAGGAAACTGGTTTAAAAATACTGTGAGAGTCCCAAAGGGAAAATGACTTTAATTCAGCATTGTACCACCGTATGCAAATAAAGCGTGGTCCCCTTCCAAATTTTTAAATAAAGTGATAGGTAAACACTTAAATTATGTTAAGGTCGCCAGCAATTAGTTAGGTGTATCACAGACTTGGCAAACTAAGCTACTGTATATAGGACTTAGGGAGATTTGTTCATTATTTCACATGCTTTTTGACTCCAAATACTGAAGATCGTTACTGTCTAAAATCTTCTGCCACCCAGTATTAAATGTGCTAAGAGGTAGAAATGCAGTTTTCACCTGTCAAAAATTTTCAAGGAAAATTTAAAAGGGAAAGACAGAAAGTCTTCCTACACTCTCCCTCCCCTCAATTGTACCCTCTTTTGTTGAAGAAAACTATCTGAAGATTTGCTAGCCTGGCAAAAACTGAAAGAATCCTCCTACACAAGGCCAGCATATCTAAATAGATACACTAGATAATTAAGAGTCTGTGTCTTTACACTAGAGGGGATGGTCTTCAGAAGACTACAGGACATTTGTCTTCTCAAAAATAAATCATATTCAAAGAAAAGAGAAAACATCATAATCATCAGTTCATTAGGTTGAATATACCTAGTCTGATTTCTGGGAAAAGATACTTTATGCATAGAATAATCTACTTGACTTGGATGAAAAAAAACTATATTCATTTCTTCCTAACATGTTAAATCACAGTGCTAACTGTTAAGCATTAGTTTGGGGTAGATGGTTAACTGTATCAGGTTCAATTCTTTGTGAGAAATAGGCCACAGAATTGACTAACGGTCTACAATTCAGCTTTGTTCCAGAGTTGTTCTCCAATGCCAAATGTCTGTACGAGCTGTTTCAATTCCTTTCTGTATTGTGTAAGTTTGCTAGCTTCTTTACTTGGACATGAAATGGAAGCACTAATGCAATAATTCTATCCTCTATACAGTTTAAGTAGGAACAACAGATGCCATCATAATTGAAGCAGTTACAATACAAAGAAGTTCTACCCCATAAGAATATCCCTGAATCATTGTCCTGTAGTTGATTGAAAAAATTACTCATTGCTAAACACAGAAAAAGTTTCAGTGCGTTATTTATATCTAACCAAAAGATGAGAATGTGCATGTTATGCTAATAATGATTTCTTTATCCCAGGCATGTCTTGAGCACAATTAAGAATCTGAGCTACACAATCAGGGGGCATTGTACCTTCATAAGTTCAAATCAGCTCTATCTGGGTATTAGTATGAAGTTGGACAAGCCTTTGGGTGTCTTATCTATAAAAAGAGGAGTTTTGAATAGTGGTCACTATTTACAAGGCATGGACATGTACCACTAATAGTCACTCCCTGTCAGTCATTTTGATAAGACAATAAGACATCTTAGTTTGGAATTCCTGTGTCTTCTACCACTTGGTAAATTCCCTTTCTAACTAAAAAGAGAGAGTAGATGTCAGGAGAAGAGCCTTCGGGCCAGCTGGAATTTCTCAACATTGTTTTGTTTGCATTGTATTTATTTTTATGGTAAAAATCTATTTTTGGCAATTGATTCTATTTCTATTTCTGGTAGGTGTGGTAGCCAGCCTCCAACAAGATGGCCCCCAGTGGTCTCTGTTTCCTGGTATTCACACTCTTAGATAGTCCCTTCCCAAACTATACCAGCACTGGTCTGTGTGACCAATAAAATACGGCACAAGTGACAAGTATGTCACATCTGAGATTAAGTTATAAAGATATTATGTTCCCATATTCGTCACAGCCTCTCTTGTGGATCATTTGTTCCAGGGGAGGCCAGCTGCTATGTTGAGAGCGGCACTAGAGGAGGCCCACATAATGAGGAACTGAAGCTTCCTGTGAAAAGCAATGTTAATGGGCTGGGAAGTGGATCCTCTAGCCCCGCTCAAGCCTTCAGATGACTGCAGCTTCCACCAACAGTCTGAATGTAACTTCATGAGAGTCCCAGGACTACCCAGCTAATGAGCTGCTCCCAAATTCCTGACTCTCAGAAGCTGTGTGATATAATAAACATCTGTTGTTTTAAGCTACTAATTTTGGGGGTAATTTGTTACACATCAATAGATAACTAATACAGTAGGGATAGTAAAGTTGTTTTAAAAAAAGTTATAAAAAAGACTGATCCAAGAAAAATATTAGGTAGTAAATAGAACAGTGATGCTTGGACATGATCAAGATAATGAAAGTGGTATAGGAAATGGGCAACACAGCAAAGGGCATGTCCTAGGGTTTTCTGTAGTTTGTATACCCTATTGGAAGTATCCAAGTTTCAAATGTGAGCTGTGACTGTCAGCTTGAGCATCCTTCTTTACTGCTCTCAGAAACAGTGTGGTATAGTGCAAAGTGCACTTGGCAAAGGGCCAGGAAGCCCTTGGTCTGATCTGCAGCTCTACTGCCTAGCTGTGTGATCTCAGTAATGTTTATTAACCTTTCTGAACCCCCTGTTTCTCCATCTGTAAAGTTGGAAAATTAGCACCTACCTTGCTGTGCTTCTGCAAGGGTTAAAGGCAGTTGTGTAGAAGGTTCTTAAAATAGTGCCTAGCACATTGTAAGCACTCAATAAACACTAGCTATTAAATAATTCCCTTGTGATTGCTTTCATCTCAGTATTTAACTAGATTATAAACTGCCAGGAGATGTGATTTTTATCCTTCCAGGAAGTCAGTATAGCATTGAGATTGAGCCTGTTTGGAGACAGCTACGTTTGAATCCTAGCTCTGTCAAACCGTGTGAGCTTCAGTTTCCTAGTCTATCAAATATGGATCATAATAGCATCTAAGATCTCACGGAGCTGTTAATTAAGTGGTATGACATATAAAACACAGTGCTTGGTACATCATAAATTAAGGGTAGCTGATATCCATCTCCATTATGACCCACCAACAAAG
This sequence comes from Balaenoptera musculus, assembly GCF_009873245.2. Classification (NCBI taxonomy): domain Eukaryota; kingdom Metazoa; phylum Chordata; class Mammalia; order Artiodactyla; family Balaenopteridae; genus Balaenoptera; species Balaenoptera musculus. Next base: position 118,901,023 of record NC_045787.1, read on the forward strand.
ATTATATGCAATTTGTGCAAAGGGAACATAAGAAAAAGGGACTCAGTGAAAAAAAAGATCATTCAGCTAGTATACATCTAAAGAAATGGAGCTACCCAAATTCTTCTCTGTATGCAAAAAAGCAACTCCCAGAATAATGAATAAAAAAATTCAAAATATCAACCCTCGATCTGGGTTGTATGGATAATAAATAAGTAAAACTTTTGCAAATTTCCTAAAAATATTTAAATGTTTGGGTATTTACAATACTTTGCCAGTTTGGTGGGCAACCTATAATTTCTAGCAGGTGTTAAAAATGGAATGAATGTAGTGTAATGAAAATCATACAAGCTTCATCTTTGTAACTGTTCAAGAAAGTGCTCCAAAATATGTATCTGGACTTAAAAACAGACTTCCATCATGTCTAGAAGGGAAACATGAGTTAGGTTAGCAAATGATTACAGAATTTTAGAGCTGGAAGTGACCCTGGAGAAAATTTAAGTCCAAATAAAGGATTTACTTAACACAGTTCACATTTTAACCTTTTCTTATTAATCATGTAATCTAGCCATCGTATTTAACTGAAATACTTATATGATATACATTTTGAAATAGTATAGCTAATATTCAATGAAATTTTACCTTAAAACAAATATAAGAATTTAATTCTAAAGCAGAAATTAAGCCCAGAGGGCATATGGCCTGCAGTGATGTCTTATTTGTAGTATGTTTAGCTTTTTTTTTCTTTTTTAAATTGCATTTGGATGCTTTTAGGTAGGGCATGCTTGCACTCTCTAACATAAATAACTGCCCTTCTTTGCCCAGTTGTATTATATTTGGCCAGAATGACCCACACTCAGTCCCTGTAGGCATTGGAATTGGAATTTGTAGCCCTGTTTTAAGGAATGATTTTAGTTGAAATGAGGACAAATGAAAAAAAAATTTTTTTAAATTCCTGTATTTCTCTTAAGGCTCCATTGTCTCATTCTGAATTTCACTTTCAGAATTAAAGTTTGTCAATATTATTTTGATATACAGGAATACTGTAATACTGTTACCACTGCATTTATATATACTATGGAAAGAACTAATCAGTGAAGAAAGTGCTGAATAAAGTAAAGTGAGGACAAGAAGAACCTTCCGTCTGTGGTGAATAACATCTACTTTGTTAGAGACATTGCATTAGTTAGGGGTGGGCTTTACTTAATGACTCTACTCAGTAGTTGGATGATACCAAACTGGTTAAAGCCTGCATCCCTGTGCTCTCTGCGGGATAACACAGGTAATTTTATAGTTTGTTAATATACTAAAAGCAATCCAAACAAAAGAAAATGACTCATCTAACTCTTAAGGACATGCAAACTCAACTGAAGCCAGATAATAATAATAATCTTTCTCGTACTGTGAATGAATATGTTAATTTTTAAAAAATATAATTATCTAATCAGAGCTTTAGGTAATCCATTCAGGCCACACTGCCTTCCAAATGCTTTACAAATAACTAAATTACAAAACAGTTTTTTCTAAGACGATTCACTGGTAATATTAAAAAATTTTAGTGTGACTTCCAATAATTTGCTTATGGAATGAATTTTTCCTTCTTTAAGGAGCTGATGTGCAGGCTGAACCTGTAACAAGGGTAAAATTTATATGAATATAATATTTGTCAAGTGAAATCACCTTCTCTAAAACACCTTCTTTCCTGACCTCCTCAGGCAGTTTGTCACTTTCTCCTCTGTATTATAATCTGTGTACCTTGTAACTGTTAACTCATCTTTCACTTCCAAGTACACTGTGACCTCCCAGAGAGCAGGGATCAGGTCTTACACCACATTTATATCACAAAGCACAGCCCTGGCTTATTGGAAAACAAAACAAAACACTTTCCCCCCTCACAGTTCTCATTATCACTCATTTTTGCCAGACTGGAATAGTTGGTGGCTTTAAAACCAGCTAATTCATGGGAATTGAAGCCCATAATACTAACACAATGAGCACTAATTACTGCTGAAACCTAACACCATCATTTCACATGATAGCACTTTCTTAGTTATCTTCTGTTCTCTGACCATACTCCCTCCCTTCAGTTTATAGTTTTCTATTTTATTCTAGTTTGTTTTTTAAAGTATCTCTTCCCCACTAGAGCACTTAGGAGCTACCCTCCTCTCCCTGCTTTTACTGACTTCTAGCCTTAATGGGCTTTGCATGTAATAGAAATTTCAGAATCCACTCTGAGAAATAGGAACCAAATAGAGGAATAATAAAACTCTTCAAAACACACACTACCTTCCACTGCTCTTTTGAAGAATACTTTACAGCTTCCACAAGTTAAGACCCCATAATGACATCCCGAAGCTTCATCAGAGCACACTAGGCAGAGTTTGGGAGGTGGTCCCGTTGCTGCTGAGGAGCTGGATGGAGGAGAGCTTACATCTGGTCTCATTCCAGGGCTAAAAAAGGAAGAAAGCAGTGTTACAATTTAATTGTCATGACTGTCAAAGAAGTATCAAAATACAGTTCTCTTGCCTTCTCACTCCACAGTGAGCATGTTCACACTGAAACTGGCTTCGAGTACTAGCAAGCATTAAAATATCCTACCTAGATATAGTCAAATAATGTTTTATTCTTCTTCTATACACAATTAAGAGTGAAGTAATTTCTTTTTAAGTATTCCTTGGGAGTTCCCTGGTGGTCTGGTGGTTAGGATTTGGTACTTGCACTGCCATAGTCCAGGTTCAATCCTTGGTCGGGGAACTGAAATCCCAGAAGCCATGTGGCGTGGCAAAAAAAAAAAAGAAAAGTATCCCTTAAAAAGAATGGACTTAGATATTATAATTTTTAGTTGCTTGGGAGTTGTTTATAATCACCTTTACTAAAGTATCATTTACATACAGTAACATTAACCACTTATAAGTGTACAATTGATGAGTTTTGTTAAATGGATAATTGTGTAACTACCACCATGATCAAGAGATATAGTATATATCCATCAACTGCCAAAGATTCCTTAGGACATCATTTTTTTTCCTCCAATTTTACGATATTGTACAGGCATAGGACAATTCTTTAATTGCTTAGGACATCATTTTTTTTCCTCTAATTTTAAGATATTGTACAGGGATCTTTCTAATTTCATTCAAGTCTCGTTACAATTCTACCCATTCCTCTACTTGAGTTAAAATTTCTTACAATACACACATAATTTATTCTATTGTGCTTCACTTTATTGCACTTAACAGATGCTGCAAAATTGTCAGATGGTTAGTATTTTTTAGCAACAAAGTATTTTATTTTTTTTTTGAATTTTTGAATTTTATTTAATTTACTTTTTATACAGCAGGTTCTTATTAGTTATCTATTTTAGCCATATTAGTGTATACATGTCAATCCCAATCTCCCAGTTCATCACACCACCCCCACCACCACTCTCCCCGCTTGGTGCCCATAGGTTTGTTCTCTACATCTGTGTCTCTATTTCAGCCCTGCAAACCGGTTCATCTGTACCATTTTTCTAGGTTCCACATATATGCATTAATATACGATATTTTTCTCTTTCTGACTTACTTCACTCTGTATGACAGTCCCTAGATCCATCCACATCTCTACAAATGACCCAATTTCGTTCCTTTTTATGGCCGAGTAATATTCCATTGTATATATGTACCACATCTTCTCTATTCATTCATCTGTCGATGGGCATTTAGGTTGCTTCCGTGACCTGGCTATTGTAAATAGTGCTGCAGTGAACATTGGGGTGCATGTGTCTTTCTGAATTATGGTTTTCTCTGGGTATACGCCCAACAAAGTATTTTAAAATTAAGGTATGTACATTGTTTTTCAGACACACTGCACACTTAACAGACTATAGTATAGTGTAAACATAACTTTTATATGCACTGGGAAGTGACTTGCTTTACTGCAACATTTTCTTTCTTGCTGTGGTCTGGAACCAAACCAGCAGTATCTCTGAGGTATGACTGTCCAGCATCTCTCATTCCCAACGTCATCCTAGCTGAAATAACAGTTTTTTATGACTTAGAAGAGAATGATGCAGAAACATTACCTCCTATAACTTTCTAGTCTGGCTTGCAGCAAGTAAGACTTTTTTCCAGCACTGGGCTTTCAACAGTAAGAACTATGCTGCCCTCCCCACTCTGTGTACATATGCCCTGGAGAAAAAGATGGAAAATGGGAATCTGCTTCTCCTGCTAGGTCTTGTTTTCATTTTGTAGATTTCTCGCCACAAAAGATAAATATTCTTTTTCTAATTTGTTGTTTTGAGAATTTTCAAACACTCAAAAGTTGAAAGTATTGTGCAATGGATATATAGCCTTTACTTACACTCACCAATTCTCAACATTTTGCCACATTTGCTTATAAAGATATATCTTTATAAACCAATGAAACAGTGATCCCTTTAATGCTAGAGGAAAAATTAACTATAAAAACCTTCATTATAGATGATACAGTGGTTTCCAGTGTTGTATATTTCTAAGGAATGTTCATCTTACATGCTAACTTTAGAACCAAAACTGTATTGTATAACTCAAAAGAGTTCCTAACCTTTCTAACCTTGTGTAACTAAAAAGAGTCCCTGAAAATAGTTTCTAGAGACTGCTAATTCCTTCTCTGGTTATGTGTTCTTCAAAAATATGGATGGTAGCAATCTGTTGATTTTGGAACTTTACACATTAAAGTGTATTGTTCATCACCTATATAAGAAATCTCTCTCTGAGATTTTCTTTATCTGCCTATTCTCTAAAAGAGATGGTATTTAGGAATAAATTATCCATAAATAATAAATTATTATTAAATCTCAATTACAAATACACTTAAACTAAATCACAGAGCAAACTGACTTAAGAAATTGTTTGGATTATTAACATGGTTAGAAATTATATTTATTAAGTAACATCTTTTTGTTATTCTGTTTTTGGAATAAAAGTTAAAAGTTGGACTTCCCTGGTGGCACAGTGGTTAAGCATCTGCCTGCCAATGCAGGGGACACGGGTTTGAGCCCTGGTCCAGGAAGATCCCACATGCCGTGGAGCAACTAAGCCCATGCGCCACAACTACTGAGCCTGTGCTCTAGAGCCCGTGAGCCACAACTACTGAAGCCCGTGTGCCTAGAGCCCGTGCTCTGCAACAAGAGAAGCCACCGCAATGAGAAGCCCGTGCACCGCAACGAAGAGTAGCCTCCGCTTGCCGCAACTAGAGAAAGCCCGCGCGCAGCAACGAACACCCAACACAGCCAAAAATTTTAAATAAATAAATATAAAAAACGTTAAAAGTTAATTGTAGAATGACAATTTGTTTTGTAAATGTCACTTTAAATAATTAGGTCGATAAACTCCAAAGCTCCCCCTGAATTCTGTCCTCAGAGGAAGCTAGCCAACCCTATGTTTATCTAGAGGCTTAGCGAATGACAGCATCCCCACCACTCCAGTTCTGGGAATAGGCCCCAGGGTTTCATATTGTTCTCTGAACACTGTCAAGGAGAATTTCTGGATGCTTCCGTATCACAAGGCATTGATCCCTTGCTAGATTTGGGAGAGTGTACTGAGTGCATATTGAAAGCCTACAATGGAAGAGAATAACCTGAAATGACTCTGCTGTAGGTCTGGCATGAACCATCCTTGATTAATGGAAACTTGTGACTAATGTAGCAGAGCTGCTCTGGGCCAGAGTTTTACAGAGAAGTAGGAAGGTCTTGGAGTGAGTGAACAGAGCAATGTGTTAGGGAAGCAAAAAATTCCTTGGCTTCTGTTCTGAAGATGCTCCTATTCCTGCTCAGCCAGTCTCTGTCATCTGACATCTATTTTTAGGGACCAACCAGTTGTTTGTATATTTAGTTTATGGAAAATAAGTGCAATATTTATTGATTTGAAAGGTTAACTCTGTAATGTTTCCTCAACTAATTTTATATATATACACACACACACACACACACACACACACAAAGAAATACATACTAAAAATGTCTAAACAGTACTTTGGTACTATTTTATAGTTTTAAAACACTTTCATGAATAGAATCTCATCTGTCCTCACAACAACCCTGTGAAAAGGATGCCATCACATCTAGATGAGGTCACGTAGTTGTTGGAAGTTGATCAGGGAGCCTGTTTGTGGTCAAATTGACATGTTTCAGATCCCAGTTCTACCATTTCAAAGCTTATGTGACCTTGGATAGGTATCTACTACTTTGAACCTCTGTTTTCTCACAAGTAAACTGGAAGGACATCACCTGTGTGTGTGTGTTGTGAAAACAAGAGAACACACAGAAAGTCTAGCACATAGTTCCTCCCTCTAGCAGGCACCTGATAAATGTTCATTCTTTTCTCTTTCAGGAAAATGAGATTTTATGAGAAAGCCTGATATAAGTATTATGTAAGTAGTATTAAGTCTAAAATCTAGGACAGTATTCCCAAATTCTCAGTTATAATTAGAGCACATGCAAAACATGTTCAGGCCACTCAACTGTGAGCTAGAGATGGCAAACAAAACAGAAAGTTAAAACTAAATGAACAGGGCTTTCCTGGTGGCGCAGTGGTTGAGTCCTCCTGCCAATGCAGGGGACACAGGTTTGAGCCCTGATCAGAGAAGATCTCACAAACCACGGAGCAACTAAGCCCATGCGCCACAACTGCTGAGCCTGCACTCTAGAGCCTGTAAGCCACAACTACTGAAGCCCATGCACCTAGAGCCTGTGCTCTACAACAAGAGAAGCCACCACAATGAGAAGCCTGTGCACTGCAATGAAGAGTAGCCCCTGCTCGCCACAACTAGAGATAGCCCGCAGGCAGCAATGAAGACCCAACACAGCCATAAAAAAAAAAAAAGAAAAAAAAAAAAACTACATGAACAAATGGACTGATCAAACTGCAACTAAGAATCTGGAACTTAAGTCAGGCCTTTGGCATCCCTTCTGGTAGTCATTCTAGGCTACATCAGATAAAAACTAAATACGTGGAAAGCTGCTAAGTGTACCATTGACATCAATGGAAAAAAATCAGTTTTTGTCACACAAATATGAGCACTATGATGGCCTATAGTGAACACCATTGGGAGAAATGAATGAACACAAAATGTTATTCAATTGCAAACGTGACCCTATGATACTGCTAAAAGGGCTGGGGTTCAACAAAATGGTTAGAACTCAAAGGAAAACCATATGGAATCATCATCTTTTAATAAGGATACATGACAACAAGAAAGAAAAAGCACACCATAATAAGACTGCATATTACACCCCTTTTGAACAGAAAAGCTGAAATGTCCCGGTCTTTGCTCAGTGTGTGTTTACAGCTGTGTCAAACATTCTGAAGATGCTAAGAGGTTCTATTATGAACTGACTGTATCCAGAGTGCTTTCTTTTAAGTGAAGAGTGGAAATAACAAAATGTGTTGTTTCAGGTGAATACCTGAATGCTGTCTCCCACTCAAAATGGAAAGTGTGCTGGACATCAAGTTATTCCTGAGGCTACTGAGTTTACATCAGAGAGAGAAAAGACACATATAAAGCAGGTTTTTCTATATAATTGTCTTGCAAGAAAGACAGTTGATGAAAGGAGGATCACGGATGGATGGAAGTTACACACCTTGAGAAACATGTAAAATGTGCAGGTAAATTACACCCTTTCAGCACATGATTCCTGGCATCTGAATGCCAGGCACTGTGAGGATACAGAGGTCATATCCTATATGGAAGTCATATCATACCTGAAAATGTGTTACTGAAATGATAGTGGACCTAGAAACTTTGATCCAGGTAGGAGTAGCAGAATATTTTTGGCTGCTTCAGTGTCATGGTAGCACTACTAGGAAGTGATTCAGCTATATATATAGACAAATCTGGGTTTACATCCTAGCTCCAGTGCTTTAACAACTGTGTGACTGTGGCTAGCTGATAAACCCTTGACTCTTTTTCCTTATTAGTACCATTTTAGGACTTTCTGTGTCGATTATATATTTGAGTTACATAAAGTACTGGCACACACTTGGTGATCATCAAACAATATGTTTCTCCTTAACCCTCAGGCATTAACTTCTTTTTTCTCCCTCCCCCCAACTTCTCCTTCCTTTCTGGAGGATCCCAAGGAATGAGAAGTGCTTTGAAGAACCTTCCCTGTGAGCCAGGGGAAGGTTAATGGTCCTCCAGAAACTTAAGTTCAGGTAATTGTAGATATTCTTTCTTGATTCTGCACCAAAAATCGACAATTTAGTTTTGTAAAGGTTAGTGTTGCAATGAGGAATCTAAAACCATATCAGTGCACTTTTTTGTATCTATGTTACATTAAAATCCACTGGTCTGTTTTGAACTTTGAATGGATCTTTTACCCATGCATGATTTTGAACTATCATGCATTAGTCATTTGGAAAATACTGGTTCACTAAGTTATGCAGATCTTCCAAATGTTGACACAGTTCATTATACAGTATAAGAGTTGTATTTCTCAAGTTCACAGTGGCAGATACAAGGTTTCTAAAATTCTGAATTTTGTTTGGAAAACTCTAATTTTTATTGATTGGCAACAAGTACTGTCAGTTGTCTTCCTTGAAGTGATAAGCTCACTTCAGTCATTTTTGAGAAAACATTTGCCATATTCCCAAGGCTGAAAACCCGTAGTTTATCCATTCTATACCATGAAAAAAGTAGTTTGTTCAACTCACAACTTAAAGAAAAGCACATGTAAGACTGTTTGAGACAACCCTCAAATACTATATGCAGCATAAGTGCTTTACACAAAATGGATATTAAGAAGACACATATATTAAAGGGTGGAGATTTAAGTGAATTAGTATATTGCTTCCTCAAAGGTATCTTTAAGTGGAACTGGCTTGCTTTCTTCTTTAACTGTGAGTATACTGCAGTTAAATACAATGACTACTGTACCCTAAGACACCAGCAGTTTTACTCATCATTGGTTTTGGTACCATCACTGCAAATGTCAACAGAGTGAAAAATGCAAATAAAGACTATGTATTATCATGAAAATAGTTTTGAAAGGAATGGGGACTCCCAGGGGTCCATAGATCACATGTTGAGAACTGCTGTTACAGAGGATAGTGAGAACTTTAAGTCAGACATGCTAGAATTCATAACCTAACTGCAATGTAGTAGCTTCACGACCTTTTAATGTCTCTAAATCTCAATTGCCTTATTTCTAAATGGGGACTGTAATGTACTTGGCAAAATGATACAGTATTGCTTACTAAGTGAGAGGCTTTCCCCCACAGAGGAAGGAAGAGAGATGATAAACTACTATAAACCCAAATGGTGTGGTTGGCTTAGCCTTCAATTTAAGTGAATTTAATCAACAATTTTTCAATGAAATGCAAGAAATTCATTTTGGAAAAAAGCAAAACTGATATTATCTCAGAAAGCAAATATTAATTAACATGGGAAAAACTCCTGGAAATAAAGCTGCTACAACTCGATTAATTTTTACCAACTACAAATGGAATAGGTATATTCTCACTGGCTTACCAGTTTCTATCCTTATACCATAAAGTAGTGGCTCTCAATTGGGAGCAGTTTTACTCCCCAGGGGACATCTGGCTACCTCTGGAGACATTTTTGGTTGTCACAGCTCGGGAAATGCTACTGGTATCTAGTGGGAAGAGGCTAGGGTGCCGCTAAACCTCCTACAATGCACAGCAGACAGTCTTCCACAACAAATAATTATCCAGCTTCAATGTCAATAGTGCTGAGGTTAAGAAATCCTTGCTATAAATCTTTAAGCAACATAAAAGTGGAAAAAAAAAAAACAACAAAAAAAGAAAATTCAACAAGGACCAGAAACTTATTGTAAAACCTAAACTATCGTATAAAATGGAACAACTGCCCTACTGAGGTAGCTGTAAATATTCTTTGATTCAAGACAAGTCCAAAAAGAGATTCAAAACAGAGCTGAGCCCAGGGACTATACAAGTTTAGTGATTAGCTTGAGTTAGTAATTTACTTTTATTTTTCCCTCTAGCACTAGCATTAAGAGGTGATTTTTACACATTAAAGTCACCTGCACTTTTCTTATCTTTGTTCATTAGGAAAAATGTAAATACTCAGCTGCACACACCAGGTGATTATATTTTCTGACTGCCCATTTATCCCTGCATTAGCTAAAGGATTACTGATTTGTTTGATAGTAAGCTATGGAATAGTTTTCAAATCAAATAGAAAAATACTCTGGGGGAAGGCTTTCACAATATTTCTGTTAAATGGTTTTAGCAGAGTGCATTTTATCTTATTTAGCAAGCCAAAAAAAAAAAAAAGACTGATTAAACTCTTTGTATTTGTTGAGAGAGGTTTCTATTGGTTTTAACTTTAGGTGCCTACTAAGACAGTTTCCTCCAACTATGCATCCTTTATACTCACTCATCTTAGGGAGGAAGTTAGAGCAACAAAACCTGTACTGTAAACCTGTACTGTAGTGACCAGGAACATTTTCAGTAAAGGATGACTGTTAGAGGAGATGTCTTTTTTTAGATCTCTGAGACACCAATGGCCTGTCATTTAACATCTCTGCACTTAGTTTCCCTGTCTGTAAAATGAAGGTGTTGAATCAATAAACTCCAAAGAAGCTGTCACTATTTCCCAAGGTAGGGGTAGGAAGTAGGCAAGAATATACTTGGGTCTGTGAAAGACTTCTTTGGACCTGTATTTTTATTTATATGAAGAGAGAATATGGTCACCCTATCTATATGCTCCTTTCTTAAAGTCTAATCTAACATGTTTTCCTCTGTTTTTCTTTCTCTCTGGAAGGATCAGTCCTCAGTCTAGTGATTGTGCTGGGTAACTTAGTTCCTAAGAGATGAAATCTTGTTTCATGTTTTCAGTTCCGTTTGCTCAGGCCTGCACTGAGGGACATGAGTTTCAATGAAAGGAGGAGTAATGATGCTCTAGTAAAAGAACACTAAGACCAAGAGTAAGTAGCAAGCACAGTGAGGAAAAAACTTTTTTCATTACATGGTTATTTCTAGAATGAAGACCTGATTTTGTTCTATCTGATGCTTTCTTGCTTCTTAAGAGCACACAAGAATAACTATGATTTCGTACATGCAGAATTATGAATGTGACATCTTCAAATAAGGCAAGAACAGGTTTGAGACAATGTTACACTTACTGCCTTCTTCTAATATATATATTTATATATCTAGGGTTGATGGCTGTGGAGTTGTATTTTTGAGCTTGAATCTCACTTGTGATTTTTTTAAAAATGTCCTTTCATGACTTGTTTTTTCTCATATACCAATGTATTTGTAGTTTTACTTGGGTTTTATTTTTAGGGAGTGGGGTGGTAATACCTTGTCTTCCTACAGTACTATTCAGTAGGTAACTTAGGAGTCAAGTCCCATAGCTGAATGCCGTTGTTACTATAATTATTTGTAATTCCATTATAAGCTTTAATTGGGGCTTGTACCTGCATCTTTTGTATTTTGTACATTCAGTTATTTGGACTTTGGGAGTCCTCTTTGGTTTTAGTCATGTGTGTCTACTTTGTAGATTTCACCAACTGTGGTCTATTTTGGGTTTGTACTTTAATTTAGAATAGTGGTATGTTGATGGTTTGTATTTTATTTCATTTTACATTAGTTTGAAGTAAATTATTTAATTTTTGGATTCTGGAATTTTGATCATTTACTGTAATTTGTAATATAACTGCTGTGAAATGCTTGACAAGAAAAAACGCTGTTCATTTCCACCTCAACTACAACCACCACATATTTCTAAATATCTTACTCCATTCTCAGAGAGACTTGACTTCCTCTCACTATACTTAGTAACCCTTAGTACTTAGTTGCCAATTCCAACCCTTTTCCACATCCTATTTATTATTCCCTATGATGTACCTTTCCCTTTCTGTCCACTCTGCCTCCATCTTAATGCATGTCTTCCCGCACCTCTTGCCTTAACCACTGCAGTGGTTTCTACTAAGTAGTCCTCCTGGCTCTGGCTGCTTCTCTTTCCATTATGCCCCCTACAACGCTAAAACTCATTTTTCTCATCATCACTAAAAATCTCCGAGGCTCTTCCATGTAATAAGCAGTACAAGCCCAACATGGTCCACAATCTGGTTCCTCTTTCTATCTCCAATTATATGTTTTCCCACTCCTCTACACGAACCATTTGGTTTCTTTATCACCTTAGGGATCCTGTATTCTAAAAATATTTATTTTTTATTTAATATTCATTTAATTTATTTATTTGGCTGCGCTGGGTCTTAGTTGTGGCACATGGGATCCTCATCATGTGCGGGATCTTTTTTAGTTGCAGCATGAGGGATCCAGTTCCCTGACCACAGATCAAACCCAGACCCCCTGCATTGGGAGCGCGGAGTCCCATCTACTGGACCACCAGGGAAGTCCCTCTACAAATGTTTATGAAGTGACTACTGTGTGCCTCATTTCCCTCGAAGCTTGTCCTAAGATCTCTTCTTCCAGCCTGGAGTGTCTGCCATGGCCTTTCTGATCCAAGACAACCTCTAGACTCCCTTAAACACTGCCATGTAGCACTTTACACATGATACCCTTTTGATTTATATTTCCATCAATAATTCCTTTCAGGTAGGGTCCATGTCTTAGGCCTCTTATATCACCAGCATCTTGTTACAGTGTCCAGTATATGTTATTTTATTTAGCTTATTTATATGTTACATCTTTATATGTTCTGCAAACGAATTTGAGGCAGCTAACATGTTAACTGTATTATGGGTACAATCTCATAAACATCTATCACCTCACTACTACTAGGAGCTACTCTGCAAGCTCTTTCTTTATATACATTATCCCCTTTAATCCTCTCCACAAACGTACGAGGTGGGTACTGTTTTCAGTGTTTTACAGATGAGGAAGCAGATTTAGAGAAGCTGACTTGCCTACAGTGACACAGTAACTAGCAAAGTCAGGATTCAAATGCCTATCTTTCTGACACCAAAATCGGCATTCTTAACCAGTATTCCACCTCCCTCACTACAATAAAGTGGCAAAACTGAGAAGACGAGGTAGATCTAGGTCTTCAAATTGAGGAATGAATTGCCTTCTACTTTGAGGGCTGAGGTTTGATCTCTCAGTGATATACAGCAAAAGGAAGCAAATTCCCTGTGCCTGCTTCCAAACATGATCTGCAAAAGATTTTTGCCCAAATAAGGATTGCCAGAGCAGGTCAAATAGGTAAAAACAATTGCCTTAAAATTGTGCGACAGTCTGTGTATCATTTGAAAATTTAGTCAAACTAATGTATATCTCATACTGTACAATTAGCACAATTCCTACTAAGATGTTTATAAAATCAAACAAAATGCAGAACAGCTGTGTCTACATTCATATTTATTTTAGTATAAAGGAAAGAACAAAACCCTCAAAACCAACCTGAAGTTGGTCTAAAGCCACATACTCCCACCTTCAGTCAAAAGCCAAGACTTGATTCTTAAATTAGATTAGATTCTTAAATTAGTATGAGAACTTCCTTACTTATATACATTTCCCTCAGGTTTTGATGACGATGCTCTCACTTCACACCCTGATTCTTAGATATCCACTGAAACAATTTAAAGGAATAATTTGAAGTATTTATATACAGTGAGAACATTGGTAAACTTGTCCCTAGAAGAGGAAGGAAGAAAGGAGTAAGAAATTAGTCTCTGGAATGATGTAAAAGTTACTTATTCCTTTCTTCCTTCCTCTTCTAGGGACGTCTGCAATGCAGGCAGTTAGATGAAAAATTTAAGACTGGGAAGGTTTTCAGGTAGGTGGAACAAAACACTCCCATCATAGTAATAATCATATTGGACACCAATTTGTTGACTTTTAGTTCTACAAACCAAGATCCATGGCTAAGTACTTTAATAAATGTATTATCTCAAATAATCCTTACCACTAGTCCATTTTACAAATGAGAATACAGAAATTAAGCCATGTGTTTGGCCAAAGTCGCATTAGCACAATCTGGATTTGAATTCAGCACTGTCTGATTCCAAAATCCAGGCTCCTTACCCTCATCACTGTGTTACCTGGCAGGGACCCGCAGGGTAATACCTGTTCAGCTTGACAAGAGTTTTTAAAAGTGTGTGTGAGTCATCAAGTAGATAGTCTTGAGGTAAAGGTAAACATCAAAAATAATTTCTGTTTTTCCCTCTTCTGACTATCCTGGTTATCACAATGAAGTAGAAATTATCTATAATTAAAAAGATACAAAAGTATCCTAGTCACTTCCATTTTTCCTTTAGATTCTTATTATACTGACTTAAATCTTAAATTAGCATATTCACATTCTACATTATTAAGACAATGTCACATGAGCCATTAAATACTGAATTAGTAACACGGAGACCTCGTATCAAAAATACAAAAATAGAAGTGTTTTGCATATTCAAAACACCATTTTTGCCCTTAGAGGAGCTTTGAAGCAGTTATGCCTGACTTAATTCTATTAGACCTTAGAATTTTTTGAAATGCATTTAATTTTTATGAAATATACTGCTCCACCAAAGTATCCAGCTGGGGATATACGATGATGTGAATGATTTCTGTATTATTTTGAAAAATGCATAACACTTAATAGGATCCAGCCTTAACTAGAAAGGAGCTGTCTAGCCACAGTACCAGTTTTATAGATGGAAGATTTACGTCTATTGACTAGAAGAAAATCATGGACATAAATTAACATGTCCACTGATGTCAAGAAGACTGATAGAGCCAAAAAAGAAAAAAACTGTTGTTATTTAATTTAAAGGTGCTAAGGTAGTAGAATTATATATTCAACTGGACTACATAATAACAGCTACCATTTAGCACTTCTTATGTCTTAGGCACCTGACATACTCTATAATCCTCATTAATATCCTGAAAGCAGATGTTACTAATCCCATTGTATAGAAGCATAAATTGAAACTCAGAACTTAGAAATTAAAGCTCAACTAGTTAGAGAACTAGTCCCAGGACCCTTTATACAAAATCAGTACACAGAAATCTGTTGCATTTCTATACACTAACAATGAAAGATCAGAAAGAGAAAATTCAAGAAACTATCCCATTTACCATCACATCGAAAAGAATAAAATACCTAGGAATAAAACCTACCTAAGGAGGCAAAAGCCCCGTACTCGGAAAACCATAAGACGCTGATGAAAGAAATCAAAGATGACACAGACGGAAAGATACACCATGGTCTTAACCTGGACGAATTAATATTGTCAAAATGACTATACTACCCAAGGCAATCTACAGATTCAGTACAATCCCTATCAAATTACCAATGGCATTTTTCACAGAACTAGAACAAAAAAACCTTAAAAATTTGTGTGGAGACACGAAAGACCCTGAATAGCCAAAGCAATCTAGAGAAAGAAAAACAGAGCTGGAGGAATCAGGCACCCTGACTTCAGACTATACTACAAAGCGACAGTCACCAAAACAGTATGGTACTGGCACAAAAACAGAAATATAGATCAATGGTACAAGATAGAAAGCCCAGAAATAAACCCACGCACCTATGGTCAATTGATCTACGACAAAGGAGGCAAGACTATACAATGGAGAAAAGACAGTCTCTTCAATAAGTGGTGCTGGGAAAACTGGACAGCTACATGTAAAAGAATGACACTAGAACATTCTTTAACACCATATGCAAAAATAAACTCAAAATGGATTAAAGACCTAAATGTAAGACTGGATACTGTAAAACTTTTAGAGGGAAACACAGGCAGAACGGTCTTTGACATAAAGTGCACCAAGATGTTTTTCGATCCATTTCCTAGAGTAATGGAAATAACAAAAACAAACAAATGGGCCCTAATTAAAATCAAAAGCTTTTGCACAGCCATAAACAAAATGAAAAGACAACCCACAGAATGAGAGAAAATATTTGAAAATGATGTGACCGACAAGGGATTAATTTCCAAAATTTACAAACAGCTCATGAGGCTCAATATCAAAAAACCAAACATTCCAATCGAAAAATGGATAGAAGACCTAAACAGGCATTTCTCCAAAGAAGACATACAGATGGCCAAGAGGCACATGAAAAGATGCTCAACATCATTAATTATTAGAGAAATGCAAATCAAAACTACAATGAGGTATCACCTCACACCAGTCAAAATGGCTATCATCAAAAAATCCACAAACAATAAATGCTGGAGGGGGTGTGGAAAGAAGGGATCCCTCCTACAATGTTGGTGGGAAAGTAAATTGGTGCAGCCACTATGGAGAACAGTATGGAAGTTCCTTAAAAAACTAAAAATAGAGCTGCCATATGACCCTGCAATCCCACTCCTGGGCATATATCCGGAGAAAAACATGGTTCAAAAGGATTCAGGCACCCTAATGTTCACTGCAGCACTATTTACAATAGCCAAGACATGGAAGCCACCTGAATGGGTAAAGAAGATGTGGAACATATATACAATGTCATATTATTCCACTATTTAAAAGAATGAAACAATGCCATGTGCAGCAACATGGATGGACCTAGAGATTATCATACTAAGTGAAGTAAGTCAGTTAGAGAAAGACAAATATCTTATGACATCACTTATATGTGGAATCTAAAAAAAAAAAAAGATATAAATGAACTTATTTACAAAACAGAAACAGACTCACATACTTAGAGAATGAACTTATGGTTGGGGGCGGCGGGGATAGATTAGGAGTTTGGGATTGACATGTGCACACTGCTATATTTAAAACAGATAAACAACAAGGACCTACTGTATAGCACAGGGAACTCTGCTGAATACTCCGTAATAACCTAAATGGGAAAAGAGTTTGAAAAAGAATAGATACATGTATATATATATAACTGAATCACTTTGCTGTACACCCCAAACTGACACAACATTGTCAATCAACTATACTCCAATAGAAAAAAAAAAATAATACTATTGAGAGGCAAAGTCTAAATCTGTATCAAAATGCAAATTTAAAAATTTATTTAGATGTATTTTCAGTTTATTTGAAAAGTCTACTGCTTTTTAAATTTTTAGCACATATAGTAATAGACTTCTGGCTAACTATATGGTAGATTAAATTAGTACAACATTATAGTGATAATAGGATGTTAAGAGCTCCTGTTTCAGAGAAACTAAGGTCAAGTGATACCCAAAGTAACAGTTACCATAGATCTAGAATTACTACTTTTCACCAATTCTCACTTATTATCTATTTACCGTGCATTCTCCAGGCATAGATAAAAAAGGCTGACTACATTTTGAAAACACATGTGAATTGTTCTGAAATTCCTGTGCTAAATTATATAATTAAATATCAGTCTAAACATACTGAAAATATAATGTACTATAACTTCAATATGTTTGTCTATGTACAGATTTTCTCAATAAAATTTCATAACAGTGATAAGCAACATAAGCTATCATATAGTTTCACTTTGCTGAACTTAACAATAAAGAACAAGCAAGCTTTCATTTTTCTGTAGATTACTGCAGTTCAATTTAGAATATTAGACAAGTAACGTGTTTCTTCTAAAATGGTGTCTGCTAACATTTCAGATACCATATGGGAATGGAAAAGAAACTTTGAAAGCAAGTGATGACATGATTTTTGCTTTAAAAAGTTTTGGGGATATTCCTAGGAGTATAAAAATTTCAAGGGCACGAGCAGCGCTTTTTTGAGAACAGATAAATGGTAGCTACTGTTGTAGTGGGAAACTTGCAATCTGCAAGCTCTGAATTTGATATGCAATTATGATCAAATAATAGTAATTCTTTTTCTAAAATAATTTGCAGAAGATTTGAAAACAAAATCAACGCTGTATTCTCACAAACTTAAACACTTTATCAAAAGTATTACAAAAATTGTTTTTAACTAAACCACATCCCTTCCTTAAAAGAATAAGAACGTGAGTAGTCAGCCATTAGAGAGTGTTTTAAAATTGAGTTCTTATGTAAGCAGTTAGTTCTGTACGCAGGAAACAGAACGTGCTGAATACCAGTGCAGATCTGACATCCCTGTTTGAAATTTCAATTTTTCTCACGGTCCCCAAAAAGAGTAATATAAAGGAAAATTTTTATTTCTGAAATGTAGTGTAAGCCTGAAAAGAATGAGAAACAGTTTTACGATAGAGCACATGAAAGGCTCACACTTTCTTGCCACTGCAGTGGGTAGCTGAAATGACTCGTTGACTCTATTTGTGGGCTTGAAGGTCTCATTTGGAATAGAAAATTGCTTCTCTCCCTGCAAGCATCATGCGCAGTAGAGTGTTACTTGCTAAGGCGGTTCTAGGTGTGGACTTGCCCCATTTTTCATTCATGTGGGAAAGGAAAACTGAATAAACTCAATACAACTATGATCCCCACACTGAGGAAAACTTGTTACTATGTCCATAAAAAGCCCAAACTATTTTTTCCTAGTTTATTTCTTTATATCTAATCCATAATCTACTCCAGGATTATTGCTTTACATTCATTTAGAAATATACAAGTAGATACATTAAAAAAGTAATTTGCCAAATAAAGCTAAACTGGAAGATACTTTTTAAAATTATAAAAATAATATTTAGTTAAGAAATTTGGAAAACACCAAAAAGTTTATATTAGAAAAAAATGCCATCTTACTTTTGTCAGAGAAAACCCAGCAAACACTTCTATACAAATCCTTCATCTTATTTAATTTATTTTGGGGATAACACTATAGATGGCTCAGCGTTTTATATGTGAGACATGGTTCATTGCTGTTCGTTACTTAGCATTTTGAGAAAACGTCCTATATGTCAATAGATAATCTTTTATTACATGATTCTCTGATGGTGGCAAAGTTTTAACTTAGCCAGTCCCTCATTATTGGTCATTCTTTGTTTTTGTTTTCTCACTATTATAAATACCACTGCATAAACCTTTCCAAACATCTTTGATTATATACTTAAGTTTAATACCTAGAAGGGCAAGGAAAGCCAATGGACAATTTAGGGCTTTCCACACATGGTGTTAAACTGCCTACCCTCCCTTGTTCCAGGAAAGCAGGCACATGCATGTCCCTACATCCACTCCAAATAGAAAACAAATCTGGTCAGCTGTCAATTGATGATCACTGCCTATTTCTCTACTGGGGTATTTGTCTTCTCTTGATTTGTAAGAATGTTTTAGACATTAAGTATTTCAACACTTAGTCCATTGAGGATGTATCTATAAAGCCCTAATTTTAAATCAATTTAAAAATATTTCAAGTCTGATGGTACGGTCTATGATCATCAGAGCCTGTACTATTGCTCACTTGATACTTCTTTTAGCCATATTATTGTTTGAAGTGTCTGTGAGCTTGAAAATAAAATGACCATCCATCTATATAGTTCTGGTTAAAGATGATATTTTTAACGCAAGCTTTTATTTCAGCTCCCTCTGGAGCCCAGTGAAATAAGAGTAATGACATTTGTTTTAAAAGGCATAAACCTCTAAGAATAAAGATAAGAGAAGTGATTTTTTGTCAATTATACCACAACAGCGCTGGGGGGAAAAAGAGAAGAGATAATACCAGCAATATTTTATATTGGATTGGGTGTTCTGGGGTCTGTTAAGTTACCAGTGGGGAAAGCTAAGAAGCAACCTAATTAGTATGACAGAACTTCCAAAAAGCTCAGAAACTTGGGTTAAAGGTAGGGTCAAAATCAGGAAGATTGGTTCAAAGTCTGTTGAGCATTTACAGCTTTCTTTTTATAGAAATGGCAGGCCAGGTTATGGGGCCAACTTGCCTGACAAAAACAAAATGCTGGATAAAAAATTTTTTGAAAAATCACCTTAAAAGCACTAGTGAGCTGACAAAATGATACAGGATTTAGGCTAAAATCTAAGGAAAAGCACCCTAGCCACTTGTCCTCTGAGAATATTTACAAATTTAGGTTTCAAATAAAAGGACAGAAAACCTGCTAGAAAAAATGGACAAAAAACTTATACTTTATAAAATAGGAACTCCAAAATTTTATCAGCCTTGTTAGTAATCAGGGAAATGTAAATTAGAACCACTATGAAATACCATTATACACACACACCAGATGGCCAAAAATTAAACATTTAACAATAAGAAGGAACTGAACTGAGTTTAAATGGTACATCACTTTTAAAGGCAGTTTGGCATTACCCAGTAAAGATGAAGACAAGAATGTCCCAAGATCCAGCAACTGCACCACCTGACATATACCAAGAAATTAATATTCATCAAGACATTAATGTGCATATACAGTAAGATGTATACCAATGCTGACAGCAGCATTTTTTGTAATAAACCAAAACTAGAAACTACTCAAATGTTCATAATAATGGAATGGATATATAAACAGTGGTACAATTCTAAACAGCAGTGAACTACCATTAAATATAGTAACATGGATGAATTATGTAATGTAGAGTGAAAGAAACTAGACACAAAATAGTACATGGAATATTATTCTATTCATTAAAGTTCAGAAAGATGCAAACTAAGATATTGTTTAAGGATGTATGTATAGGTAGTAAGGAAAGCAAGAAAATAATTATCATAAGTGTCAGGATAGTGGTTACCTCTAGGGAGGGGGAGCAAAATGGGACTGTAATCTTGGAAGTTCACGCTGCAGGCTTCCAGGGTACTGGCAATGTTCTTTTTCTTTTCCTGGATGATACTGACACAAGTGCTAGCTTTATAATTATTCAATAAATTGTATATACATGTGTTTTGTTTATTCTTTTTTTTAAAAAATAAATTTATTGAATTTATTTATTTTTGGCTGTGTTGGGTCTTTGTTGCTGGGTGCGGGCTTTCTCTAGTTGCGGCGAGCGGGGGCTACTCTCTGTTGCGGTACATGGGCTTCTCATTGCGGTGGCTTCTCTTGTTGCGGAGCACAGGCTCTAGGCAGGTGGGCTTCAGTAGCTGTGGCACGTAGGCTCAGTACTTGTGGCATGCGGGCTCTAGAGCGCAGGCTCAGTAGTTGTGGCGCACGGGCTTAGTTGCTCCACGACATGTGGGATCTTCCCAGAGCAGGGTTCGAACCTGTGTCCCCTGCACTGGCAGGCGGATTCTTAACCACTGCGCCACCAAGGAAGCCCTGTTTATTCTTATGTATGCTCTGTTTTATAGTAAATTCTTTTTTAAACTCTAAATAAAATAAATAGGGAAAGGCACAAATAACTTAATCGCTATATTACATCTCCTATTCCAATCCCTGATGATTTCTTTCCTTTTGTTGTCTGCATTTTCTCTTTCTGGAACTCTTTGGTCCTCTCATTTTCTCTCCTATTTTCCATTTCTTTGTCTCTTTTTTCTTATTTCTGGGTTAATATCCCAATCCTTCTACTGAGCTTTGCACCTATGCTGTCACCTTTTTAATTTCCAAGAGTTTGCTTTTATTCTCCAAAACGTCTTCCCTTTTTTAAAACCCCTTACTCTTATTTGATGAATGCAATATTTTTCTTATCTCTGAGCATACAGATGATAGGTTTTTGGAAAGTCCCTTCTCTCTGCATATTTTCTGTTTCCTCCAAGGTGGATTCCTCTGTTATTTTGATCCCAGTTTTTGAAACTAGAAGTTATCATCCTTCCTTTCACCCTATCTGTCCCCTCCTAGACAGAAGATTGAAGGCCTTTCTCTGTAAAGAGCAAAATAAAAGGGCTCTGGAATGAAGGATTCCAGACAGGGCTGAGGGCAGAGGTACCTTACAAAAAAACAGGAGGATTAAGTGAACTGTTACATACCCAATATCCATGGAATTTTCATATGGTCTGAAGAACAGAGAGGTAAAAAAGACTTGATGAAAAATTAATAGTACTTAAGGGACCTGAGAGACGATATCAAATTGCCTAACATACATGTAAATGAAGTCTCAGAAGTGGAAGACAGTGAGAACGAAGCAGAAAGATATTCAAAGAAATACTGGCTAAAAAGAAATTGGAATAAATCAATATGTTTAGTATGGTGACAGAGCACAATATATAAACCTCAACCCTCTTTCTATATATTGCAACAAACAATTCAAAAATGAAATTTAAAATTAATGTCACTTACGATTACAGCAAAACAAATACATATATATACACACAAAACATAGAATAAATGGGGAAAAAAGGTAAGAGCTCTAAGGGAAAATTAGAAAACACTGTTGAAAGAAACTAAAGAATATCTAACTAAATGGAAGGATATAAAATGTTAGTTATGTGTGTTCTCACCATATTGATTTATAAATTGAATGCAATACCAATCGTAATCTCAGCAGGCTTTTTGTGTGTGTGTAGAAACTGACAAGCCGACTCTCAAAATTTACATGGAAATGCAAAAATTTAGAAGATCCAAACCTTGGTTCTGCCTTCTGGGAGGGTTAAATATTTTGAAAGATGGTATCATTCATTTACCAAATATTTTTGAGTGCCAGCCATTAAGTATACATAATGAAGGCAGCTCATCCATTAAAAATGAAACAATTTTTCAATCTGTGGGCGTATGCAAAACTCTTCTTTCAGATGTTTTATAAGCTCTTGTAGTTTCAAAATATTAACCTATATTACTTGGTTTAGTCAAAAGCCTGAAATATACTAAACAAGTCATTGCTCCAAAGAAAAAAATCAGCAAAAATTGACAGTGGAATGTTAAAGGAAAGCAAATCAACTTAAAGGAAAGTTCCTTTTGCCAAAGGCTTGGTTGGATGTGTTGACTCCGAATTATAGCTGTTCTTTTATTTATGAGGTTCTCATTTGAGTACTTTAAAAAATTAAAGGTAAGTGCTCTGATGGCTTATAGTAAAAGGAGGTGCTCTACTTAAGCAAAGTCATTAGAACAATAGTGACTTTGAACAGAAGAAGTGAAAACAGAAGTCAATCACTCAGCAACCAGAATGCCAATCACAAAAGTACAAAGAACTACATCCACCATTGGTCTTTTCAGGGACATCTGTATATACTGTTCACAGCTGCCCTAAGGAACATGCCTTTTCAACGCCAGAAGACAAGTCTTCTAACTGCCAAAACTCTTTTAACAGGACATATGCTTCATATCCTTTAGTATTAATACAGTTATTTTGCTTTACAACCAGAAAGTTGAAAGTGAAATGACATTAAATACTTAATATAAACCTGCTCTTAAATATTCTTAGAGAATTATTATTCTTCCATTATTAAAGTAGTATCCTTGGGAAAGAAAAGGCCTATTTGAAATAAATTATGACTGAATATAGCATTATTCAATTTACAACAGATAATATACACAAATGCCCTCAATTTTTATTATGAATTGAGCTGAAATGTTCTTACTATGGAACATTTGGGCTTGACATGACTAGAGTTTTGTGGCAAAGAAAACACAGAGAAGGAAGAGAGGAGAAATGAATGTCTTTCATCACATCATGTCCTGGCTCACACCCATTTGATGCTTGTCCAGGATGACGTGACTGATGAGTCATAAGCTCTTCTACTGACGCCACATTCAAAATGACAAATTGGTCTCTCAGACCTTCAGCAGGAATCCAGGACGGCCACAGTCAAAACAGTATGAATAACAAAGAGGTGCCTTGCAGGTGTTTCACAGAAAAAAAGGCTCTGAAACATGTTCTAACAGAATTTCTTTCCTGTTGGTTACCTCATGTAATCTGCTAATTTGCTAATTTAATCTACAATTAATTATTGTTAATTTTCACTTAATATGTGTTACGCACTGTGCCAAATGCAGCACAGGAATTATCTTGATTATTTTCATCTTGGTGACATCTTTCAGAATGGGCTCTACTACTATCCTCACTTTAAGAATAAAGAAACAGGGCTTGTTTGAATAATCCAAATGATGCTGAATATATGTTGACTGAATGAATAAATAATTACTGAATGAATAAAAAAAAAAAAGAGGGCTTCCCTGGTGGTGCAGTGGTTAAGAATCCTCCTGCCAATGCAGGGGACACGGGTTCAAGCCCTGGTCCACGAAGATCCCACATGCCATGGAGCAACTAAGCCCGTGCGCCACAACTGCTGAGCCTGTGCTCTAGAGCCCGTGAGCCACAACTACTGAGCCCATGTGCCACAACTACTGAAGCCTGCACACCTAGATCTAGCCCGTGCTCTGCAACAAGAGAAGCCACCGCAATGAGAAGCCCTCGCACCACAACAAAGAGTAGCCCCCACTTGCTGCAACTAGAGAAAGCCCGCACGCAGCAACCAAGACCCACCACAGCCAAAAAAAAAAAGAATAAAGAAACAGGCTCAGAGGGTCAATTGTCCAAGGCCACCAAGGTGGTAGCTCTTTGAGAACTGGAATCTAGATTCTCAAACATCTTGCTGAAGAGTTTCTTTACTGAGTTCTGTGCTCCTCTGCATTTTGATGACAGATCAATAACATTTACTATGCATACACATTTGAAGAATCAAGTTTTAGGAGAAGTTGGAAAAGCCATCAAAAGGCAGTAAGATAAAAATGATAGCAAAACCAAGAGAAGGAGATGCCGCAAAATGTTTTGAGATGGAACCATAAAGTCCTGAGCAAGGAAGGAAGGATGACCTAATTCTTAACCAGGAGCTATAGGAGATAGGAAACGTGCTATGTACTTAGGATTACAATGAGAAGTTAGATAGACACAGATTCTGTTTTCATGAAGCTTCTATAGCCCACTATAAGAGACATGCAAGGAGATGGGCAGTTATAATATTCTATGATTCATGCTGCCATGGGAGAATATGGTAGGACCTTTAGGTAGAGAGAGGTGTCAGGGAAGTGTTCCTGGAGGAGATGACATCAATGCTAAAAGCTGGAAAGGTAAGGAGAAGAGGGAGTGAGGTCAAGGGAGAAAAGATAGCATGTGCAGAGGTCTTTTGATATAGAGTATGGCTCTTTTGGGAACCTCAAAGTAAAGACAACAGAACAGGACCAAGAAAAATACTAAAGAACAGTAGAAAATACTGTCTAACCAAGGTCCCAAGAGATCTGGAAGCCATGAAGTGCAAACGTTAGATAGCATCTAGGGAAAGGTGGTAAGACAGAAATTTTAGTAACAAATGGTCATAGTGCATTTTCATATTTAGAAAGGCACAGCATTTTAGTGCAAAGCAGATCCCTGTCCCCCCCATTCCCAGAAATGGGCAACCAGAGAAATTCCAGATGTCTTACCACCAACTCACTGAGTGACCATCGATAACTTATTCAGCTTCCCTGGAATTCCAAGCTCCCTCTTCTGTGACACACAGATAAAGCCACTTATCTTGCAGGTGGCAGGAGCTGGACCTGATACTTTTCTCAGGATTTTTTCAGTTATAATATCCATGATTCTCTAACTCAGACACATAATGGCAAACAACCAGAGATGAACAACAACAGTAACACTATCTTAGTGAGAACCGGTAATAGCAGGTGTGTATTAAGGACCAAGCAATGTGAGTGAACTCGACATTCCTTACCTTAATCAATCTTCACCACTGCCATATGAGGTAGGTACTACTACTATCCCCAAACAGACAAGGAAGATGCAAACTCAGAGAAGTTACCTGTCCAAGGTCATGTAACTAGCAATTAGTGGAGCCAGATTTCTCTTCTAGGCATTCCAGCTACAGAGTGCATGCCCTTAACCAGCAGCATGTGCTCTATGCTGCCTCTCTTTTACGCACTGTTAGTAGCAATAGTCCTAGTACTGTCATCCTGTGTATATTGATAATACTTAACCTTTTCAAAATATTTTCACATTAGCAATTTGTCTTATTTTCATAATATTCTTGGAAGGTAAACAGTATTATTATCCCTATTTAGAGATGAGGTAACTGAAGCTCTGCAAGGTCCCGAGGGATTTAGTGATGGCACTACGACTAAAATCCAGATTTTATGACCTCCATTTCTGTGCTCTTCCAAATACAGCAAGTAATATAGATTTAAAAAGCCAACATCATAGAGAGATAAATTGCATATGTTCTCACTCAACTGTTTGTGGTTAATTAATTTATAAAAGGGCAATTAATAAAAAGTATTTACTTTTATAAATCAATTTTAGGCTAGCATTTTTTCTGAATTATAGTTTTATTAATTATGTTCCTGTAAGGCATAACATGGAGCAGTCTTTAAGCTACTTTACTGTGATATAGTACTTAACATTTAAATATTATATATTATTATATCTAGTTTGGGGAATCCAGACTTTAAAAGGACTAGGATAAATTAGACACGAAAGAGAGAAAAATAGACTCCCAACAGTCTTCCACTACTTATCATCATTGTATAAAAGTTTGCTTTTCTCTAACATGAAGTCAGTTCTTAAACTTTATTTCAGTGTATCCTGTTAGCACACAAGTCAACCACATAGAGCCATATCAAAATAATAGCGATGATAACAATTAATATTGAGTAATTACTATGTACTAAACACTGGTCTAAGTATTTTATAAATATTAGCTCTTTCTAACCCTTACAAAAACCTTACCTTATTCAATCCTCACTACAACCATATGAGGTAGATACTATTATTATCCCCAAATAACCAAGGAAAATGCACTCAGAGAAGTTACCTGCCCAAGGTCATATAACTAGCAATTAGTGGCGTCAAATTTCTCATCTTGCACATGCATTATTATTAGCCCCATTTTATGGATGAAGAAATTTAGGCTCAGAAAGGTTAGGTAATTTTCCCAAAGAAAGTGACACAACTAGAAAATATCTGTATCTGGATCCCAAATGAGGTAGACTACTCCAGATGCCACTCTCTTAACCACTATGCTAAACATACAATGTTATACCTTTAATAAAGGGCAGATTATTAAGAGGCATACATTGCATGCTGTCAGAATCCTAAATCTAGGTTATCAAAGTAAGTTACTGAAAAGCTAGAGACAACTGGCAAGCGATTGAGCTGATATCCACTTGGTTAAATGAGACAGTGGCTGTGGTCAGCCAAGGGGCTATGTCAGGGTCACTGTTCCACTGTTTCCTTTTTTCCTCCTTCCTCACAACAAACTTAAAATTTTGGGCATTTGCCATTTCAGGTATGGCACAGTCTCCTAATTTGTTCCCACCTAGGTCCCACCCACAGACCTCAAATCTTCAATCCATACAGAGTGGTCTCCCAAAGAAAAGATGAGACAGGATGGAAGAGGAAAATAGGTCTCTATCCAGCTACTTAAAAAGTCAGCGTCAGTTTATGATTTTTCCATCTACTATGCCATCAATACATTAAAATAATTTGACAAAAGGCCTAGGGCCTTGAACAATATATAGGAAACTGGATTTTTGTGTTTTTATAATAAAATTATAAATCTAGAAAATTAAAATTTCCCAAATTTGGATACTCTCAGGATTACAAGGAGACGACTGCCACCAAAATAACTTTCAGATCCCAGGAGTGGTTAAAATGAAACATTCTTAAAAGATGTTAATAAAGTATAGCAGCAAAACTGAAATGACGAGAAACTTCAAAACTTAATTATACTTTTAAAAACTAAAAACGTAGCAAGCAGTTTTTAAATTTAGGGAGAAAAAATTAGAATCAGAAAATCAAATAAGATTCTTTTATAATTAAAGGTTGCTTGGCAGAAACACAGTACATGTTACAAAGGTTACTGAAAACTGGTTTCTAATGTTACCAAAGCAGCAATAAGAGGGTGACCTTGTATGTGCTCAGTGTCTTATGATTTACAATACAGGCTTCAGTAAGTAGCACTGTAAAAGACATCCCTTTTCAGAGGAGAAGCTCCTCTTAATAAGAAGTCCCCCCTCAATCTTTTCCTGATGCTTAGATGTAACAGTATATAAAATGTATATCTGATACAAAGAATGCCAAATATCCACATATCCATAAATATAAAAATCTTTTGCAATTATCTTTAACTGCAATTTATTCTAATTGTCTTTTATTAAAGTGGTAAGAAAGTAGAGACTAAAATTCAAAATATTCTCATTTGTTACAAAAGTAACATTTTTATAAATTGCAGTCACTACCATTTGTAAGAAATGAAACTGGAATTAGTACTGGCATTTCCCCCTTATTTCTATTAAAAAACAAAGAGAAAAAAACTTGCATGCGAAAACTTGTAACTTAAGCCAGTGCCACTACCTCTGTGCCCCAAATCTTATGTTAATTATTTTTACAGGGTTATCACACTGTTAAAGAATTAAAGGCCTTCTTCTTCTCTTGTAAATTCCACTTAAATTATATGACATTTCTGATATCTGTCATAGACATGAGAGGGCATACACAATGACTTTTTTGGGAAACCCATTTTACTATGCATAGAAATGGAGATTGCCAAGAGCTTAATTAGGTAGGAACTTTTGGTACCCACGAATTTCAGCTCAAAAAGGCCACCACCTCTCCCTAGTCAAGAATGTGCAATCGCACTCCCATGGTAGAAACTTAGACCAAACTGTATACGGAGGAATATCATTTGGTGAAATGACGTTGATACTTTCAGGCAGGTAAAAGCTCTATCAAATATATGTCACTAAAATGCAGTTTTGGGGGCTTCCCTGGTGGCGCAGTGGTTAAGAATCCGCCTACCAAGGCAGGGGACATGGGTTCCAGCCCTGGTCCAGGAAGATCCCACATGCTGCGGAGCAGTGAAGCTCGTGCGCCACAACTACTGAGCCTGCGCTCTAGAGCCCACGAGCCACAACTACTGAGCCCACAAGCCACAACTACTGAAGCCCACGCGCCTAGAGCCCGTGCTCTGCAACAAAGAGAAGCCACCGCAATGAGAAGCCTGTGCACCGCAACAAAGAGTAGCCCCCGCTCGCCGCAACTAGAGAAAGCCCACGTGCAGCAACAAAGACCCAACGCAGCCAAAAATAGATAATTTTTAAAAAATGTAGCTTTTATGCAATCCCTCAAAAACCAATAGCTTTGCTTTGTAGAAGATAGAGGCCAAGTTTCTTCATTTAGCAAATACAGCTCTCCACAGCCTGTGCCCAGTCTGCCTTTCCAGGTTGAGCTCTTGCTCCTTTAAGTACACACTCCAGTGTCAGCTTTCAAACTCTGTCCTCTGACCACATTATCTGAAATCCTGTCCATTTGTGTCTTTTTGGTCTGAGGCCTAGACCCTCAAAATACAGGTAGCCTGATAGAGTTACCCTGCACACAATTCTTTAGTATTCATCTCAAATCTCAGGACCTCCATGAAGGTTTAAAATTTTTTCCAGCTCAAAGTTATGATGATAGATATCTGTTGATTTTGCCTCACATCCTCAACTCACCTTTCGTATAGCATACTTTGGGACTTCAATTATAAGATATGAAACGTGACTTCTGATAAAACTACTGAAAATGCCCACTGAAACTATAAGCTACAACACTGACTAAAAATCAGGGCAGGTTCTAAGGTACTGTAAAACTACTTTTAAAAACTGATTTAATGATCAGATAAACTGGTATAGGTGATTCTCATTATTTGCAGCTTCCGTATTTGCAAGTTTGCCTACTTGCTGAAATTTACTTTTAACTCCAAAATCAATTGCTCACAGTGCTTTCCTGGCCTTTTGTGGATAAGCACAGAATGGTGAAAAATTTGAGTTGCTTAATGCGCACGTTCCCAGCTGATGTCAAACAAAATGACACTATGAAACACTATGTTTCAGATCTCATACTGTAAACAAGTGTCCTTTTTGTGGTATATTTAATGCCATGTTTTTGCATTTTTGTGTTTTTTGCTGGTGACTTCCCTGTTTAAAATGAACTGTTTAGTATTCCTAAGCACAAGAAGGTTGTGATGTACCTTAAGAGGAGTGATACAGTGTCAGAAAAGCTTTGATCAGGCCTGATGTACAGTGCTACTGGCCATGAGTTCAATGTAAATGAATTAGTGATACTTATTAAATAAGGCATCTTTAAGTAGGAACACACATGAAACAAGGTTACATATTGATAGGTTGGCAAAAACATTGTGAACAAAGGATCATAGAAACCTAACCCTGTATTTGTCCTAGTAGTATCTGCCTCTCAGTATTTGCTAACTTGATGTTCATTGAGAGTACTCTGGAACATAACTAGAGTGAATAATGAGAACAGACTATATATATCCATATGATGAATATCATACACCCACTGAAAAGAATGATTAGATGAAGGGTCAGCAATTTTTTTCTGTAAAGGGCTAGACAATAAATATTATACGCTCTGCGGACTGTGTGTCACGTACTCTTTGTTTACTTGTTTGTTTTTACAATCCTTTAGATATGTAAAAACCATTCTTGGCTCATGGCTTTTGAAGGGCCAGGTTTGGCTTGTGGGCTGTAGGCCTGCCAACCCCTGATGTAGATCTAGATGCATTATCCATACCCATCCATTATCCTTATCATTATGCATAT
Source organism: Balaenoptera musculus (assembly GCF_009873245.2). NCBI lineage: Eukaryota > Metazoa > Chordata > Mammalia > Artiodactyla > Balaenopteridae > Balaenoptera > Balaenoptera musculus. The sequence goes on from NC_045787.1 coordinate 118,931,233, forward strand.
CCATCCATCTATCCATAAATACGTTCATGCATTTATCCACTGAATCACTCCTTCATTCAACACATTATTATATGAATATACTTTTTTGTCAGAATATTAATTGCTTTTCCTTTTTAAAAAAATCTAAGGGCTCAATTTAAAGTTTGTATATGAATATAGAAAGAGAATGGGTTTTACTATATTGTAAATATTTTTCCACAAATACTCCTTGGATTGGCGGAGGAAAACATCCAAATAATTACTTTTCTCTCCATGCATGCCATCCTAGTGAAATTTTATACAAATTCCTAATTATTGCTGAGTAACGTGTGGTAAAAACTGAAATAAGGAATGGGTGGAGGGTAGAAGCTTCTTAAACTCAGAAGAAGAATTCTCTTCTTAACCCTCCCAAGTCCCTGAGAAAGGATGGAGAGTCAAAGATGATCATACTGTCTTTTTTTGGTGCTGGTGGTTAAAAAATGTTCACACAATCTCCCTTAGCTGCACTGCTTTACAAAACAGCCGAGCTTCCCCATTGACACCATTTTCCTTACGACACTGTCTGACGATGGCTACTCTCCTCTCACAGCTTCAATCTGAGATTAACGGCCAAGAAGAGGAATTAGAAACCTCTTCCTTCCCTCTGCCACTGCTGTTACTCTCTTTACCATGACTCAGTAATCCCTTATGTGCGAGAGCTGTACGTGGAATAGGCTTTTCTTTCCATCCCCTAATCCTCCTTGCTAGTATTTATCATTTCAGAGGATTTTAATCCTTCTTCTAGGTCTACTTTGGAGCTTGGATATCTTTCCATTCTGTCACCTACCACTATCCATTGGCTGAATATTCTGCCCACACCCAGGCCTCAGTTTTTTGCTTCAGTTACAGTGGTCTAAAACACAGTATTTCCTAGAACAAATTCAACTCTTCTACCTCTTATCCTGCTCCTTTCCTACATCTTTCATAGTCTTGTTTCCTTGCCTTCCAACTTCCTCTCTCTTCCTGCTCACTTTTTCATATTTATTTTTTGCATAAATATTTTGAATATTTATTTAATATTTATTGAGCACCCATCATGTACCAGACACTGGGTATATCACAGTGAAAAAGACCGACACAGTCCTCTACTCTCACAGAACTTTTAGACTAATGGGAGACAGAGATAAGTAATGCTAGGATAGAGAAAATGCCTGGTACTGAGGAGGGGCATCTAACCCGGATGTGGGGGATCAGGAACGGGCTTGCTTGAGGATGTGAGTTTTAGCTGGCTTTTGGCTACCCAGGAGGAGGAGCTGGCTAGCCAGGTGGAAAGGATATGGGGTTAGAGGTGGGGTGATGTATACAGAACAGCATTATGCAAAGGCACAGACACAAGAAAGAGGGAAATAATAGCAGTTTGGAAAGGTTACACAATAAAAAGCTTATTGCCAGATCCTAAAAATCCTTGAAATCACGGTAAACTGTTAGACTGTCCTGAAGCAATGAAGACCATAAGGCATTATAAAGAGGGGAGTGATCTGATCATTATCTGTATGTTTGAATGCTCTAGCTGCAGGACAGGGTATAAGATCAAAGAAGGAAGCAAAAGGAAGCATGGCTTGGAATAAGCTGATGAATTATTTTGGACGTGTTGAGCTTGAGAGGACTATAACTCATCCAAGAGAAGACAGTCAGTAGGTAGTTGGAAATAAGGGTCAGGAGGTCGAGAGAATGCATCTGAGCTGGAGATACAGAAAATATGGGTGTCCACTGCATGTGGACAGGTTGTAGCCAAAGCAACAGAAGAGATAAGATTATTCAGGAAGAGGGAGAAAGTGAGAAGAGGGCCTAGTTCAGAGCTCTGAGAAACTCTAAAAGGAAGAGGAACTTGCAAAGAGGAGGCCAGAGAGGTAAAAGGAGGAAAACTAGAAAGAGTACTATGTTACAAAAACCATAGGAAGAAGCCTTTACAAATAGGATCCTGGTATCTAGCACAGGGCTGGTACACAGTAGGTTCCTGGAAAGTGTCCACTGGATTTAAGAACAAGAAGGTAATCGGTAACTTTGGAAAGATGTCAATAGTGTAGACAGAAACCAGTGATTCTCCAAGGTCAATCGGTTGCCTCATCATATCTTCCAAGTGACTCTCACATCTGTCCATGTATTTCCTTCTCCACTGCCACTACTCCAGTTCATGCTTTTACTACTACTTGCCTGATCTTTGTTAATGGCTCATATAACCACCTTTCTATATGGTCTCTCTTCTGCAGCTCTCCCTTCCTCAAATAAAACAAAGCAGTATATAACTAATCCTACAGGTGACTGCCAGAGTAATTTTTTTAAGATACAGCTTAGAGCAAATCAGTCCTGGGTCAAAAACATAATGGTTGGGGCTTCCCTGGTGGTGCAGTGGTTAAGACTCTGCCTGCCAGTGCAGGGGACCTGGGTTCGAGCCCTGGTCCAGGAAGATCCCACATGCCATGGAGCAACAAAGCCCGTGCACCACAACTACTGAGCCTGCGCTCTAGAGCCCATGAGCCACAACTACTGAAGCCCGCGTGCCTAGAGCCCGTGCTCCGCAACAAGAGAAGCCACTGCAATAAGAAGCCTGCGTAATGCAACGAAGAGTAGCCCCTGCTCCCCACAACTAGAGAAAGCCCGTGCGCAGCAGCGAGGACCCAACACAGCCAAAAATAAATAAATAAATAAATTTATTTTAAAAAAAACCCAAAGAACATAATGGTTCTCTACTGCCTTCAGAATAAAATCCAAACTCCTTAGAGTGACACTGAAAGACTTCCATTATTTTGTACCAATCTGTGTCCAGTCATTTTGCCCACACTCTTAACAGCCCACACTCCACACACTTGACTTTGTAAAAAAAGGATCTTAAAATTTTTTTTAAACATTTTTAAAAAGTCAAGATTTTAATTATAAGCACATAGGTGAGAGTAATTTTTTCTTTTATTAAGAAAAAGGGGGGTGGATGGGTCCGGGGCTGTATTTACCCCACCACCATGAACAAAAACATCTGATAGAGCAGAACTGTCATATAACTCAGATACTCCCTGTTGTGTTATGGCATGAAACATATAGCTTAAAGAGGGAAAATGGTGTTTTATTTTTTTAATATTTTATTTTATTTTTTTGGAAATGGTGTTTTAAACACTTAAAAATGAATTTTATAAATACTAAACTGTTTGTAGAAAATATTTCCACCCTCTTATCAGTTCACTCATTCTACTACATTCTCAGCTAAGTAAAATGACAAGAAATAATGGCTTTCTTTTTAAAGGTTTTCCCCCTACCAATCTTGTAGAAGCTGTCCAATGGTTTGTAATTGGAAGATAGTAGTTTGTACATACTGTACTAGACCAGCAAGTGTCATAGCTTCATAACTTTCCAGTTATACCACATGCTTATCAGGAAATAATTATATGGGTCAAAAGCCATTTAAGACTTTCAGACCAATTTTACTCCAAACAGATCAGAGAGGCCTGGGACACATCTAAAAGAGATATTAAAGATGACCTAACAGGTCAAGTGGGTTTTGTTATGTAATTTTAGGCATAGCTGAATCCCTCACAACATTCCCATTCCCTTAATTTTGGGGGTTTTTTTGGTGGCTTTCTAAGATTTTGCACAATGACATATGTGGGTAAACACACACTTGATGCAGTGCAGTGATGATAAAAATGCTTAGCAATATGTTGCCCTTTTATAATTTATGCTGCTTGCCTTGGTACTACATTACGTGGTGAATGAAATAAATGATATACAAATATAAATGCATATATATGTTCACATATATACAGATATATAAATGAAATGATCCTAGGATCAATCAGAAGATTACTGTGCACTTTATAAATCCTATATCCCAAACAAATAATATTTATGCAAAACTTTTTCTTACTGAGATCGGTACAGCAAAAATTTATTATTGTGGACTTAAAATTTCACTTAATAGCATGAATTGATTATCATGGACATATCTTCTTGGTTTATAGAGGAATGCCATGAAGTCTGTTTCCCTTCTGTAATTGTAGTTTATCATGTTCTCAATTAGAGAAAAAACATTTTCATTCATATTGCTGAAAATCTCAACATCTTCTATAACGTGTCTTTTTTACATGCCGGGTTAATTTTTCAGTCACAAAATATTGTTAATATTTAAATATGACAGAATACTCCTACAATGGCCACAGCTATCATGTTAACAGCAATTCTCAGAAGAAATATCTGAAGCATTTAGAAGGCTTTATCAATATATAAATAACCAATCCTGAGCCCCCAAATTTGAATTTATTAAATCTGCTATTTTCTCGGCAGCCCGAGAATTTCCCAGGGGATTCTAATTTGGTGATTAGCTACTTTTTACTCATCACAGTCTTTGCACCAGTTAGAAGTGACAGAACATATAATTTATATGTTACATACTTGGCGCACACAATCAAAATAATTTAGTGCCTCTGTCATTGCTAAATTCTAGTTTAATTCAAATTAAGATAAATGTCTTGACTTCACGTCTTTTTGGTAAACTGCCATGGATACTTTTTAGAGATAACGGCCAATATCTTAGTATTGTTTACATCACCAAATATCCTAATTTTTAGCCCATTACTACAGTTCAAAATAAGTAAAGCATTATTGTACAAAATGGCAAATGCTAATCCCAGTTCTGACCTGCTTTTTTAGTTTTCAAGAGGAAAGGAGTTTCACGTTATTTGAGTTCCGTAAACTTTGGTAACAACAGAGATGTTCAAACCTAACCCTTCTAGATTTTATTCTTTCTGAAATGTTGACAGAACCATAGGGCTTATTTATTAACTTGAGTTTCATGAATGAGCTTTTAACTAGTTCCAAGAATTTCCTCATTGGTAAAATGATAAAATATTGTATGTATCTGTGTCTCGTGAAGTTTTTCTTTGGGAGCAGGTCAGTTACTTTCATCAGATTCTCAAGAGGGCTTATGGCCCAAGAAAACTTAAAAATACTGATTCAGTGAGAATTGAAACATTCACTAAAGTACACTGTATGCTCTAAAAAATTTATTTTCATATTTTAACAATGAAAGAAGGACAGGCTATCTAAAATCAAATGTCCTTCTGTTTACAGCTTGCAGTTATATTAGTTTTAAATGCATTGAAAGAACAGACAGGAATATAAGTGATCTTAGAAAGGGAAACATATGCCACCTCAATAAATGTCTCCTCACCGAAAGAAAACTTACTGATTTGTTTTAATAATCAGGTATTACACCATGCAGTTAAATCCTACCTGAAAGACTTTCAGGTATGAAAGAGGTTTTAAAGTATTTAAGGGTGCAAGATACAAACTAATGTATCACTTCATTCTTAAGTGATAATATAAGATTTTACTGTCAAAAGACACGTTATTTTTCTTAGATTTTAATGCTTTAATTTTTTCTTAACATCTTTATTGGAGTATAATTGCTTTACAATGTTGTTAGTTTCTGCAATATAACAAAGTGAATCAGCTATATGTATACATATATCCCCTCACTTTTGCATCTCCCTCCCAACCCTCCCTATCCCACCCCTCTAGGTGGTCACAAAGCAGAGCTGATCTCCCTGTGCTATGTAGCTGCTTCCCACTAGCTATCTATTTTGCAACTGGTAGTGTAAATATGTCAGTGCTACTCTCCCACTTCGTCCCAGCTTACCTTTACCCCTGCCCATGTCCTCAAGTCCATTATCTAGGTCTGCGTCTTTATTCCTGTCCTGCCCCTAGGTTCATCAGAACCTTTTTTTTTTTTTTTAGATTCCATATATATGTGTTAGCATATGGTATTTTTCTCTTTCTGACTTACTTCACTCCGCATGACAGACTCTAGCTCCATCCACCTCACTACGAATAACTCAGTTTCATTTCTTTTTCTGGCTAAGTAATATTCCATTGTATGTATGTGCCACATCTTTTTTATCCATTCATCTGTCAATGGACACCTAGGTTGCTTCCATGTCCTGGCAATTGTAAATAGTGCTGCAATGAACATTGTGGTACATGACTCTTTTTGAATTATGGTTTTCTCAGGGTATATGCCCAGTAGTGGGATTGCTGGGTCATACGGTAATTCTATTTTTAGTTTTTTAAGGAACCCCCATACTGTTCACAGTGGCTGTATCAATTTACATTCTGAACAACAGTGCAAGAGGGTTCCCTTTTCTCCACACCCTCTCCAGCATTTACTGTTTGTAGACTTTTTGATGATGGCCATTCTAACTGGTGTGAGGTGATACCTCATTATAGTTTTGATTTGCATTTCTCTAATGATTAGTGATGTTGAGCATCCTTTTATGTGTTTGTTGACAATCTGTATATCTTCTTGGGAGAAATGTCTATTTAGATCTTCTGCCCATTTTTGGATTGAGCTGTTTGTTTTTTTGAGATTGAGCTGCATGAGCTGCTTGTATATTTTGGAGATTAATCCTTTGTCAGTTGCTTTGTTTGCAAATATTTTCTCCCCTTCTGAGGGCTGTCTTTTCATCTTGTTTATGGTTTCCTTTGCTGTGCAAAAGCTTTTAAGTTTCATTAGGTTCCATTTGTTTATTTTTGTTTTTATTTCCATTTCTCTAGGAGGTGGGTTAAAAAGGATCTTGCTGTGATTTATGTCAAAGAGTGTTCTGCCTATGTTTTCCTCTAAGAGTTTTATGGTGTCTGGCCTTACATTTAGGCCTTTAATCCATTTTGAGTTTATTTTTGTGTATGGTGTTAGGGAGTGTTCTAATTTCATTCTTTTACACATAGCTGTCCAGTTTTCCCAGCACCACTTAACTGAAGAGGCTGTCTTTTCTCCATTGTATATTCTTGCCTCCTTTATCAAAGATAAGGTGAACATATGTGCACGGGTTTATCTCTGGGCTTTCTATCCTGTTCCACTGATCTATATTTCTGTTTCTGTGCCAGTACCATACTGTCTTGATTATTGTAGCTATGTAGTATAGTCTGAAGTCAGTGAGCCTGATTCCTCCAGCCCCATTTTTGTTTCTCAAGATTGCTTTGGCTATTTGGGGTCTTTTGTGTTTCCATACAATTTGTGAAATTTTTTGTTCTAGTTCTGTGAAAAATGCCATTGGTAGTTTGATAGGGATTGCACTGAATCTGTAGATTGCTTTGGGTAGTACAGTCATTTTCATAATATTGATTCTTCCAATCCAAGAACATGGTATATCTCTCCATCTGTTTGTATCGTCTTTAATTTCTTTCATCAGTGTCTTAGAGTTTTCTGCATACAGGTCTTTTGTCTACTTAGGTAGGTTTATTCCTAGGTCTTTTATTCGTTTTGTTGCAATGATAAATGGGAGTGTTTCCTTAATTTGTCTTTCAGGTTTTTCATCATTACTGTATAGGAATGCAAGAGATTTCTGTGCATTAATTTTGTATCCTGCTACTTTACCAAATTCATTGAGTAGCTCTAGTAGTTTTCTGGTAGCATCTTTAGGATTCTCTATGTATAGTATTGTCATCTGCAAACAGTGACAGCTTTACTTCTTCTTTTCTGCTTTGGATTCCTTTTATTTCTTTTTCTTCTCTGATTGCTGTGGCTAAAACTTCCAAAACTATGTTGAATAATAGTGGTGAGAATGGGCCTCCTTGTCTTGTTCCTGATCTTAGAGGAAATGGTTTCACCTTTTCACCATTGAGAATGATGTTGGCTGTGGGTTTGTCATATATGGCCTTTATTATGGTGAGGTAAGTTCCCCATATGCCTACTTTCTGGAGATTTTTTTTATCATAAATGGGTGTTGAATTTTGTCAAAAGCTTTTTCCTGCATCTGTTGAGATGATCATATGGTTTTTATCCTTCAGTCTGTTAATATGGTGTATCACATTGATTGATTTGCATATATTGAAGAATCCTTGCATTCCTGGGACAAACCCCACTTGATCATGGTGTATGATCCTTTTAATGTGCTGCTGGATTCTGTTTGCTAGTATTTTGTTGAGGATTTTTGCATCTGTGTTCATCAGTGATATTGGTCAGTAGTTTTCTTTGTGACATCTTTGTCTGGTTTTGGTATCAGGGTGGTGGTGGCCTCATAGAATGAGTTTGGGAGTGTTCCTCCCTCTGCTATATTATGGAGGAGTTTGAGAAGGATAGGTCTTAGCTCTTCTTCTCTAAATGTTTGATAGAATTTGCCTGTGAAGCCATCTGGTCCTGGGCTTTTGTTTGTTGGAAGATTTTAAATCACAGTTTCAATTTCAGTGCTTGTGACTGGTCCGTTTATATTTTCTATTTCTTCCTGGTTCAGTCTCGGAAGGTTGTGCTTTTCTAAGAATTTATCCATTTCTTCCAGGTTGTCCATTTTATTGGCATATAGTTGCTTGTAGTAATCCCTCATGATTCTTTGTATTTCTGCAGGGTTAGTTGTTACTTCTCCTTTTTCATTTCTAATTCTCTTGATTTGAGTCTTCTCCCTTTTTTTCCTTGATGAGTCTGGCTAGTGGTTTATTAATTTTGTTTATCTTCTCAAAGAACCAGCTTTTAGTTTTATTGATCTTTGCTATTGTTTCCTTCATTTCTTTTTCATTTATTTCTGATCTGATCTTTATGATTTCTTTCCTTCTGCTAACTTTGGGGATTTTTTGCTTTAGGTGGAAGGTTAGGTTGTTTATTTGAGATTTTTCTTGTCTCTTGAGGTAGGATTGTATTGCTATAAACTTCCCCTCTTAGAACTGCTTTTGCTGCATCCATTGGTTTTGGGTTGTTATGTTTTCATTGTCAGTCATTCGTTTCTAGGTATTTTTTGATTTCCTCTTTGATTTCTTCAGTGATCTCTTGGTTATTTAGTAGTGTATTGTTTAGCCTCCCTATGTTTGTATTTTTTAGTTTTCTTCCTATAATTGTTATTTAGTCTCATAGTGTTATGGTTGGAAAAGATACTTGATACGATTTCAATTTTCTTAAGTTTACCAAGACTTGATCTGTGACTGAAGATATGATCTATCCTGCAGAATGTTCCATGAGCACTTGAGAAGAAAGTGTATTCTGTTGTTTTTGGATGGAATGTCCTGTAAGTATCAATTAAGTCCATCTTCTTTAATGTGTCATTTAAAGCTTGTGTTTCCTTATGTATTTTCATTTTGGATGATCTGTCCATTGGTGAAGTGGGGTGTTAAAGTCCCCTACTATTATTGTGTCACTGTTGATTTCCCCTTTTATGGCTGTTAGCATTTGCCTTATGTATTGAGGTGCTCCTATGTTGGGTGCATAAATATTTACAATTGTTACAACTTCTTCTTGGATTGATCCCTTGATCATTATGTAGTGTCCTTCTTTGTCTCTTGTAATAGTCTTTATTTTAAAGTCTATTTTATCTGATACGAGTACGGCTACTCTAGCTTTCTTTTGATTTCCATTTGCATGGAATATCTTTTTCCATGCTCTCACTTTCAGTCTGTATGCGTCCCTAGGTCTGAAGTGGGTGTCTTATAGACAGCATATATACGGGTCTTGTTTTCATAACCATTCAGCCAGTCTATGTCTTTTGGTTGGAGCGTTTAAACCATTTACATTTAAGGTAATTATTGATATGTATGTTCCTATTACCATTTTCTTAATTGTTTTGGGTTTGTTTTGTAGGTCTTTTCCTTCTCTTGTGTTTCCCACCTAGAGAAGTTCCTTTAGTATTTGCTGTAAAGCTGGTTTGTTGCTGCTGAATTCTCCTAGCTTTTGCTTGTCTATAAAGGTTCTAATTTCTCCGTGGAATATGAATGAGATCCTTGCTGGGTAGAGTGATCTTGGTTGTAGGTTTTTTTCCCTTTCATCACTTTAATATGTCCTGCCACTCCCTTCTGGCTTGCAGAGTTTCTGCTGAAAGATCAGCTGTAAACCTTATGGGGATTCCGTTGTATGTTATTTGTTGCTTTTCCCTTGCTGCTTTTAGTATTTAATTTTTGATAGTTTGATTAATATGTGTCTTGGCATGTTTCTCCTTGGATTTATTCTGTATGGGACTCTCTGCAGTTCCTGGAGTTGATAGACTATTTCCTTTCCCATGTTAGGCAAATTTTCAACTATAATCTCTTCAAGTATTTTCTCAGACCCTTTCTCTCTTCTTCTTCTGGGACCCCTATAATTCGAATGTTGGTGCGTTTAATGTTGTCCCCGAGGTCTCTGAGACTGTCCTCAATTCATTTCATTCTTTTTTGTTTATTCTGCTCTGTAGTTATTTCCACTATTTTATCTTCCAGGTCACTTATCCGTTCTTCTCCCTCACTTATTCTGTTATTGATTCCTTCTAGAGAATTTTTCATTTCATTTTTTGTGTTGTTCATTATTGTTTGTTTGCTCTTTAGTTCTTCTAGGTGCTTGTTAAATGTTTCTTGTATTTTCTCCATTCTATTTCCAAGATTTTGTATCATCTTTACTGTCATTACTCTGAATTCATTTTCGGGTAGAATGCCTGTTTCCTCTTCATTTGGTCTGGTGGGTTTTCACCTTGCTCCTTCATCTGCTGCATATTTCTCTGTCTTCCCATTTTGCTTAACTTACTGTGTTTGGGGTCTCCTTTTTGCAGGCTACAAGTTCACAGTTCTCATTGTTTTTAGTGTGTGTCCCCAGTGGGTAAGGTTGGTTCAGTGGCTTGTGTAGGCTTCCTGGTGGGGGGACTGGTGCCTGTGTGCTGGTGGGTGGGACTGGATCTTGTCTTTCTGGTGGGCAGGGCTGCATCTGTGTGTGTTTTGGGGTGTCTGTGAACTTAGTATGATTTGAGGCAGCCTCTCTGCTAATGGGTGGGGTTGTGTTCCTGTCTTGCTAGTTGTTTGGCGTGGGGTGTCCAGCACTGGAGCTTGCTGGCCGCTGGGTGGAGCTGGGTCTTAGTGTTGAGACGGAGATCTCTGGGGGAGCTCTTGCCGACTAATATTACATGAGGCTGGGAGGTCTCTGGTGGTCCAATGTCCTGAACTTCCCTCCCACCTCAGAGGCTCAGGCCTGACACCAGGCCGGAGCACCAAGACACCGTCAGCCACATGGCTCAGAAGAAAAGGGAGTAAAAAAGAAAGGAAAAAAAAAATATTTTTTAATAAATAATTAAAATAAAAAAATAATACTAAAAAAAAAAGAGAGCAACCAAACCAATAAAGAAATCCACTAATGATAAGAAGTGCTAAAAACTATACTACGATAAACATAAAAATCAGAAACAAGTCAGTCGCAGAAAGCAAACCCCAAGGCTACAGTTGCTCCCAAAATCCACCGCCTCAATTCTGGGTTGATTCATTGTCTATTCAGGTATTCCACAGATGCAGGGTACCTCAGGTTGATTGTGGGGATTTAATCCACTTCTCCTGAGGCTGCACGGAGAGATTTCCCTTTCTCTTCTGTGTTTGCACAGCTCCTGGAGTTAAATTTTGGTTTTGGCCCCACTTCTGCATGTAGGTTGCCCTCGGACTTCTGTTCCCACCCAGACAGGACGGCGTTAAAGCAGTGGCTGATTAGGATGCTCTGGCTCACTCATGCCGGGGGGAGGGAGGGGTACGGTAGTTATAATCAGAATGCGGGGCGAGACTGCAGCGGCAGAGGCCAACATGACATCGCAACAGCCTGAGGTGCGCCGTGTGTTCTCCCAGAGAAGCTGTCCTTGGATCACACAACGCTGGCAGTGGGGGGCTGCACAGGCTCCGGGGGCGGGTGTGTGGATAGTGACCTGTGCTTGCACACAGGATTCTCGGTGGCTGCAGCAGCAGCAGTAGCGGTTCATGCCCATCTCTGGGGTCCGAGGTGACAGCCGCGGCTCACACCTGTTTCTGGAGCTTGTTTAGGCGGTGCTCTGCCTTCTGTGGGCAGACAGGGAAGGAATCCCCTCTCCTCGCGCACCCCGACACAGTGGTCTCTTGCCTCTTAGGCAGGTTCAGAGTTTTTCCCGGACTCCCTCCCGTCTAGCTGTGGCGCACTAGCCCCCTTCAGGCTGTGTTCACGCAGCCAACCCCAGTTCTTTCCCTGGGATCTGACCTCCGAAGCCCGAGCCTCAGCTCCCAGCCACCATGCGCCCCAGCGGGTGAGCAGACAAGCCTCTCGGGCTGGTGAGTGCTGGTCGGCACCGATCCTCTGTGCGGGACTCTCTCTGCTTTGCCCTCTGCACCCCTGTTGCTGCACTCTCCTCCGTGGCTCTGAAGCTTCCCCCCCGCCCACCCCGTCTCCGCCAGTGAAGGGGCTTCCTAGTGTGTGGAAACTTTTCCTCCTTCACAGCTCCCTCCAGAGATGCAGGTCCCGTCCCTATTCTTTTGTCTCTGTTTTTTCTTTCTTCTTTTGCACTACCCAGGTACGTGGGGATTTTCTTGCCTTTTGGGGAGTCTGAGGTCTTCAGCCAGCGTTCAGTAGGCGTTCTGTAGGAGTTGTTCCTCATGTAGATGTATTTTTGATGTATTTGTGGGGAGGAAGGTGATCTCCACGTCTTACTCCTCTGCCATCTTGAAGGTCCCCCCTACTGCTTTAATTTTTAAAATAAATTTCAATTTAGACAAAATGTCCTCCATCCAATTTCCAAGTAAATAAAAATCTACAAAAATCTTTTAGAAACCTTCAAATTAATAATTTGAGTCCACAAAACTGCTCTAACCTTAATAGAAAAAAAAAAAAAACTAACCACAAGCATTTCTTGAATTGTGGATACAGTATGATAGAATATTCAAGAAGACCATTACGCCTTGACTAGTTTTTCAATAAAAAATTGTACAGAATTCAGGAGCCTCCACTTTTCATACAGGGATGACCCTCAGTTGGCTTAGGCGGTTAAATGATTCACTAGCTCCAAACAACTGCTTTGGGCATAATACATCTTTAAAGGAAAGGTAAGTTCTTTCCCTCTTTTCCAAGATATTTTTTGGGTTTATCTTATGTAAGTAAAAAAATAAAATGAAAAAAACTCAGTTTTTTATATAATATTTTTTTCCCAAAATAGTGTTGGCCAGTAAATTAAATTCTTTGAAACTAGGTCAGAGAAGCTCCCAAATAGAATCCCAAATAGACAAGGTGAGGGCAAGCCAATTCGAAAAATTTGTTTTAATATTTAAAACTGCCTTTTAAAACTTATCATTGTTATGTGAGAGGTATTCAGATCCAGTGAAATAGTACTGATAAGTTCCATGGGATTCCTAAAAGATCTTGTAAGCCTTGAAAGATCTTATGAGGTACTTAAATCAGTATAGTTGTGCCTTTTTTCCCTGTTTAAAAGAAGCGGAAATGAATAAGTTAAAAGGCATTTTCCTAACCCTGACTGCAAATCACAAGCTTGAGGCTGCTTGAAGCCAGCTGGCATGGTGCCCATTTACAGTAAGTTGTTTACTCCTTGTCGACCAATCATGCCACAAAGAATGAATGCCTACAGACAGAGTCAGACTGTCTTTTCAAGACAGAGCAAAAGAGAGGTTTATAAGCTTTATTAAATTCTTAGAGGTATTACTTTTAATACTGCTCTAAAATATTATAATCCAGTTTCCATAACCTCAGCGTTTTAAAGTCAAATAATTGCCCCTCAATAGACAATCTTAAAATAACAGTTTATCAGTGGAACGAGTGGTGTCCTCTAATCATTTTAAGTACCTTTTAAGTATAACTTTTAAAGGCTACAATATCTATCTTAAAATGGATTTGAACTTAATTAGACTGAAACCTTTAAATACACAGTGTTTAGCACGCAGATTGAGAATAGTAAAAGAAACAGAATGTCCAGAGGAAGAGTAAAAAACATAAAAAATGAACTCTCATTAACAAGAGAGACGTGGGTAAGAATAACACGATGATTCAAACAAGTGATTCCTGGTCTGCCCTCAGAAATCATGTTTGCTACCTGGCACTTGGAGAGCCTCTTCCCACCCACACTGGCTAGTTTAGGGAAAACCAGGTAGTAATAAACCTTTTTCTTTTGGACCAAACTTGTCTACTATTGCTATTCCCTAAATGTCTCCCCAGGGTTATCTGCCATCATTGTTATCAGCTGCCATTGAAAAGTTCAGAACATATCTTTCACTCAGTGTGTTCAATGAATGTTAAAATGAGTGACTGACAGACATAAAAAGGGAATGTCTCATCAAATAATCCTAGAATCAAGTCACCAACCATTCTGAACAAACCCCAGCTCAAAGGGCCCCAAGGAACCAAAAGTACTTTTAAAGCTGCATATCTGGAGCAAAAAGATGACCAAACACAGAAATGAGAGATACCTTCAACAGCCTCTGTGGAAAGAGGACGAAGCTAGTAAGACCACAGAAACATCCAAAGCTAACTACTGTAAAACAGAAAGCACTAGTATGTACGACTTGGCGTCTCTGGCTTCTTCCTTATATGCTTCTTGAGTCAATTTTTCAGTAGGTTCTAGAGACTTACACCTTTTACTATTAGAGGACCCTAAACAAATCATTTCATGACAGACATTTTCTAGTTATCTCAGTAATTTTACCTAATTTCCAAGCCCAAATGGCAGAGTGAATCATTTTATTAAATGTAGGATTATTTAGGCTCTCAGAGCTAGTATGGGTTGTTTTTTGTCTGTTTGTTTCTCCATGTTCTAAGTCCGTTATGCCCAGTAAATTCGGAGTGTTAGTTCCTGCAACCTTTGGTCCTATGATAATAATTCTTCTGCCATGTCTTTAAGTTTTTTGTGTTTCTCACTTTCCATTTTTTTAAAAAAATCATGTTCAAATTCTATCAAATAACTTACTAAATTATCCTATACTACTTTCTAAAAAAATTAGGGGTGGGGGGTTTAGTGTTAATGATCATCATACTTAGGTTAAATTTCTCTTCTAAGAGCCCCGAAAGAGGCCCCGAAAATATACACAGAGTACTGGGACTAGTTACAGGTCAGAGTACATGATATTTCTAAGATCTCACTAGGGTGTGAGGTTTAAATTAGACTTCACTAGGTAAATAAAATCAAATTCTATCTTTGTTACAATAGTAAATACCTGGAAAGGTGCCACACTCATGGCCTTGGGAATTATATAGTTTATAAACAGGATTTCAAAATAATGATGAGGCAAAAGTGGTACTTCCTCACTTCCTCAGTCACTTCTAAACCCAAAGGGCTAACAATCATCAATTATTCATTAAATAGGTTGAAAGTTTTATTTTATATGGGTAATGTATTTCCTAGTACATTTGCTACAGGACAGCAAGTTGGTTTGTCAACACAATGATAAATAGCCTGGTAATAAGGTTATGCATAGTATTGACAAAATTCAAATTTAATAGGTTGATAATTAAATATAATTCTTCTATAAATAGTTCCATTTTTCAGATAAATTTCTAACCTCACTTTCCCTTTCGATTTTAACCAATGAAAAAAACATAAACAAAAAACAGTTTTGTTTAACAAAACAACTCTATTCCGTACAAAATTGAGCATCAAAGCATGAGAAAGCTGAAACTGAAGGAAATCAAAAGATGTACATTTTACCTATTAAGTGAAAAATAATTCTATAATTAAAAAAATTTAAATGAATTCTGTAATCCTCATTTTAGAGCTGAACGAAAGAAGGGCAATGTAGGCACTACAAATAGGGTAATGAACTACAAGTAGGGTAATGCCATAGGCTTTTTTTCCCTCCTTTTCTTCACCTCCCCCACTATTTTTTATAAAAGTTTTTCAGAGTAGTACCTTCAAATTCACATTTTTAACATTCGATAAGAAAGAAAATTCTGTGGTATTAGTTGTCCTCACTGAAAAATACATACCTTCATAATTGTAATTTAATTGTCTCATATTAAGGTGGTATGTATTCCTAAGTATCATCTCATCTTCCCCCAAGCCTCACCTTCTCTTATATAGTTGTTACACATCCAGAACTAAAAGTAGTTCTGAAAGTTTGGTTAATAGGTAACCAAAAAACCTGAGGTAAACAAGAAAAAACTTTAGCAGATATTTTCTTGAATATCTTTTCAAGCCAAACGAACAGTTCTTTCATCTGAAAACAGCCCAGTTAAGATGCCTTGATCTTTAGGTTATTATGTGCTACTGAATAGGAAATTTATTTTCAGTAAAGTATGTCAGGATTTGGCTAAATGGGGCTGGGCTACAAGGAAATGAAAGTAGACATCTCTTCTCTTCGTATCCTCTCTTACCAGCAGCTCTTCCCATTCCCCACCCCAATAAACAAAACATTTATAGAATTGTTAAGTTTTGTTCTTTTTACTTCTTTATTCATCCTTTCAAATATTTTGCTGCCATTTTCCAAAAGACATTATTATTTAACATTCAGTATATAGAGAATTCTCCATCAGAGAATTTTTCTTAATCATATTCGGTGAGACCCATGTTAGTTCAGCAGTGGACAGGTCACAAGAGGACATGAGAAAGGAAGAAAGGCTCTGGGACACCTGCATTAACAGCAAGTATTCCACACAAGTAAATGATGTAATTTTGAAGAGGGATAGCCTTAATGTCATTTTGATCATGAGTCATGAATATCGTAGCATCCTCTGAACACTTTAGCCATTACAACCGTCTAATATCTGGTACCATTAAATACTTCTGAAAGGAATTCTACTGTGTAAATGTTACCAAAGAAATCTGAACACAAGAACCTCGTAACTATTCTCTTTGTCTGTAGTTTTACCTGCTTTAATCCGTTTTCCTAAAACAAGAGTTTTCAAGCCCTTAGCTGCAAAATCCTTCGTTTTAAAAAGTAAACCTTATGCAGAACCCCCAACACATAAAACAGGTAGAAGTGATATTATACTGATAAAGCATATTTTATACAAAATCATAATACTAATCTATATAGGAAGCAATCAGATCAGTGAAGCTGTTTTGCTAAAACCAGTAAAACTGAAATTGGAACGCCAGGCTTACCATCAAACTTGTATTTGTATTTAAACAGAGTTTGGAAACCGTTGCCCTAAAAAACCTCACATTGTCTCCATTATCAGCCCCAAGCCTCATTTCCAAACCTCTATCAAACCTTCTTTTCCTTGTAAAAATAAAGCCCGAACTTTAACAAGGCCCACCAAAATCTGGACTGTAACATATCTCTCACCAATTTCTTGCGGCAACTGTCTTCCAGTCAGTATGTTTTCTCAGTGTCCCTCAATATGCCAACTTAAATTCCTTCATTCGTTTACTTAACGTATATGTTCTGAGTGCCTATAATGAACCTCTAGATTTTTGCTAATTCTGTCCCTTTTTGCCTTAGAATCTTCCTCAATGATCCTCAACAAAAGCTTTCTCCTCTTATTTCCCAAAGTACTCAGTGACTTCTGCCACTCATGAATTCTGAAGTGATTGCCTTTATTAATTAATGGGCCACATGGTATATAGTCAATACTAATAGAGAAATGTACCAAAGTACACAATTGTTTCCTCAGTTTGGATTTTTAAAAATCAAGCTTTTATTTCTACTAAAGAAAATAAAACCATTTTTGAATTTCAAAATTAAAGATTTGAGTTTCATATATTTTATAGGAAAAAGCATACATGAATGCATAGTTTAAGTGGTATGTGTGGTTTCAGCTTACTCTGTTGAGTAATTAAAAATTTAAAAGCCACAGTGACACTGTGAAAAGCTTACTAGGTTGCAAAAGAAAAGCCACATTTTTCACATACGTGATTAAAGAATAATTATCCAAGGTATTTTTTTATAGCACAATATTTGATCAAAATTTTGTAATATAAAAATTTTGTTTTGAAATATACTAAATGCATGAGTTCTAATCTCTGCCACTATTTGCAAACTTAGTAAAACTACTTCTAGTGGATTATATATGATTTGGTTTTGAAAGATGTTTAGATTTTTTTCTCTGCAATTTTATGTACTATCAAGCTATTTTTTTAAAAAATTGGTAAAAGACGCCAGCCTTGTTTCAGAGAGGACTTGAATCAGCTTTAAAAGATAGGTAAAATTCAAGGTGGTAATTTTAAAGAGGGTGAAGTTTTCAAGCTCATCAATTACATTTCTATAGGAGTAGCTTACTAGATCACTGTTAAATTATTTAGAAACAAAATATTCAGGATACTCTCAGACTTTTTCTTTGCTGATTAATATAAGACTAATCTAAAATTTACTACTGCCACATAAAACATCAATATAAGAATAAAGAAATTTACCCATATTTAATCACATAGTTGCCAAAAGTGGTACTAGGCTTTGTCTTACCTGTAACATATAATGAAACATTAAAGACATTGCTCCACCTACTGACGTTTCTTTGGTTTCTGTTATCTCATTAAGGGACCCCTGTAAAGCAACTGATAAATAGTAAGCAGAGTGACTTCCAAGTTAAGCACACAGCCTAGCTCTACTGTAAATTGTCTCCACTATAAACTGACAGCTACTGCTGTACAGCACCTGAAGAGTTTTGTCTAGAGTCTATCCAGTGAAAAATAAAAACAAACAAAGCACACAGAAGTTACAACATACTGATTACTATTTAAAATAAGTTAAATACCCCACAGAAGAAGGAATGGGGATGAAGAAAAATAATCATGTCGCAGAACAATTCTGGATGGAGCATTTTCCTTTCAGCAACTGGAGAGTACTGAATATTTAGGTTGAAAACAGATTAGAGCTGTTTATCTAAACTCAGTCAATAGCTTGCTTTTTTGATTGTTAGATTAAGCTAGTTTTATTGACTATAAGTAGGAAGCACTGCTGAATGACAGAAGACAAACTAGGCAGCAACGATACAGGAATTAATGTCCCTGGATTAAGACCTTTGGATTACGGCATAATTAAAAATAATAAATTTTAATAGAATTATAAAAGAAAAGGAAATAAGAAAAGGAAAAAAGATAAGTTAACTGGCAAAAGTCTTCTATCAGTTATTTCCTAGACTATGGAGAGTCTTATTTTTTTTTTCATTGCCTCTTTGATCAGGTCTTTATTCACAATCAGCTGTCCAAAATGATTTGACCTTTACAGAATGAACAGATGTAAGTTTACGCAGCAGCCTTCTTTTCCTCTGTGGTGGGTTTTTTTTCTGTGGGCTTCTTTTTAGTGGGCTTCTTTTCAGATGCTGGTTTCCTGGTCACTGCAGCTTTTTTTCCCACCAAAGGCTTCTTTGGTTTCTTCAGCTTCTCAACGCAAACAGCCTTCTTTCCTTTCTTTTCCACCACAGGCTTCTTGCCTGGAATCCCCTTCTCATCTGATTTGGCTTCTAGCGCTGCTGCTGCCCTATCCATCTGGATTTTGTGGTTCTTGGCCTGGCGAAGAATGGTGTTCCGGCTCATCGTCTTTGCATATGGGTTTAGCTTCAACACGATTCTCAGGTTTTTCAGTGGATTCTTCTTTAGGACTCTGCGATGAACCTTCTTGCATGGTGCCCGGAGGGCTCTTTGGATCTCTGGGCTTTTCAAGATTCTGCTAAGGTGTGTGTTGAGCATCTTGTGCATGGGGAGGTTGTAGTTACTCCTGAGGAGGCAGCTTTATGCCAAGTGCCATACAGCTCCTCTAACTTGGGGAAAGCACTTGCAGTCCAAATGCAGGAACGTCCCACACGCCCACTAGGAGCAAGTTTCAAAATGTTCCGTTTGCTTACATTAAGCAAAGTAATTCCAGGGATGTTTCTGAAGGCCTTGATGATACCACTGTCCTCATTATAGATGATGCAGGGTCCCCTGCACTGGATACGGCGACGGTTTCTCATTTTGCCTTTGCCAGCTCTCATTCGCTGTGAGGCGTAGAACTTTTTGATAACATTCCAGGCCTTAAGTTCCTTCAGAAGCAAAACAGCCTCCTTGGTCTTCTTGTAGCCTTCAACTTTATCTTCAACCACCAAAGGAAGTTCAGGAACTTCCTCTATACGATGACCTTTAGACATGACCAGCGCTGGTAAAGCCGGGGCAGCCAACGCAGAGCAGATGGTATATCGCTTCTGCATTGTATTCACCCTGTGGTGCCAACGTCGCCAGGTCTTGGTTGGCGCAAACATGAGCCCCCCCCACGACACATATTTCCAAAAGCACCCTGGCCAGAACGGTGAGTGCCGCCACCTCGAACCCTGGGAATTCAAGCCACAGCTCTGCCAGTACCCCAAGACTCAGCACTGGTTTGATGACCTGCTAATTCACTGGCAGCATAGGGCTGTCTGTTGTTTTTGCGCAAGTTGGTGTGAAAAAGGTTCACAACATCTGGTTGAATGGGAGCCTTGAACACAGCAGGCAAAGTGACATTTTTGCCAGATGACTCCCCCTTTTCAGAGTACACTGATATCAGTGGACGAGCACACGCCATGGCGAGGAGAGGAAAAGGCCACACTCCCCTCAACCCGGCGGCTTCCACAGGAAAAGCCGATGGAGAGTCTTGATTCGGTGATAAATCAAGCATTCCCTGTTTCTATACACAATGCTTTTTAAAAATCATTTGTGATAAGTGAAAAGACACATGTTTTACAAGGGGGTGTGGGGATGAGGTGGGTAATGTCCTATTCCAAGAAAGCTAAAGTATACTACAGAATCCCTAGTTGTACTTCATTCTAAAGATACAATATTCAGTGATATATTTCTATACTTCACACGTTCTCTGATTTTTTCCCCCCTTTATTACTGAACAAAAAGTACACCTGATTAAGTGTAAGGAGCACGCAGGTAAAGCCAGAGATTGACTATTTGGTGCACACTCACAATTTCTATCACTGTCCTAATTTTATTAAATATAGAAACCCAACATTTTAATCCCTAAATCAGCACCATAATTTTTTCTCTTTTCAATTAATTTCACTAAAATTACATAAAAATATAATATAACAAATGGCATTTGAAATAAATTTTCAAACCCTAGAACTCTTTCTTCAAAGAAAAGCTTCACTGGAAATAAGGTATGTAATAAAACCTGGGTAGATTTCTCTGTGTTAGACCCCATCTCCTGGAGTTACCACTATAGTTCGTGACAGTTCTTCAGAGTAGTCTGAAAAACACTACTAAATCAATCAGTTGCTCAAATACCACCATACAGATAAAGATGACACTACTACTGAAACTTTTGGACGGTGGGCAGTACCACCAAAGAGTGGCTTGAAATGTTTGTCAGCTGCTATAAGAATTTTCTAGGTTTACCAAGAAAAGCAGTTTGGTGGAAAAGGCATAAATATGTACTTTTCAAACAAGTGCAGCTTCTTTACAAAATAGCTCATTTGTTCCAAAGTTGAACTTGTGACAGTTCAGGACCACTTGTGTAGTAGCCAATATACAAGACGATAGATTGTGAAGTTAAGACCAACAGTAAAACAGTTTGCAAGAGCTCTAATGCTGGCTTTTGGTGAATATGAATTCAGTTTCCAAACCAAAGGGCCATAATAGTATTTTCCATTATTCAGAATTGGAGAGACTTCAGAGAAAAAACATTTGGGTTTTACAAAAAGCACTTTTAATACAAGAGAGTGAAATTAGCACTCTGTAATGACTTAAATGGAAAAAGAATCTAAAAAAGAGTGGATATATGTGTATGTATAACTGATTCACTTTGCTGTGCAGCAGATACTAACACAACGTTGTAAATCAACTATACTCCAATAAAAATTTTAAAAAAGAGAGTGAAATTAGCAAAAATGGTGGAGTAAGGAACTCCAGATTCCACCCCCCACACGAGCAAAGAATAAAAAGGCACAAACGGTCAGAACCAATGTTTCTGGAACCCTCAAAGGCTTGCAGCAACCCAGACAAAGCTTATTCCAACACCCACCCCCCCCCCCCGCCACAGCCCCGCCACTGATTCTTGGTTAAGAATAGCAAACTTTGTGGTGTTTTTAACTTACCCAGTCCCATCCCCTACTCTCCAGCTTAGCAGTAGTCATGAAAATAACAGCCCACATTCCTAGTACCAGAGGTAGTAAAATGAACCGTATTTGCAAAGAATTCTGATTATTTGTTCTGACCATTCTGGTGGCTCCCTAGAAGACCACCTCAAAAAGACTGTCTTTATTTTGCCTAACTCAGACCTGGCTCAGTGCTAAAGTGCTATATTTCAGCGGTAGGGGGCAGGGTTGCAATGTGTGGCTGGGGGTGAGGGATTTGTTGGCAATGTTCATGCTAATGTCTTAGTTTGCTGTTGCTTGGGGTGATGGATAACAGTTGGGGGCAAACAATAAACTAACCAGAAAGCTTAGAAGGAAAGTCTGGAGCTTTGAAAAGGTCTGACATATTCTGGAAATCTAGAAGGCCGAATGCATGGCCTCAGGAAAGATCTAAGAAGGCCCTAGGATTTCACCTCCTATTGACCTTGAAGCTCTATGGAAGCTGGCAGTAAAGGCTAAGGCAGAGTTGGAGTTGTAAACTCCAGGAGTTAAAAGTTAAAGGCTCACCCTAACACACACACTGAGCCCCTGGGCAAAGATTGGAAAATTTTATTGTTTCCAGATATCTAATAAAACCACTGTTCAATCATTAATTGACACTAAGCAAATGGAACAGAGACTTCAGGGTCCACAATGGACAAAGAATACAACCTTTACAGAATTAGTTCAAACAGTCACTAAACAAACAGCATCTACAATACACATCGAAAACAACAAACACTGCAAAGGGGGAAGAGGTACCATATTGTAATATTTGAAATATCCAGTTTTCAAAAAAAATTACAAGGTATGCAAAGAAATAAGAAAGTATGGCACATGCACAACAGAAAAGAATAGAAGCGGACTGAGGAAGCCCAGATGTTGATCTTTCTAGACAAAGCTATTTTAACTGTGTTCCATGACATAAAGTAAACTATGTCTAAAGAACTTAAAGGAAAGTAAAAACAAAAATGTGTCATTAAATTGAGTAGATTAATAAAGAGATGTTATAAAACTGAACCAAATGGAAATTTTGGAGCAGAAAAGTATAATAACTGAAATGAAAAATTCACTGTTGGGGCTCAAAAGCAGATGTGAGCAGGCATAAGATTCAGTAAACTTGAAATGGAAAAAACAAACAAAAACACCAGAGGCTCAGAGACCTGTGGGACACCATGAAATACACCAACATATGCATAATGGGAGTCACATAAGGAAGAGAGAAGGGGGCAGCAAGAATATTTAAACAAATAGTGGCCAAAAATATGCCAAATTTTATGAAAAATATCCAAGAAGCCCAACAAACTCCAAAAGAATAGACACAAAAAGATCCACACATAGGCACATCATAAACTATCAAAAGCTAAAGACAGAATTTTGAAAGCAGCAAGAAAGATGCAACTCATTATGTTCAAGTGATTCTTAATAAGACTAACAAGTGATTTCTCATCAGAAACTACACAGGGGCAGGCCAGAAGACAGTAGGATGACATATTCAAAGTGCTATAAGAATTCAGAGTTAGTCAAGAATACTATATCTGGCAACACAATCCTTCAAAAATGAAGGAGAAATTAATATCTTCCCAAATAACAAAAACTGAGGCAGTTCATCATTAGAAAACCTGCCGTCCAACAAATGCTAATGGGAGTTCTTCAGGCTGAAATGAAAAGACACTACACAGTAACTCAAATACACATGAAGAAATAAAGTACACTAGGAAAGGTAACTACATAAGTAAATGCACAAGACAGTGTAAGTGTACCTTTTGTTTATCACTCCTTTTCCCTTTCTTATTGAAAAGACAACTGCATCAACAGTAATTATAAATCTAGGTGGATAGGCACACAATATATAAAGATGAAATCTGTAACAATAACAGACAATCTAATATAGAGATATATATAGACAATATGTAATCTCCAGGGCAACCAGTAAGAAAATAACTCAAAAAATAGAGTAAAAGAAATGACAAGTGAATTAAAATTATCACACTAGAAAACTTTAATACAAAAGAAGATAGTAATGGAGAAACTAAGGAACAAAAGAGTCCTCCTTGCCAGTAATTATATTAAATATCAACAGATTAAACTCTCAAATTAAAACACAGAGGATGGCAGAATGGATTTAAGAAAATGATCCAACTATATGCTGTCTACAGAGACTCAGATTTAAAGACAGAAATAAACTGAAAATAAAAAGATGGAAAAAGATATTCCATTCAAACAGCACACACGAGTGGCTACACTAATATCAGATAGAACAGACAACACAAATATTGTCTCCAGAGACAAAGATGGGCAGTGTATAATGATAAAAGTGAGTAACAAATATAAACATATATGCACCAAACAACAATATGAAGCAAAACCTAACAAAAGAGAAATAACCCAGTAATATTAGTTGGAAATTTTAATACCCCCACTTTCAATAATAGAACTAGAAAGAAATTTAGCAAGGAAATAGACACTTGAACACCACCCTATAACAATTAAATCTAAGAGACATCTGTAAAACACTCCAAAAGAAAAACACTACAAAAGAATAATATTAATTCTTGTCAAGTGCACATGGAACATTCTCTAGGATAGATGATACATTAGGCCATAAAACAAGTCAAATAAAATTTAAAAGGCTGAAATCATACAAATTATGTTCTCTGACCACAACAGAATGAAGTTAGAAATTAACAGAAGAAAATTCAGAAAATTCACAGATATATATAAATTAAACATTCCAAATAATCAGTGAGTTAAAGAAAGAAAAAAAAATCACAAGGGAAATGAGAAAATACCTTGAGATAAATGAAAACAAAATATAAAACATACCAAAATTTATGGGATGCAGCAAAAGCAGTGCTAAGAGGGAAATTTATAGCTGTAAATGTTTACCTTATAAAGAAGAAAGAACTGAAATCAATAGCTTTATCTCCCACCTTAAGAAACTAGAAAACAAAGAAGCATAAATAAAGGAATAATAAAGACTAGAGTGGAAATAAATGAAGTAGAGAATAGAAAAACAATAGAAAAGATCAACAAAACCCAAAGTTGCTTCAATGAAAAATCAATAAAAACTTTAGCTAGATTGACCAAAAAAAAAAAAAAAAGAAGACTTAAATGACTAGAATCAGAAATGAAAGTGTGAACATTACTACTGACCTTAGAAAAATAAAAAGGATTATAAAGGAATACAATGAACAACTGCATACCAACAAATTAGATAACCTGGATGAAATGGACACATTTCTAGAAACTACCAAAACTGTCTCAAAAAGTAACAGAAAATATCAAAGACCTATAATAAGTAAAGAGATTAAGTTAGTAATCAAAAAAATTCCAACAAAGCCCAGATGGCTTAGCTGGTGAATTTAACCAACTGTTTAAAGAAGAATTAAGAACAGGAGAGGAGGGAACACTTCCTAACTTGGTCTGAGGCCAGTATCATGATATCACAGCCAGACAGATACATTACAATGAAACTACAGAACAATATCCCTTATAAAGATAAGTGCAAAATCCTCAACAAAATACTGGCAAACTAAATCTAGATGCATACAAAAACCGTTATAAACCATAACCAAGTGAGAGTAATCCCAGGAACACAAGGTTCGTTCAGTGTATGAAATCAATTAATATAATAAACTATACAAGAGACTGAAAGCAAAACCACATAATCTTCTCAATAGATGCAGAAAAAACATTTGACAAAAATCCAACACCCTTTCATGATAAAAATACTTAACAAACTAGGAAAAGAGGGAACTTTTTCAATCTGATACAGGATATCTATGAAAAACCCACAGCTAACAACATACTGAAACTGAAAGTTTTCCCTCTGAGTTCAGGACCAATACAACATGCCCACTTTCACCACTGCTATTTAGCATTACACTGGAGGTTCTAGCTAGGGCAATTAGGCAGGAAACAGAAGTAAAAAGCATCCAGATTGGAAAGGAAGAAACAAAACTATTTCTACTTGGAAATGACAGGATCTTATGTATAGCAAATCTTAAAGAATCTACCCAAAAAACTTACTAGAGCTAATAAATTCAGCAGTTGCAGGATACAAAACAACACAACATATCAGTTGCATAACTATACTGTAGCAATGAACAACCTGAAAATGAAACTAAAAACAAACACAAAAAAACAAATTTACAACAGCTTCAAAAAGAATAAAAATACTTAGGAATAAATTTAACCAAAGAAGCACAAGAGCTGTATACTGAAAACTACAAAACACTGTAAAGAAATTAAAGATCTACACAAATGGAAAGATATCATGTGTTCATGAACTGGAAGACTTTAATATTGTTAAGATGGCAATATACCCCAAAGTGATCTACACGTTCAATGCAATCTCTATCAAAATTCCAACTGCCATTTTTCGGAAATGGACAAGCTGATCCTAAAACTCATGTGGATCTGCAAGAAACACAGAATAGCCAAAATAATTCTGAAAAAAGAACAAAGTTGGAGGGCTCATATTCCCAATTTCAAAACTTAGTATGAAAAAATAGTAATAAAAACAGTGTAGTATTGGCATAAAATCAGGCATGTAGACTGATGGAATAGAACTGACTGTCCAGAAATAAACCCATACTTTTATGGTTGGTCAGTTGATTTCAACCAGGGTATAGAAATCATTCAATGGAGAGATTAGTCTTTTCAACAAATAGTGGTGGGACAACTGGGTATCCATATGTAAAAGAATAAAGTTTGATCCCTACCTCATACTATATACAAAAATTAACTTAAAACAGATCAAAGAGTTAAATGTAAGTGCTGAAACTATAAAATTCTTAGAAGGCAACACAGGTGAAAAATCTGTGACCGTGGATTAGGCAACATTTTTTTAAAGATATGACAACAAAAGCACAAGCAAAGAAAAAATAAATTGGACTTCATTAAAATGAAAAACATCTGTGACTCAAATAACACGATCAAGAAAATGAAAGGACAACCCTCAGAATGGGAGAAAATATCTGCATATCACGTATCTGATAAGGGTCTAGTATTCAGAACATATAAACAACTCTTACAAACAACAATAAAAAGACAACCCAATTAAAAAACAGGCAAAGGATTTGAACAGACATTTCTCCAAAGATATACAAATGGCCAAGAAGCACTTGAAAATATGTTCAATTTCATTTGTCATTTGAGAAATGCAAATCAAAGCCCCAGTGAGATACACACACCCACTCAGACGGCCCTTATAAAAAAGAGAATAACAAGTATGGGCAAGGATGTGGAGAAATTAGAATTCTAATTTGTTGTTTGTGGAACTGGAAAATGGTATAGCCACTGTGCAAAAGTTTGGCAGTTCCTCAAAAGGTTAAACATAGGTATCTATGAATGCCCCTCCTAGGTATCTATGAAAGATAAATTAAAAACATATGTCCACACAAAAACTTATACACGAATGTTCGTAACAACATTATTCACAATAGCCAGAAAGTGGAAACAGCCTAAATGTCTATCAGCTGATGAGTGGATAAACAAAATGTGGTATAGTCATGTAATGGAATATTATTTAGTCATAAAAAGGAATGGAGTACTGTTAAATGTGACAACACAGATGAACCTTGAAAACATTCTAATTGCAGGAAGGCAGACACAAAAGGCCACTTACTGCATACCATTTATGTGAAATTTCCAGAATAGGCAAATCCATAGGACAAAAAGATTAATGATTGATCACCAAGGATGTTGCTAAACATCCTACAATGAACAGAACGTCTCCCAACAATAAAGAATTACCCAGTTCAAAATGTCAGTAGTGCTGAGGCTGAAAAATCCTGTTCTAATGTGAAGTTTAATCTATTAAATAGGAAAAAATAATCCATCATGTAGAATTATATTAATATGATTTTGAGACTACTCCAAATTTACTAGAGCTCTAATTCCTCATACATTTTGACAATATCAAATCAGATGGTAAAGGTGTGTTCAAATATCAGTTTCAAGTTTAGAGTGTACCTTAAAGGTCACCTATTTTAAGACATCCTTAAGATTTTGCAATTCAAGTAAGTTTCTTTTTCTGAGAAGAGTTCAACCATATTGGATATAAGGATTCTGGGAAATTTGAAAGCCATCACAGTGTTTTTAGAACTTGTTTTAAGGATGTTTCATCTGTAGAAATCTCCTGCCTATTGTACATTTACCTCTACTCATTGGAGAAGATGAGATTATGGGTTCTGAGGTTGGGATCCAGGACTTCATATTTGGCTTGGTGATCAGGTCATCTGGGCATCGTGCTGAAGAGGCTCTACACAATAATGTGTGTAACTGTAAGAAAGCTGTGAGCACACTGGTACCTGTGCATCTTTTCTAATCAGTTTCCCTGGAACTGGAATCTGACCAATCACTAGTCATTTATTCTTCTTTGAAAGATGAGATAAAAGACGTTCACAAAAGCTTTCAAAGGGAGCTCCTTATGGATGAAAGTGTTTGAAAACCATGAATATGGGCAGAAATGCCTTAGTTTACAAAATCAATGCACTTTTGAATGAAAAATATGAGAAGTAAATATTCATGTTTATAATTCTGTGAAGCAGAAAGCACTCAAGTATAGTGGGAAAAGGCACAGACTCAGAAGTAATGACCTAGTTTCAAATCGTGGCTCTGCTGAACTAACATCCAAGTCACTTAATCTCTCTGAACCTGTTTTCTTATTCAAAAGAATAGGGATAATTTTATATTTGCTCTAAGTACCTCACCAGATTATGAGGATCAAACAATAATACAATTTGTGAAAGGTGTTATAATAAATACTTACTTGCCTAATAAAGAATGTATTTCAATGGAGAGGTTTTTTTTAATGAACAAAGTTAAAAATTCATGGAAAAGGAGATTAAAATGGAATCTTGCTCTTTGGTTTAAGATACTAGTACAATACTAAAGCAGCTCAATGGATCTTCATGATAGTAGTCCCTCCAAACCCTTTTCCCCCAACCCTCAAAAAAGATGTTTTCTGATATCTACTCAAAAATAATAGCTCTGAAACACGTTGCAGATGCTATCAACTTAAGTTTACTCTCTTTGGCTGACTTTATGTCATCTTGGGCTGGCAGCTAGGAGCCAATGACAAAATGGTACCACTTGCACAGTCTCCAGGCAGAGGAAGCCTATTGACTTTTTGTTTTTAAAAGACCTACAAAATGGTAACTCTGAGGTATAATGTGCATTATCATCATCCTTCTCAAAAAGCCACTAATTATAAATATGTCATTACTATTTAGCCAACTTTACTTAAAATGAGGGAATAAGTTAATTTTCAGACTCTCTCTTCCGGGGCAGAATGATAATGAATTTCTTAAGCTGCATATTTACAGAAGGGAGTCTTGAGACATGAAGCCAGTATATTAAGGACACTGGCTACAGATGTGTGTTTTACAACACATTGGTCTTCCCAGGCTTTAGCAATGACTGGCCTTTAGCTGAAGTTATATTGGTCTGGCTTCAGGCTATTATTGGTTGTACCCCTACTCAAACACCTACTCGCCTGAGCAGTTTCATGACAGATGCAGAAGCCCCAAAGTTCTCACTTACAAGTTTTTATTGACTCCCAAGAAATCAATAAAATGGCTTGAAGAAAAGAAAACTCAAGTTCAAATACAATGGAATTAGGTCTATATAAAAGCAAATTATCAGGAACTATAAGTAGTTAGAAGCTTAGTATCTGAGATCATGAAGGCAATCTGACACTAACGATGTATCAATTCAGAAAAACTGTTAAAATTTGTTTTTAAAATGTCCATGAATTCTTTAGACCACAGCCAAACGAAAAATAAAATGAAAAGTATGGAGGGCTATTAATAAAAGTATAGAAGTATAGGAAACTAAATGTTTTCCATGAGTCTTACTCATAACTGAATGAGTCCTTAAGTGACCAAAGACCAGAAAAGGAAAAAACTGTATTTTACATTTGGGTGGTAGTCTTTAAAAATGTTTTTGTTTTTTCATTATATGTACATCCATGTTACATTACGTGGCTACTTGAAGTTACCAGACAAATTAGTAATACCTTAAATACCAGAATGAAAGTGTTTTTCTTAAAAGAAAACTCAATTAGAATTTTGAAAATAACTTTAACTTTCAATTTTCACACTTTTATTCCATCCTGGAAAGTGCCCTTGATTTCTGATTTACAACTAAAGCAGATTTGTACTGCACAGTCTAGCATTTAATTAGAAACCATTTTGATCTCTTCTTGTTACATATCAGTCTTTTTCATCATTCCATAAGACTGTAAGCTCCTGAGCAGGAATTCGGCTTTTTCTTTTCAGTCCTTACCAGGATATCAGAGTGCTCAGAAGACAGAGGAGCAGTGCTTGTTGACAGGCATTACCCTCAGCAGAAACTGCAGCTGTGACGCTCAGGAGTAACCAAAGTATGAAGCAAAAGAACTGTGAGCTTGAGAAGAAGAGCCCTGAGGATGCACCACGTCTCTGTCACTTACCAGATGGGTGTCAACTTGTTTCACCTCTCTTACCTTTTGTCTCTTTATCAATAAAGCAGTGGTAAATGATACATTTCTCCTAGCATTATCATTAAATGAGATCAAAAATGGGAATGTTCTGTATATTGTTAAGAATTCCGTGTTACTATAACTTACAATTATCTATGCCGCTGTTGCTAGGGTAAAATACTAATCACGTTTTTCTTTCCTTTCCCAAAGAATTGTTTTGTCTACCCACAAACTGCTCAACTGATTTTCTCCAACCTTTTTTCCCACCTCTCTTCCTTAGCCTTCATTTAACACTTCTAGTAAGTTTCAAAATTTTCTGCAGTAGGCCCCTATGTTTTAACACAGCTTGGTCACCATCATTATCATCTAACATGAGTCTTTAAAGCTTGCTGCAACTTTTAGCAACTAAAAGTTGGGGAGGCCGAAAAGGACCCACAGCACGTGTCCTTAGTACAGTCACTCAGAAACAGCTTACTATCATTCTGTTCAATAAGCAAAATTATTGCTCTGACTTCTAAACCATACATGTGTAATTTAACATACTAGTTTTATTCAATGAGGCAGAGTAGCTCCAGAACACCAAAAAGATTTCCTTTTAGGCACTTTTGTAAACAATGTTTATTCCAAGTCCTAATCTCAATTTCTGCATTAAAAGAAAACAAGCAAAAAAAAACTGCCTTGATTTCTAAATATTTTTTAAAAACCTACTTATATGGCACCATGAAAAACCAAAATGTAAATATTTCACATACACCAAACTGGCACAGAAGACCAGCACTACCACATGTTGGTGAGCATGTGGGGCAAAAAGAATACTTATAACACTGCTTGGAAACAATCTGGAATTATCTGTAAGTTGTGGATGTGTATACCTTCTCACTGAGTTGTTCCACTTCTAGATATAATTCCCTAGGAAAACACTCTTACAGTATGTACACTAAGAGACATTTTCACAGCAGCATTGTTCGAAATAGCAGAAAACTGGAAACAAACCCAAATGTTCATTAACTGGAGAGCAGATAAATGTACTATATTTATTCAAAGGCATAACATACATCTGTATTAATATACTTCAGATTATATGGATGAACCTTACAATACTGAATTAAAAAAAATATGTTGTAAAGACTACATTCAACCTGAGTCCATTACATGAAGTTAAAAAACATCTAAAACAAAATTATGTATCATTTGGGGATACATAAATAGGTAATAAAATCATAAAGCAAAAGAGAGCAAAAACACAAAATTCAGTATTATAGTTACCAAAGGTTGGGCAGGAGGGTGATATGACTGGGAAGGGGCATGCAGTGAGCTTCAAAAGTAATAGTAATGATCTCTTCCTTATGTTAGGGAGGTGAGTACAAAGAAGTGTTTGCTTTATTATTCTGTAAATCATACATATGTTATACACTTTTTTTGATATGTATGAAATAATTCATTTAAAAAGGTACCTATGGGAGCCTGAACCAAGACGGCAGAGTAGAAGGACGTGCTTTCGCTCCCTCTTGCGAGAGCACCAGAATCACAACTAGCTGCTGGGCAATCATCGACAGGAAGACACTGGAACTCACCAAAAAAAGATACCCCACATCCAAAGACAAAGGAGAAGACACAATGAGATGGGCACAATCACAGCAAAATCAAATCCCATAACTGCTGGCTGGGTGACTCACAAACTGGAGAACACTTATACCACAGAAGTCCACCCACTGGAGTGAAGGTTCTGAGCCCCACGTCAGGCTTCCCAACCAGGGGGTCCGGCAACAGGAGAAGGAATTCCTAGAGAATCAGACTTTGAAGGCTAGTGGTTTTTGATTGCAGGACTTCGGGAAACAGAGACTCCACTCCTGGAGGGCACACACAAAGTAATGTGCGCATCGGAACCCAGGGGAAGGAGCAGTGAACCCAGGGGAGACTGAACCAGACCTACCTGCTACTGTTGGAGGGTCTCCTGCAGAGGCGGGGGGTGGCTCTGTTTCACAGTGGGGACAAGGACACTGGCAGCAGAAGTTCTGGGAAGTACTCCTTGGTGTGAGCCCTCCCAGAGTATGCCATTAGCCCCAGCAAAGAGCCCAGGTAGGCTCCAGTGTTGGGTTGCCTCAGGCCAAACAACCAACAGGGAGGGAGCCCCGCCCCACCCATCAGCAGTCAAGTGGATTAAAGTTTTACTGAGCTCTGCCCACCAGAGCAACACCCAGCTCTACCCACCATCAGTCCCTCCCATCAGGAAACCTGCACAAGCCTCTTAGATAGCCTCATCCACCAGAGGGCAGACAGCATAAACAAGAAGAACTTCAATCCTGCAGCCTGTGGAACAAAAACCACATTCACAGAAAGAGGGACAAGATGAAAAGGCAGAGGGCTATGTACCAGATGAAGGAACAAGATAAACCCCAGAAAAACAACTAAATGAAGTGGAGATAGGCAACCTTCCAGAAAAAGAATTCAGAATAACAATAGTGAAGATGATCCAGGACCTCCGAAAAAGAATGGAGGCAAAGATCGAGAAGATGCAAGAAATGTTTAACAAAGACCTAGAAGAATTAAAGAACAAACAAACAGAGATGAATACAATAACTGAAATGAAAACTACACTAGAAGGAATCAATAGCAGAATAACTGAGGCAGAAAAACGGATAAGTGACCTGGAAGACAGAATGGTGG
Source organism: Balaenoptera musculus (assembly GCF_009873245.2). Lineage (NCBI taxonomy): Eukaryota > Metazoa > Chordata > Mammalia > Artiodactyla > Balaenopteridae > Balaenoptera > Balaenoptera musculus. Next base: position 118,964,058 of record NC_045787.1, read on the forward strand.
AATTCACTGCTGCAGAACAGAATAAAGAAAAAAGAATGAAAAGAAATGAAGACAGCCTGAGAGACCTCTGGGACAACACTAAACGCACAACATTCACATTATAGGGGTCCCAGAAGGAGAAGAGAGAGAGAAAGGACCCGAGAAAATATTTGAAGAGATTATAGGCGAAAACTTCCCTACATGGGAAAGGAAATAGCCACCCAAGTCCAGGAAGTGCAGCGAGTCCCATACAGGATAAACCCAAGGAGAAAAACGCCGAGACACATAGTAAGAAAATTGGCAAAAATTAAAGACAAAGAAAAATTATTGAAAGCAGAAAGGGAAAAACGACAAATAACGTACAAGGGAACTCCCATAAGGTTAACAGCTGATTTCTCAGCAGAAACTCTACAAGCCAGAAAGGAGTGGCATGATATACTTAAAGTGATGAAAGGGAAAAACCTACAACCAAGATTACTCTACCCAGCAAGGATCTCATTTGGATTCGATGGAGAAATCAAAAGCTTTACAGACAAGCAGAAGCTAAGAGAATTCAGCACCACCAAACCAGCTCTACAACAAATGCTAAAGGAACTTCTCTAAGTGGGAAACACAAGAGAAGAAAAGGACCTACAAAAACAAAAACAAAACAATTAAGAAAATGGTAATAGGAACATACATATCAATAATTACCTTAAATGTGAATAGATTAAATGCTCCAACCAAAAGACACAGGCTTGCTGAATGGATACAAAAACGAGACCCATCTATATGCTGTCTACAAGAGACCCACTTCAGACCTAGGGACATATACAGACTGATGGAAAAAGATATTCCATGCAGATGGAAATCAAAAGAAAGCTGGAGTAGCAATACTCATATCAGATAAAATAGACTTTAAAATAAAGAATGGTACAAGAGACAAGGAAGGACAGGACGCTACATAATGATCAAGGGATCAATCCAAGAAGAAGATATAACAATTATAAATATATATGCACCCAACATAGGAGGACCTCAATATATAACACAACTGCTAACAGCTGTAAAACAGGAAATCAACAGTAACACAATAATAGTGGGGGACTTTAACACCTCACTTACACCAATGGACAGATCATCCAAAATGAAAATAAATAAGGAAACAGAAACTTTAAATGACACAATAGACCAGATAGATTTAATTGATATTTATAGGACATTCCATGCAAAAACAGCAGATTACACTTTCTTCTCAAGTGCGCACAGAACATTCTCCAGGATAAATCACATCTTGGGTCACAAATCAAGCATCAGTAAATTTAAGAAAATTGAAATCATATCAAGCATCCTTTCTGACCACAACGCTATGAGATTACAAATGAATTACAGGAGAAAAAAGGTAAGAAACACAAACACATGGAGGCTAAACACTATGTTACTAAATAACCAAGAGATTCCTGAAGAAATCAAAGAGAAAATCAAAAAATACCTAGAAAAAAATGACAATGAAAACACTATGATCCAAAACCTATGGGATGCAGCAAAAGCAGCTCTAAGAGGCAAGTTTATAGCTATACAAGCCTACCTCAAGAAACAAGAAACATCTCAAATAAACAAGCTAACCTTACACCTAAAGGATCTAGAGAAAGAAGAACAAACAAAACCCAAAGTTAGCAGAAGGAAAAAAATCATAAGATCAGAGCAGAAATAAATGAAATAGAAACAAAGAAAACAATAGCAAAGATCAATAAAACTAAAAGCTGGTTCTTTGAAAAGATAAACAAAATTGATAAACCATTAGCCAGACTCATCAAGAGAAAAAGGGAGAGGACTCAAATCAATAAAATTAGAAATGAAAAAGGAGAAGTTACAACAGACACTGCAGAAACATAAAGCATCCTGAGACTACTACAAGCAACTCTATGCCAATAAAATGGACAACCTGGAAGAAATGGATGAATTCTTAGAAAGGTATAACCTTCCAAGACTGAAACAGGAAGAAATAGAAAATATGAACAGACCAATCACAAGTAATGAAATTGAAACTGTGATTAAAAATCTTCCAACAAACAAAAGTCCAGGAGCAGATGACTTCACAGGTGAATTCTATCAAACATTTAGAGAAGAGCTAACACCCACTCTTCTCAAACTCTTCCAAAAAATTGCGGAGGGAGGAACACTCCCAAACTCATTCTATGAGGCCACCAACACCCTGATACCAAAACCAGACAAAGATACTACAAAAAAAGAAAATTACAGACCAATATCACTAATGAATATAGATGCAAAAATCCTCAACAAAATACTAGCAAACAGAATCCAGCAACACATTAAAAGGATCATACACCATGATCAAGTGGGATTTATCCCAGGGATGCAAGGATTCTTCAACATATGCAAATCAATCAGTGTGATACACCACATTAACAAATTGAAGAATAAACACCATATGATCATCTCAATAGATGCAGAAAAAGCTTTTGACAAAATTCAACACCCATTTATGATAAAAACTCTCCAGAAAGTGGGCATAGAGGGAACCTACCTCAACATAATAAAATCCATATATGAGAAACCCACAGCAAACATCATTCTCAATGGTGAAAAACTGAAAGCATTTCCTCTAAGATCAGGAACAACACAAGGATGTCCACACTCACTGCTATTATTCAACATAGTTTTGGAACTCCTAGCCTCGGCAATCAGAGAAGAAAAAGAAATAAACGGAATACAAATTGGAAAAGAAGTAAAACTGTCACTGTTTGCAGATGACATGATACTATACATAGAGAATCCTAAAGATGCCACCAGAAAACTACTAGAGTTAATCAATGAACTTGGTAAAATTGCAGGACACAAAATTAATGCACAGAAATCTCTTGCATTCCTATACACTAATGATGAAAAATCTGAAAGAGAAATTAAGCAAACACTTCCATTTACCACTGCAACAAAAAGAATAAAATACCTAGGAATAAACCTACCTAGGGAGACAAAACACCTATATGCAGACAACTCTAAGACACTGATGAAAGAAATTAAAGATGATACCAACAGACGGAGAGCTATACCATGTTGCTGGATTGGAAGAATCAATATTGTGAAAATGACTATACTACCCAAAGCAATCTACAGATTCAATGCAATCCCTATCAAATTACCAATGGCATTTTTTATGGAACTAGAACAAATCATCTTAAAATGTGTATGGAGACACAAAAGACCCCGAATAGCCAAAGCAGTCTTGAGGGAAAAAAAACGGAGCTGGAGGAATCAGACTCCCTGACTTCAGACTATACTACAAAGCTACAGTAATCAAGACAATATGGTACTGGCACAAAAACAGAAACATAGATCAATGGAATAAGATAGAAAGCCCAGAGATAAACCCATGCACCTATGGTCAACTAATCTATGAAAAAAGAGGCAAAGATATACAATGCAGAAAAGACAGTCTCTTCAATAAGTGGTGCTGGGAAAACTGGACAGCTACATGTAAAAGAATGAAATTAGAACACTGCCTAACACCATACACAAAAATAAACTCAGAATGGATTCGAGACCTAAATGTAAGACCAGACACTATAAAACTCTTAGAGGAAAACACAGAAAGAACACTCTTTGACATAAATCACAGCAATATCTTTTTTGATCCACCTCCTAGAGTAATGGAAATAAAAACAAAAATAAACAAATGGGACCTAATGAAACTTCAAAGCTTTTGCACAGCAAAGGAAACCATAAACAAGACGAAAAGACAACCCTCAGAATGGGAGAAAATATTTGCAAATGAATCAACGGACAAAGAATTAATCTCCAAAATATATAAACAGCTCATGCAGCTCAATATTAAAGAAACAAACAACCCAATCCAAAAATGGGCAGAAGACCTAAATAGACATTTCTCCAAAGAAGACATACAGATGGCCAAGAAGCACATGAAAAGCTGGTCAACATCACTAATTATTAGAGAAATGCAAATCAAAAGTACAATGAGGTATCACCTCACACCAGTTAGAATGGGCTTCATTAGAAAATCTACAAACAACAAATGCTGGAGAGGGAGTGGAGAAAAGGGAAGCCTCTTGCATTGTTGGTGGGAATGTAAACTGATACAGCCACTACGGAGAACAGTATGGAGGTTTGTTAAAAAACTAAAAATAGGGGCTTCCCTGGTAGCGCAGTGGTTGAGAATCTGCCTGCCAATGCAGGGGACATGGGTTCGAGCCCTGGTCTGGGAAGATCCCACATGCCACGGAGCAACTAGGCCCATGAGCCACAACTACTGAGCCTGCACGTCTGGAGCCTGTGCTCCGCAACAAGAGAGGCCATGACAGTGAGAGGCCCGCGCACCGCGATGAAGAGTGGCCCCCACTTGCCGCAACTAGAGAAAGCCCTCGCACAGAAACGAAGACCCAACACAGCCAAAAAGAAAGAAAAAGAGAAAAGAAAACAAAACAAAACAAAAATAGAATTACCATATGATCCAGCAATCCCACTACTGGGCATATACCCAGAGAAAACCATAATTCAAAAAGACTCATGCACCCCAATGTTCATTGCAGCACTATTTACAATAGCCAGGTCATGGAGGCAACCTAAATGCCCATCAAAAGACGAATGGATAAAGAAGATGTGGCACATACATACAATGGAATATTACTCAGCCATAAAAAGGAACGAAATTGGGTCATCTGTTGAGACGTGGATGGATCTAGAGACTGTCATACAGAGTGAAGTAAGTCAGAAAGAGAAAAACAAATACCGTATATTAACGCATATATGTGGAACCTGGAAAAACGGTACAGCTGAACCGGTTTGCAGGGCAGAAATTGAGACACAGATGTAGAGAACAAACGTATGGACACCAAGGGGGGAAAGCCGTGGGCGGGGTGGTGGTGGTGGTGTGATGAATTGGGTGATTGGGATTGACATGTATACACTGATGTGTATAAAACTGATGACTAATAAGAACCTGCTGTATAAAAAAAAAAATAGAAAAAACCTATTTATTAGGTTTACAGACATGTGCAATTAAAAAAAAACAAAACAAAACACTACTGTTACCTTGAGGAAAAAAAAAAGGTACCTATGGTAAAACAGAAAAATGTGTTTTCAAGATATCACATAGATTCATTTTTTTCTTTCCTGTCTTTCAGCTTCTACAACTGTCTTATTTTTAAGCCACTCTATTAATATATAAAATATGCCACTGCCTTTATTGTCTTTTCCAAACGTTTGTTCACTCTTCAATATTTATGTCGTTTAACTTTCCAATATTCTACATTATTAATAACTTGCCTCAGCCTCATATCAGCCTAGGGAGTGTTTTACAGAGCAGCAGGATTAAAAACTCATGGTGAATCAAAAAGACAGAAGATGGGACTTGAATTGTCAAGTCACGTTTTCATTTAGTGTCTAGATTATGCTACTTTTCCTAAGCTCCTTAGGCCTTCATATTCTACCTGTTTTCAGAGGCCCCATCTTATAACTTGGGATAGTTATCATGGAGTGATGAAAACCACAAATCTCAGTAATGGGATGTTGGCATGCAGGGAGATGCTAGATTCAACACAGTACCTTGCCAGACTCCAGGCTGACATCAGGTCAGCAGCTATATTTGAACTTATCCAAAATCCTTCTCAGGCCCTCACTCTTTCAGCTAAGAAAGTCTAGTCATCCCACCTATTCCTTTTTCTTTTTTTTTTTTTATTATTTATTTTTGGCTGAGTTGGGTCTTTGTTGCTGTGCGTGGGCTTTCTCTAGTTGCGGTGAGTGGGGGCTACTCTTCGTTGCGGTGCTCGGGCTTCTCATTGCGGTGGCTTCTCTTGTTGCAGAGCATGGGCTCTACGCACGCGGGCTTCAGGAGTTGTGGTGCATGGGCTTAGTTGCTCCACGGCATGTGGGATCTTCCCGGACCAGGGCTCGAACCCGTGTCCCTTGCATTGGCAGGCAGATTCTTAACCACTGCGCCACCAGGGAAGCCCCCACCTATTCTTAAACCAAAGATTTTAGGAATTTTCTGCAGAACATGTTAGTGAAAGCTAATCATTGGAGGACATATAATTTTTAAAGAAAAATACAAGAAAGCTATTTAATGCTTCTTATGTTACTTAAGGCAGTTTCAGAACTTTTCTCCTTTCTAAGACTTAAACCTACAGAAACACTTGAAAGAGTGAGGGTGAAAATATACGTATATAAACAAACACAGAGATGAACACTGCAACACTGCATAGCAACAAATGAGTTAATCTAAATTCCCTTCAGTGGAGATCTGGTTAAATATAGTATATCCATTTAGCTGTTAGAAAGAAAGAAGCAGATCTACCATATGATCCAGCAATCCCACTCCTGGGCATATATCCAGAGAAAACCATAATCTGAAAAGATACATGCACCCCAATGTTCACTGCAGCACTATTTACAATAGCCAGGACATGGAAGCAACCTAAATGTCCATCAACAGAGGAATGGATAAAGAAGTGGAGTATAACAATGGAGTATTACTCAACCATGAAAAAGAATGAAATAATGCCATTTGCAGCAACATGGATGGACCTAGAGATTGTCATACTGAGTGAAGTCAGACAGAGAAAGACAAATATCATATGGTATCGCTTATATGTGGAATCGAAAAAGGGTACAAATGAACTTATCTACAAAACAGAAACAGTTACGATGTAGAAAACAAACTTATGGTTACCAGGAGGTAAGGGTGGGGTGGAGGGATAAATTGGAAGATTGGGACTGACATATATCTACCACTATATATAAAATAGATAACGAATAAGGACCTACTGTGTAGCACAGGGAACTCTACTCAATACTCTGTAATGGCCTATATGGGGAAAGAATGTAAAAAAGAGTGGGTATGTATATATATATATATATATATATATATATAACTGATTCACTTCGTTGTACACCTGAAACTAACACAACACTGTAAATCAACTACACTCCAATAAAAATTAAGAAAAAAGAAAAGATTTGTTTGACATAGAAAGATGTCTGTGATACATTTTTAAGAGACAAAACTTTTATATATACACACATTTTACAAATTAGAATGTTACTCAAATTTTTAAAATATTTTAAAGAACTGAAGATCATGTACTTTCATTTACAAGCAAATTGTCAACTTCTGGAAAGCACAAAAAATATCAAAAGTAATCAAAAGATCAGCACCTATCATAATAGCACACCGCCACTTAATTTCTGTCAATCTACTTCTCTGAGAACTGACTATCAGTTTGCATTACTTGCCCAATTGATTAATGAAAGAGGAATAAAAGGGTTAAGTGTAAAGTGCTTTTTTAAAAAACTAAGAAAAAAATCTTTATTTCAAAAAAAGTCATGTTAACTTCTTAATGGTCTCTGGATGAATATTTGAGAGATGCAAAAACAGGGCAGGGTTTGGTATTTGGCAACTTTTCGCTATTTTTCCCCTTTTAAAGGAGGCACAGTGCTCTACCATAGTTTTGGAAACCCTCAGTGTTATTTATTTAGCTTTCAAGTGAGGCTTCCTGAAATTAGGTCTGTGCCAATTAGAATTTTTCTAAGGCAAAATAGGAAAAGTCATTACCCAGTAGAAAGTTGAAAGGTGTAGAGGAAAAAAAGAGTAAAACTTAGATAATTACAGGAAGCTGAAAAAGTTCTCATACTTGACACACAAGAGAAGTGGGAGAAATAAACTGAGAAACTGAAAGGGGTTAAAGCACAGCCTTTCTATGTCTCACAAATGCAGTAACAAGTTGATTGCTAAGAGTGGTAAGGAACCTTAGGTAAGTTCTCAGATAAGGACTTGGAGGCCCTACAGATCTACGACATTAAGAGAGCCTCCTCTCGTACAGGATTCTTTCTATCTCACCTTCTCCGTCTTGTCCTGGAACGCTCTCCAGCACCTGCTACAGTTCATTGTTTCTTAATTACTTTATGGATCTATACATCATGTCTCCCCAGCTAGATGGAGGCTCCTTTGAGATCAGGCAGAATATGATTTCTCCACCTTCCCTGAAGCACAAGTGCAACACTGAACAGGTGGAAGGTCCTCAGTAATACACTTAGTGACCCACATGATCAGCAGATACTAGTGGGGAGAAACACTCTTCTACTGCCATCTCTTTATGACCATCCACTTCTGAGAACTGAACTTTTTACAAGCATGACAAAATTTTCTTCTTTCCAAGTAACTGTCCTTCCAAACTAAGGTTCTTTCCTTAGCACAGTCTATTTTTGTTGGTTTGGCAAACATGTACTGACATGAAATTAGCATTAATGTTTCGGGAAAATATCCCTGGATCCTAAGTATATTTGGGGAAGCTGGTTTCCCTTGGTTTACGGTTGAAAATGGCCTTTGTAAAGAATGAAATTCGGAAATGATCCAAAAAAAAAAAAAAGCGAAGATTGAAATCCATAAATACCAGTAGCTTAGCGTTAAAAAAAACTAAGGGCTTCTAAACTGAACACTTTCATTGTCCACGCTAAAGTATTTTATTTATCATTAATCAAATAAGTACAGTTGACCCTTGAATAACATGGGGGTTGGCTGCCAACCCCCATAATGCAGTGAAAATCTGAGTATAACTTTACAACTGGCCCTCCATATCCCCTGTGTCCTTGGTTCTGCATCTGTGGATTCAACCAACGGTGGATTGTGTAGTATAGTAGTGCATACTCAGATTTTTTTCAATAATATAAGTGGACCCTCAAGATTCAAACCTGTATTGTTCAAGGGTCAATTATATACCCAAATGTTCTTCTCTTAGAATAACGTGTAATTATTAAGCATGAAAGGTGGCTGAGGTACAGACAGATCACCTGACTTGTGTTCACACCCTCAGGTAATGCCAGAGGTGGTTCAGTCTCAGTTTTCAGTTTTTGAGAACATGTACCTGGGTACCCTCCTAGAAGAGGCAATAAGAACTCCAGCTAACGTTTCTGATTGTCTGGATTCTGAAATACCTGGCTCTTTGTGTGAGTTGAGCTAATTTAATTTTACCATATATATATGTGTTTGTGTGTGTGTGACCTTTCCTATTTCCTACTAGTAGGACAGAGAGATTTGTGTCTAGTTGCTACCCGATACAACAACTGTTTTCAACACAAGGAAAAGAATTCATGTGATTTTATTTCTAGGTGGCTCCTTTAATTTTTTAAAAGCAGTCTACTTAGAACTGTTACTGTGGGATGATACTGCTCTTTTCCCTATCTCATGTAATACCTGATTTAGGCATGACAGTTCCCAAATCTGATGTTAAGGCACCCAGTGTGTCTAAGAGGGGCCAGAATTCTTTTTTTTTAATGTAGATTTGGATTGTGTCTAATGTTACAACTCTCACCCCACGAATCACAGTGAATCCTACCCAAAGAGACCTATGGATTTTTCTCTCTTAACTTTAATTTTTTCTCTTATGGGTCTCAGCCATTCTTTTCTTATAGGGAAATACCCCAGTGAATGGTCACTTCATTTTGAGGCCACAATTAGTCAAATATTCCTCTTCCCTTCCCTAACATGCTTTCCCTTCCTTTTTATTCCAAAGAAGTAACTGAGTCTTACACCTTGATTAGAGTATGGGAGCCAGGAATAAAAGCAATTTTTACCTTGCATGAATAAAAGCAATTATTTAAGTACTTAGCAGATACCTAACCTAACCCTTTCTTTATAATAAATTACACATAAAGAATATGAAATTCAGGTGAATCAACCATTACTGAGTGCCTACCAGGAAGGTTAAGTAAGTTGTGCAGGACTGCAGAAATAAGTGACAGAGCTGGAATTTGAACCTCAGTCTCTGAATTCCAGGCTTTTATCCTTTTGATCACAATGACTCTGCCTTTCCACCCTGGGCAAGTTTCATAAGCAATTAGAGTATCACCAACCGAAGGATCACAATTTCAAATCCACCCAGTTCCCATAACTGTTGGGACACAACGCAAAAGACGACCCCTCCCTCTAGTCATGCCCTTTGCAGTGTAACTTTCCGGCTCCTGCACCTCCTACCTGAATCTTGACCTGGACTTGTAACTTGCTCTGACCAACAGAACCTTTGACAATAGGCAGAAATAAGTCTAGGCCTTACGAAGCTTTGCATGCTTCTGCTGGTTCTTTTGGAGCCCTGCTGGTACACTCTGGATAAGCTCTGGAGAGCCTGTTGGATAATGAGACATGGCTGTCAGACTTCATCACTACAGTCAACCAGCCAGCTGCCGCAGACACACTGAGTGAGCCCGGCTGAAATCAGCTGAGCCTGGCCAGATCAGCAGAACTGCCCAGCTGACCTGAAGACTCATGAGGAAAAAAAAAAGGTTATTATTTTAAAGGCATTAAATTTGGAGATGGTTTGTTATAGAGCAAGTACTACGTGATACAGCTATCAAACAAATTCACTTTGAGAAAGCAGAGAAAGTGAAACAAAGTTGCTCCTAAAAGATGGCTCCAACACAGAAAAGCTTGTTGAAATATAATAAATTTAGATATCACAGGAACAATTAGGTATTTGAAAATCTACATCCAGAAAGTAAAGTCCTTTTAATTGTGAGATTTAATTCATTTTGAATCATTAAAAAACTATTTTCTTAAAGTCCCTCTTTGAAGAGGTAGAAACTTTATACAGTAATATGACTTTTATAGAGTTAATATTCTCCTTAAAAAGAAGCTAAAGATACATAAAGAGATCAGATGATAAAAGCAATGAACTTACTTATAAAACCGAAAAAGTTTGTCAAGACATGAGAGGATTGTTCTTCTTCAATTATCCTGATTTACCTTAACGGAGTTCCTAAGAGGTTCAGGTAGTGGAAGAGTGGCTCGGAGTAGAGGAACTTGGTGGGGAGGGAGGACGGAGTGGGGAGGGAGCCAGAAGGGAAGCACTCTGCACTCATTTTAACAAAACATCCATCACATATGCATTTTTCAGTTCCTCTTCAAACTTACGGCCAAAAAATCTGATAATGGTACCAGAGGTTAAAGTCTCCATTATGTAACTATAATTACTTAGTTTGAAAGTTAAGATCATAACGAAGCTAGTTTAAGAATTACCGTAATTAAAAATGGCTTATGAATAGCATGGTATGGCATAATGGACACAGTTCTCAAGCAGGAACCTTTGGCATTTAAGGAGCTGTCTAATCTTAGCCATGTCACTAAAATTAGCTAACAGTTTCACAAGTGCTTTACAACTGCCAGACACTGTGCTATGAGGTTTATACCCATTATCTCATTGTGCCCATTTTAAAGGTGAGGGAGCTGAGGGCTTACAGGGTTACAAACTTGCTCAAGGTCACACAACTGTTAAACAGTCATACCCAGAGGATTTGACTGCAGAGTCCTAATTCTTACCCACAGTACTGTACTAACTGTACTCGGCCTTAGTTTCCTCATATGAAAAGTGAGGACTGGACAGAAAGACTGGCTTCCGCTGAAGTGAATGACAGGAGCACACTCCTTAGTGGTTTGTGTTTTAGGTAGTGATGGGGATTGGCACCCTTCCTGAACAAGGAATGCCCTTGGAGTACATGCTAACATTAACTACTCTGTCTATTCCTTTGCTGCTATACACAGATACAGAAACGGTGAAGCTAGTTTGGGAAACAGGTGTATCACCAACAAGCAGTCACTCTGGTTAGTTTGCTGCCTCCCAGCAAAGGTCTGGCTGCCTTTGGGCTTTCTCTTCAGTGCCTGGCAGAACTGGCACTAAATGTTGAATGAATAGATAAATATTCCACAGCCTCTGCTGGAAAGAGCCTGAAATTGGACACCACTGTTTTAACATTTCCTACAAATATTTTAAATGTAACATCCATAAGACCATAAGCTTCACAAAGACAGAAACAACACTGGCCTTTCTCACTGCTGTATCCTTTGCAGCTTGACTTGTGCCTTGCAATATAGCAACTGCTGGACACAAGTGCTGTTACTGTTATTGCTGGTACTGGATTCTTAAAGTTCCAATTTGCCCTAAAAGGGGTAAAATACATGACTAAAGGTAAAACCACGTTATTTGCTCTTCTTCTCTGTGGTTCTTTGTTTAAAAAGCCAACCTAAATTGAGTATCTTAAGTGCTAAGTGCTGTAGCATTAGCTTTGCTTCTTAAAAGAATGGATCTAGTTGAAGAGATAAATAATAAAGAAAACAGTATTAGTCCAACAAATATTTACTGGGCACCTACTATGTGCTATATCACTGACTTAGGTATAAAAACCTGTATGGTTAGTAGTTGCCATTGGATACCATCAGATGAGGGAAGAGGTTGCTATGGGATGGGCTACATAAAGGAAAGTGTACCAAGTGAGTGGGCATCAAACTGGTCTAGAAGGTCACACAATGTTAAAAGCAGAGAGGGTGAGGCTGAATTCCAGACTGCAGTAGTCCTCAGCTACATCATATGGCACGCTGGTATGTTGTGATCAATTTTAGGATTTGTGGCGAGGAATCTTATTAATAATGATTTACCTATTTTCATTATAAAGTAAAAACACTGCCAGCTTAGACTGATTTGCTGTAATCCTTGTGAAAGGATTTTGGAAATACCTGTCAAAAACGTAAGTGTATATACCCTTGACTCAGCAACCCTACTTTGGGGGAATCTATGTTTAGAAACAAAGTTGCTATTTGTAAGGATACATAGAAAAGGGTGTTTATTGGAGCCTTGTTTGTAGTGGCAAAAATCATGAAACAACCTGAATAGAACACTGTACAACTAATTAAAAAGAATGGGATCTACATCTGTTAATCTGGAAGGATGTTCAGAGTGTACTGTTAGAAAAGCAAGCTGCAGAGAAACTGGTATATGATGATCCTATTCTTATTTAAAAACAAACAACCCAGAACGCTTTATATGTGCGTGTGTATGCTTATATGATTATACGGAAATGTGGAAGATAAGGGGAATCAGGAAAGGAAAGGAAGGAAGAAAGAGGAAAGGAGAGACAATGAGGAAAAGTTTATTAAATTTTCTTGGTATAATTTTGCTGAAGGGAATGAACACACTATTTTTGTAAATTTTGAAAAGGCATTTGTAAAAATAGTAATAAACAAAAACAATCTTTAAAAGAGCCAATTCACAGACTATCCTATGATCTCAGTTACACTCAGATGTGCTTTCCTGGATATGATAGATCAGGATACAGCTGCATGAATTGTGCATAACCCACGTTCTCCAAGGGTTCTGGAGTATCCATGTGGCTGCTATTTGGCGTATGGGTTGTGGCGGAAAGAAGATGGAGAACCACAATGCTATAAGTAACAGAACCACTGACATTTTTTGATTAGGGGAATAATAGTGAAAGCAGTGTTGCAGTCAATTTGAACTAGGGTATGGCCAGTTTTTTTTTGGTTTTTGTTTTTCTGTTGTGCTGGCTTCTCCGGGAACAGAAACTTAATTCCCTCCTGGTTTCCTGCCTTTGTCTCTTACTCCTAACCCAGTGTCAGGGTCTTTGTGGTCTCACAAGCATGTTTCTTATTATCCACTTCAATATTTTCATCTAAACTTGAAAGACTGATTAGGCTCTCAAACTTAGGGTTTCTTCCTTTCTTTCTGAATTTAAATAACTAAATTAAATCTAGTTGTGTTGTTGTTCCATTTAGGATTTCACTGATTTCTCTTTGACTTTTGAGAACGTTTATATATTTTAAAGACTGGCTTCAACAACCGTCTCTCATATTTATGATATTCTGTTCTCTCTCTTCTACCCTAGTTGACTTGACCGCATATACTACTCTCTCCCGCACCAATTTAAAATTGCTGTCTCCTAATTCTCCAGCTATTATCTTTTGTGGCTGCTCTCTCTGGATGCCTTCCAGAGCACTGTCCTTGGTCCTCCCCTCTTTTTTTCCTGAATACTAAAGCAGTTCATTCTTAAATGACCACATCTGATTTTCTGGCTTTAGCTAATACCTACTTACCTTACATTTTCTCTTTTCTGTGACTGTCTTTACCATATTAGGTTGAACTCTCCTACCACTCTTAGTAGAAGAGATAACTTATCTTACTAACTTTGAATTGCTGCTATATACCATGGATAGAAGAAGTCAAAACTACAGGTAGAATAAGTCAAATCTAAATAAGCTGAAGAACGATAATTTGGAAGTTCAAGCAAAAATAAGATACCTCCTCTCTTGGAGTATTCAGTCATTATACACACAGTTATCTGAAAAATGGGCAAATTGATTTCTTGCCTGACTTGTCTAGATAAATCAACACAAATGTATACATTAGATGTCTGCAAGCATAACCTCAATTCTTAAACAAGTGAAAAACATAAAGATGAAAGCTACAAAAGGTTACTATCTCAAGCAGGATAAATTTTTAAAAGCCAAACCTCAAACTCTTCATTTCAAAGCTTTGGTTACGCTAATTTGTTCAATGGTAAATGTACCAGAGTTGTTGTAAGACACTGTGAAAAAGCAATTCATTTCAAAGTCTTAGAGCAAACTTAAAGGCTGACAACAATTAAAAATAAAATTCTTTATGTACACTTTGTCTCTGGATACATAAGCACTTACCCATCTTAAAACCTGTTTCCTATCTGGAGAAGATAACCTGGGCTATCATCTCTCAGTGATACTCACTTTCTGCTGACATTTCCTTTCTCTGGAAAGACAGCAGTGCAATCCATTCTTATACATCTTAGTTGATATGTCAAGTTTGTTTATTCATACATTCAACGTGCATTTATTGAGGTCTTACTATGTGCTAGACGCTCTTCGACTTGCTGGGATATAGGAATAAGCCAGGCAGACAATATCACTGCTCTTATGGAACTTAGATTTCAGCAGGTGAGCAGATAAGACACAAACAATTAGGTATATAATGTTGAGGGGAAGGGAAGAGTATGTGAAAGATGCTACTATTTCAGATAAAGCAGTCAGAGAGGTCTCTCTTAGGAGCTGATGTTTTAAGTGGAGACCTAAATAAAGTGAGAGAAAGAGCCATGTAGATATCCGGGGGAGAGTGTTCCCAGGCATAAAATGCATCAGGGGACCTAAAAAGAGGGTTATGCTTCTTCTAGAGAGTAAGGAGATATTCTGAAGTGACTAGAAGACAAAGAAAGTCTTACACCAAGGGTGCATAACCTGAGGTTATGCACTAAGCGTGCAAATCATGTTTTCTCCTTGTCTTATATCACATAATGTATAGGGTGACAACACTGTACATATTAGTTTCCTCCACAGGTGACAAAGTCTCCTGCTGGCTCATTCCCAACTACTCATTCCTCATCTAATCAGCTCATTCTTTCCATCTGTCTCAGACTCCTTGTTACCACCTTTTTATTCCAAATAACTGAGGCAACTCCTGTTTCCCAGGCATCCACACACTCTCCTCCTCTGTGAAGTTTCAGTTATGCCTTCTGGGGTAAGTGGACATTTCAAAAAGCAAAATGGATGTGGAAAGTTGTGGGGTGGGGTGCAGTGGGAGGCAGGGTGGAACAAGTATGAAGGTCTCGAGAAGATCTGTGAAGTCGTGGTTGGGGATATTTCTCTTCTGTATCTGTGGATGCCCAATGCCTAGCTCAGTAAGTGTTTGCTGCTGCCACGGCAGCTGGAAGGACCTTTGAGATGTTGTAGTTAACCTCCCACTCCACCTATCTCAAGAATTCCCTTCCTAGGACAGGCCTTTGTGGCTCGTCCACCTATTAACACAGTGCAACTAGGCTGCTTATATATTTCCCAGTACTCATACAGAAGCACTTAGGCATTAGAAAAATCAGATTCAACCAGGCACTGGAACTGGCATTTAGAACTTCCATTTTCTTCTTCCATGGATTTCTTAGTTCTAACTTTTTCTTCTGGCTTCTCTGTTTTCTCTTTCAAATAATGTCTTTGGTACCCCCAAAGCACTGCACAGTCTTGTTAAGTGATTATTATCTTGTTAAATGATTATTATCAATTAAAGGATCACTCACCCCTCATATATTGAATTAGAGATTATTTCACTTATTTTTCTTACCTTTCCTTTAAAAACACTTCTTCTTAGATTATATTCAAAATCTAGTACTCATAGACTGCACCTACACCAGCCCATTGTATGTGTTTAGTGATAAGAAACTGCCACTTAACGTGTTTCTGTACTTGGTTCTTTGTTATCTAAAGAGATTTATATCTTTGGTTTAATCCACTAAATTTGTTTTTCTGAAGTTTTTTTCAACCACTGTATCAAAAAGAAAAAAGTTAGTAAATAAAGTCAAATGAGCTTCATAATTCTCCCAAATTTATGAACTTAGGATAAATTTTGGTATTCATTATAGTCAGGAGCTCTTTTTCTCACAGCATTTCAAATTAAAGTTTCTTAATGACAAAGAATCTTTGCATACTTGATTTTACAAGAATACCAGACAGTAAAACAGAAAGGGGGGTATTCTAGCATTTATTAAAAAAAAGATAACAATGTGATTGAAGTTATCAGTATGGCTATTAAATTTAGATGGCATTGAAAAGCTAACAAAAACCCCAAACTGAAAAATATATCAATGTAAAAAAGTGATCTTGGCACTAGAAAGTTTTAAATATATTAGTCCTTATAAAACTGGGATCCATGACCCTTCAGGGATTATACATAGTAGACACTGAAAAAGTCTTAGTGCTTGATAAATAGGAAATACCTACATAGGCACAGATGTCCCAATGTACTTAAGCCAGTGAGGGTCATGCTGGTTTGAGCTCAGTAGACTTTGCAGAGCTTTAAGAATTCCACGTTGAATTTTTATAGTACTTTTTAATTTTCAAAGTAAACAACCATGCACAAATCTCGCAAGCAAGAATGCTGGATGCTCTCACTATTTTACAGAAGCTGAAACTGTGACAGGGAGCAGTTAAGTGACTACACAAATATATGCAAGACAGCAGAGAGGCATGATCCCATTTCTCCTGTATATATTGTTTAAAAATTCACTGATGACAAATAAAAATTATTAAAGATCCAAGAGGGATTTCTAACACAATATTAAATATTTCCCTTCAGATCACTATTAAGTATTCCTATTTTTTTCTCTTTTTCTTTAAATGTCTCAAATTTCCCCACCTATAAAATTAAGGTAAATAACAGCTGCCTTCAATACTACAAAGCTATGGACAGAGTCAGTAACAATATAGAAACTAGAATTAAAAATCTTCATAGGATTGTTAAGAGGTTTAAATGAGATGAATGCATACAAAGTCCTTAGCATAGTGGTGCCACAAAATTATATTAAAGATTTTTAATAATCTTTTTTCCTAAGATTTTTAAGGTTAAAAATATATAGGAAAGAATATGGATAATATAGTTAACTTCAAAGTAACTTTTGTAGAACACCTGCCTAATCTGTATTATGTTTCAGATCTCTACAACTAGAGACCAGATGTTGAGAGAAGCCTGCTGAGGAGCTTAGACTATTGAGAATTAGGTATTCAAAGTGTGATACCACTAATTAATTCTGTGATCTTTCTCTAGACACTTTCTATAGGTCTCATTTCCTCATCTCAGAAATGAGAGTGTCGGGAGTAGATGAGCTTCAAGTCCCTTTAAGCTCTAATCTAAAATCATTGTACCAAACATAGAAAGCAAGCTTTGAGAACCCAAGAGCCCCACCTCTCTGGCTCTACCAACAACAGTGTTTACATATTATTTTCTATGTACCACCAACTACATTATTTTAAATCTGGGTTCATTCTTGTCTTGTACTTCTTGATAATGTACAAAGACCCAGTTTTAGTATATCATTCCCTACCCCAGTTGCCTCCTTCACCAAAACAATAGGTTAAGATGATTGTAGAATTTTAGAAACAGAAGTACATGTTTTGAAAATAATTCATATATAATTGTAAAGAAAATATTTTGACTCTAAAACACCTAATTACTCAAGGTCATAGATTGGTTCAGCTCAGCCTTAGAACTCAAGTCTTCTAATTTTTAGTCTAGTTCCTTCTACTATGTCTACTATTGAATAACTAAATTAAATTGTTTGGAAGGGATTTGAAGATTGAAAAAAAAAACCCACCAAATTTGCAATTTATATCATCTTAAAATTAAGAAAATCCTTATCCCCAATAATTACAAAAACACAAAAACATTAAAACAACAACAAAGTAAAACAGTGTCCATAGCAAACCGGTAGAGCTTTAAAGTTCAACATGTGACAATCATAAGGTCATAAGTCATTGCATTGCCCCAACCAGCATGAAATAATAAAGCATGTACTAAATTAGATGTCATTTCACAACAGCTTTAAAAAATTGGCTATCAAATATACTTTCATAATAGCCACAGCTAAATATTAAGAATTATGAAATCAACTAGAATAAAGGTTAATTTTATTATAAAAAGAAAAGTTAACATTTATTGCAACAAACTGTATGCCCTAAACACTGCATACTTAAGTTGAACTCTCAAATTGTTAAAAACATAAAAATTCAATGTAAGATAATGTGCTAAACATTTACAACTAATCATATCATTAAACCTTTCTCTCCCCATAGATATTTTTGGAGCGCTAATAGCGTGAATGAAAAAAATTCTAAAATAAGAGGCTTTCGCTAAATTTGTTGTATTATAGACATTTTTAATCTCGCTGAAACTTGCTCAAAAGAAAAAAAGTTTTAAAGCACTCAATATTAATATTTGAGTTACTCTGGAAAAGTATGTTTAAGCATGCAGCTCTACTAAGATAAGTCATTAATATTTAAACTGGCCCAGAGATAAAATTAGGTGATGACACATTTCCATTCAAAATAATTGGCTTTAAGGACCATATTGCAATATAAATAGTTTAAATGACCATCTGGCAATTGCAGAATCCCATAATTTATTATATATATGTAACATAAATAAGAACTTATTTCCTTAACATTCCAGCAGAAAAATATGCAACCCATGGAAATATATTGCTAAAGAAGAGGGTTGTACTCCATAGTTAGATGACAGTGTATGTCAAAGTGCACTAGGAAATATAAAGTGGTTATATCAACATAACACATCGTTTCAACTACATGCCAGTAATTAGGTTTTTATTGATTAAATAGCAGCCTATAAAAATGGGGAAAATATCAACTTGATCTTAGCTGAAATAATCTAAAAGGAATTAAAATTTCCATTCCATCTTTTTTTTTTTTTTTTTTTTGGTAATAAAGTATAGCAAAAGACAACAACGTAATCCTATAAACATCAGGGTTATATTGCCACAAGCAGCTTTAGATTTTTACCTCAAATAAAAGAAACTAAATTGTAATCCTGGTTAATGCACTCCTTTGTACATAAACACAGCCCCAAATTTTTCTTTTTTTAGTCCTCTGAATTCATGACAGCTGATCCAAATTGTTGGTTTTTGGAATTGCTCTTGATGTTTCTAAACTTATCTTCCACCTTTCCACATCTCTACTGCTCCTCCCTCTCTTGCCTCCCTTCCCCCAATACCCTTTAATTCACAAACTCCACTGGAAACCCGTATTCAAGGGACATTTGTGACGGTAGTGAGGAATAAGAAGGCAACCTGTCAAAATTAGGTGTTTGGGGGTTGAAATCACTCTCTACAACTAATTTTTGAACCACTATAAAACTGCTTACTTTCTAAAATATAACTTACTGGGTAAAATCAGTACAAAAATTACCATTAAAACTCACACTCTAATCCAGGTTAACATAAAAATGATCATGCACAATTCAAAGAGAGAGGAACGCTTAACAGATCTTTTCTTTTTTTCTTCCCCTAAATGGAAGTTCTCCATAAGAATATTCTTATTTACTTGAAAATACACAACACGAGTAGAACAAGCCAGAAGGAAACGAGCGGCTGGCTCTCTGCAATTACAGAGACAAGGAGAGCATGGGCTTCAAACACTCCTATAAAGGTCAATAAGTAAGTGATTTTTTTTCAGTTATAGTTTAATTCAACAAAATATTTCTTGAAAATTCTTCTGCAACACGATTTACCAATATACATTTTCCTTGACTCAGAAATACGGAAGCAAGTGCCCATTAATTTGGCAAATACCTGTAAAAACGGCATCACACAATTACCAGGATGTCCTCAGAAGGGTAAATGCTATTAGGCACAAACCTATTTTGTCTATTTAATTTGCTCAGATAAATAGTAGTACATAATGAGAATTTACTGCTCTGTAAAATTAGGTGTGATCTTAAAAGTAAGAAAAAGTGGGTTTTAAGAAATATGCCCCAGGCTTATTTTAAACCCAACGTAAATTAAGATTTCCTAACAACTAGCCTATTACAATCACCTGCAGGCCAGAGTGGATTAAGACTTATAATCAACCAATTAATACAGATGTTCTTTCACATTAGCCACTCATACTAAAATAAACCCTTTTGATCCAATCTCTCCTTCACTAAAATCTCAAAAAGCCCCTAAAGTGATCGCTACACACATATGAATTTTACTACTATTACAATTTGCATTTAAGCTGCATTTATGGAAGGTATGTTTCAGAGTAGGTCTTTCATAAAATTTGTAAACAGTCAACGTAATATTGAAAGTGGTCAGATTAACTAAAATATCTGTAACATCAATAGATAAAACCAAAACAGCATTATAATACAAATTATTTTATCAGTTATAAAAATATAATGGAATAGCCAAAGAAACATCACAAGAAGTAATTTCAATAAAATCTGACCACACGCTAATCACACATTTCTGTACTGGAGTCATTCCACACTAAATTGACACACCTGAATACACAATGTGTTTTATACCTGGTGGGTTTTTTTTTTTTCCTTTTACTAATAATATAGCCATAAAGAAGTACAGGGTTTTAAAAAAAAGGAAAATATTATCATAAAGCTAAAAATAAACAAATAGCCAAAAGCAAATCTCCTTTAACATTCAGAAATCATTTTATGAGTGAATATCAGAAACATTAAGGTTAAAAAAGACACTGATTGAAACACTCACTGCCAGAACCTTTGGAGGGAGAGGAAAAAGGTAGAAAGTATCCATTAAAAAGGGGGAAAATCAATAAAAATCTCTTCTTTATGCCTCCCTTCTCTGAGAAAACATTCAACACGATGTTAATAAGAAAAATAAAAAAGGGACAGAATTTGCTTCATTCATCCTGTGTTTGTACAGGTCTTCATTTGCATTATGTTAATAAAATTAGACATAGGTACAATTAATAATGAGATGTTAAAATCTACATAAATTTTCAAAGCTTCATTAAATGGCAACCAACAGAGCCCTAAACTCCACCTAAGACTGAATTTACAAATTCATCTTGCATCATTCTTTCTCTCCGATAATCATACCCTTCAGAAAACGATCAACTTTTTAATCAACTTTTTAATACTAAAGTTTCAACATAATCCCAATAAAAGCTCTAATTCTACCTGAAACCATTTACTTCTTTGCCTCTTTTCAGCACTTTCACCATTAATGCTCAAGTGAAACGATGCTGAAAATCAAATCATGCAGAAATCTGCCTTCATCAATGTTACAAGTTTATGCTAAATTTACTGAATTTCAGAATTTAAAAAGCATATTAAGGTAGAATGGCTAGTTCGTTTTACTTAAAGAATGTATTTGAGTATCAATAAGGTTTCTCTTGTTTTACTATCAATGAACTTAAACCTTAAAAAAAATACTTTACTATGCTCAATCATGACACTCATAATTTTACAATTTAACGTAATAACGGGATGTTGTGCTATGTTGACACATCAGAAGGAATTGCCTTCCCTCCCAAAACAGAGTGTAAAGTGTCTTTTTTCAAGCATACTAAGAAAAAGCAATTTTAGGTGACATCTTAAAAAGTCAAATTACAATTTTTGCTTTAGACAAACTTAAATAGAATGCAAGTTATTAGTGGATTTAATATTTCTGTATCTAAATTCAGAAAGTCAGTATTCAGTATAGTTGTGGTCTCAACATGTTGATTTACCTGCTGATTACTCAGGGTCACTGGTCTTAATGTTTGGCTGGAACCAAACAGTAACATATAGAGAAGAGAAAGCAACCAATTTTAGTTATATCAAGGCTATTGTTTGGAAACAACAGGCTAATTCAATGATGGTAAAAAAGAAACATTGTTTCAATTTATTTGGAAGAAACTTTGTTCTGGGTAATCACAGTTCCCAATGTTAATCCCATAAGGTACAAAATTTTCAAACTTTCTCAAACTATCCTATAAAGATATTATACCTTTTCATTAGGACACAAACTACTGATTATAATCCCAAATCACACATTGGCATAAAATAATCATTTCACTGGATATTAAAGAATCTTGAAAGAGCCACATCATCATTGCTTTGTCTACCATCATATGGCTGTTATGAGGCTGACACACTTTAAATGTTATAAACTACTAGAAAAAGTATTAAAATGATCTTTAATGATTTAAGGATAACTATATTCATCTAAGACTTATTCTACAGATCCTAGATTCTATAGGGCTTAATGAAAGTTCATTGTGAATGGAAAATGATAAGTTCTTGTTCCATGCCTTTTTTATAGTAAGGAAAATGATAACATTACCATGCTGATTATCAGAACAAAAAGCATTAATAATCACCAAGCTTTTCCTAAGATATATGATTTTTCTTTGTACAACTACATGTTTTATAAATCAATGTAAGTTTCCTACAGAAAGCTTAAGTCAAACCAACTGTACTTACTCTTTCAAGACAAACAAGCACATTCAATCATGAATTCCACTGCCAAAACTTTGAGATTGAAAAATTTAAAACACAGCATGTCTTTTAACATTTAAACACAACAGCTTATGAGATAATATCTCAAATCTCCCTACTGAAAACATTTTAAACCTTCAATTCAGAATGATAGCAATAAAAAGTTGAAGTGTTCTTCTAAGTAAAAGATAATTATTATTTTAATAATAGATTAGTAGGTAGTTTACATTAAGACACACAAGAACCAAGGATTTTTTTTTTCTTTCGATAAGAAACATCTAAGCCTTTTAAAGGAACAGAACATAGCCTAAATCTAAGTCGAAATTTTCTCCCCAAAAAAGCAAAGCTTCCTACTTAAAGAGGAAAGAAAAGAGACACCTCAGTATTAGAATATACCTTTAACAGAAAAAGCATTTTTGAAGATTGTTTTAAATAAAATCTTCAATGACTAGTTAATGTGAAGTGACTATCACTAATATTTAAGAACTTACAGTACTTACATACAAAGAAATCACTGTGTCTACTATGCCCTTCCTCCCCCCTCAAAAAAACCCACTGATTAATCAATCTTGTGTCTCTACAATTACATTTTTATATTTTCCTTCACAACTAAAATGTGATATACATTTATCTGAACTGGGGGTGGGGGTGCAGGATAGAGAACTTAACCCCTATGAAGATACACCTACATTTAGAACTTTCTCCTGGTAATTACATTTTAACAGACCTTTTTGAGGTCAAACGGAAATGTCAATATACTTATAAATGATGGAGAAAAAAGGAGACAGAGAAACAAATCAAACACAGTTGAGACTGAAGCTCAACAACGTTGGCCATCAGCGAATATACTTGAGAACTTGTAGGAACATTTGAAAGTAAAATCAAGCACCGTGTTGCCACCAATTCCTTTCTTAAAGAGACCAATCAGCAGACACAACTTATCTGCTTTAGGTCAGGAACTCTGTGGGCAAGTCCCACGTCTAATACTCTTGTCAGGTACACTGTGCACTGATTGCATTGCTTTAGCAATCTCAGAGCTCAGATTCTTCAAGGTTCAGTTTGAAGAAAAGGGTTCATTGTTAGTACCTCTAATTTTTAACCCTTTAATCTCCTCAGGCTAACACTTCACAAATGTACAAATACAGCACAACGTTTGATTACGTGAAGTATTACGGGTGTTTTTCATCGTAATGTAAGAGCATATTCTAAAACAGCTTAAAAAATATGCACAGTAAATATATATTTCTAAACATTACACCCCCTTGAATTTACATAGTTTTTACTAAAGACACCTGTTAATGAGCAGTATTCTTTTAAATTTTTACATAAAAATTTCAATTACTGGCCAATGGGATACTAAATACCATTATTTCAGGGGAAAAAAAAAAAAACTGGGAAGGGTTTTGTACAGACCAATCACTTAGGTTTTCTACCATGCCTACTTTCAAAAGCCCGCTTAAACTTTTTCACATGAAAAAGCACTTGAATTGTTGTCGAACACATTCAAATAAATGAATATTTAAACCTATCAATTGATCTTAAATGCACCATTCTCAAGAAACAGAAAGCATTAATCTTACCTTGAATAGCCATTAGAAAAAACCGATCGACCGGAGAAGTTCAAAGTCCCTAAGGAAGTCAAGTTATCATCTCCAGATCCTTGGCATCTATTCCAATTTTCTGAACCAACAGGAATTGGTGGAATGACATTAAAAATAGGTTTCTGATCCTGCTGTTGAGAAAGGGATGCTGTATTCATGTCATAGTGGTACATCTGTCCCCCAGAGGTACTCACACCATGAACAGAAATGGCAGACATTTTATTACCAATTATATTTGCTCCAGAAAAGCTGGCCTGACAATAAACTGGGCCCAGTTTCTCCTGCTTAATTACTCCAGGGGTGCAGAGTTCGATAAAATCTTCTTTTTCTGTTTTCACTTGGGGCAGTGGCACACTGTTAGGGCTTGATAAGATAAGATCTCCATTATCCTTAATTTTAGGTTTAGTGTCCGGTAAAACAAGAGGCTTACGGTCCTCTTTCGAGTTTCCTTCCAGAAGGAATGGATCATCCTCTCCTGCCAAAGGAGAAAGCAAACAGTTTTCATCTATCAAGAGGTCTGAGCTCCAAGGACTCTCACTTGTCTCTTTACCTGGGGACCCAGAAGAAAACTCCAAATCCTGGAGTTTTTTCCTCCATATGTCAAAGGTGCTTTGGTCTGTGGTATACAACTTCACATTACCCCCATTAGTGCCAGTCTGGCCCTTCAAATTTTGCTGTTCTGAAGATACATCAGAGTGAGGTTTTGGAAACTCCTTCTCTGTGGGGGCAGCAGAGGCAGCAGCTGATGCTGAATTCTTGGGGTTCTCTGGAACACTGGTCGACCTATTGAGGTTTGCGATGCTTTCTTCCAGAAGCCGAAAGTCTGTTTCCCCAGAGGAAAGGCTCATTTGGCCCTGCTGTGGGAATCCCAGGTCATTTCCCATCACTTTTGTCTCTGTCTCTCCCATATACAGTCCCATTGAGAGTGAAACTGCCTTGGACAGGTCTGGCTGCTGCGCATTGCTTCCTGAGCCTTTTGGAAAATCAACCAAAAGTCTTTGCTGCTTGGAGTCTGCCTGAGAAGCAGCAGCCAGTGAGGGTGAAGATGCAGAAACCTTCCCAGTAGCTCCTCCCCTTAGGGTTTTATAGAAGTCCATCACATTTCCCCTCTCTCGACCAAGCACACTGCTGGGGATTTCTTCTCTACTGGGGGGGCTTAATGATTCCTTGGGGTCCATCAGTGAATATCAGCTACAAAAAAAAAGAGAGGCGGACATAATAAGCTATAAAATCACATTATCTCTGTGATCCGATTAGTAAGAGCCTGTTAAATGAACCTGTTAGTTAATTCCGAATCTAATTCCTTGTTATCAGAAGAGTAGATTCTGTCTTCCACAATATAAAAGCCGTGTCTCCTGCTCCCATTCAGTGTGCCACATTTAAAAGTACAATGCAGTCCATTTGCACAGCTGAGAACAAAACTGTATCAAACTAAGCTTGGCTATTCATCCTGCCACTCACAAATTGGTAACTTTGTTAATCACAGACATTATAATTCATTACATCTGATTATTCTGAAGGTTCAAGTTGATGTCAAAGTATTTAATTAAAAAAAAGGAAGTATGATCATTGAAATTCCTACCTCTTTTCAACCAGTCAAGGCTGTTGGCTTTTCTGAGAACTAATAAACGTAAAATCTGATAAACACTATGCTAGAATTCTCTATCTCTGATTACTCCCAATTCCTCTCCTACCGGCTGGTCACACATCCAAACCTTTTAGTACAATCTACTAGTGAACCATGCACTTCACTTGGAAAATAAACAATGATGGTCTGCTCATCTTCCAATAGGGTAGGAAAAGGCTCCTATTTTTAACCCATATTTCTTACTGAATGTGCCTAATAGTGCCTGCTTTCAAATTTTGGACATATGAAATGAAACACACTGTATACAGGCTAACTAAAATTTAGATTTAAAAAAGCAGAATGTGTAGTAGCTTCTCATTACAATTTTTAAAATATGGTATAAGAAATATAGCTCTCTCAAACCCTTACAACACAATAAATTCTAGATGAAGCTACATTTTCTTTTAAAACTGCTTAAGACCCTCAGTATGAAATACTATTATGTCTGTAAATTAAGATTTTTCCTTTCCAAATATCGAAGTATTGAAAAACAAAGGGGAAAAAAACCACCCCAGAACTGTAAAATCACATTCATATAAATCCAAGTAAAATAAAACATAATACAATGCTCAGAATAATCCTCCCTGCATTCTAAACCTTCACCTATCCTAATTCTGAGCCTACTCTCAAGAGGGTTAGGTTGCTAGAAGATTGTTGACAATCAAAGATGTTTTAAGAGGCGGGCAGAGACTTTGATAAGCATATTTGCGACAGTATAGTCAAATCCTGTCCAATGAAAGAAAACTTTTCCCGTACAGAGACTTCAAGAAGCATAAACTTCACTGGCCCTCGCTAAAAGTGGAGCGTGATTAAGGTAGACAGAGAGGTGGGGACGTGTCCCTACAAATCTTGAGGGTAAACTGCTTATCTCCCCGCCCCTCCGCCGTGTTTAGCTGATAACGATCTCTAAACACAAGGTATCAAACGGAGCCTAATGAATTTCCACGCCACTTTGACAGCTGCCTTCAAACTAGAAACCAAAACAATACTTCATAAAACGAAACAATCCCTCAAACGATTTTATCCCTCCGTTTAAATTGCAAATAACCCTGTCACAGTAATTGGCCTTAATGAACCATGCCAAGGGGTCTTAAGCGGCATTACAAGGCTGCAATTACCAAGTCTGCAACCTCAAAACGTCCGACTAGCGCTTGTCAAAAATCGCAGCACGAAACTATTACGGTTAGGGAGGGTCTTCTTCTAAAAGGGGCCACTTCAAAACGTCAGGAGCGAAGTGATGCCAAGCGCTAAAGAACAAACCCTCGCGGGGGCCGGGGGTAGAAAAAAGCGCGAGGTTAAAAAAGAAATGTGTCCAGACCTGTTGAGTTCTTTCTCCGACACGCCCACTTCCACCAGATAACACCAGCCCTGGCCGAAGTCTCCGAGTAGCAGGCTGTCAGCCCCCTGCGTGTGTACACGCGCGCACACACACACACACTCACACACACCCCTGCGCGCCCGCCAGAAAGGAGACGCGCTGGAGCCTCGACACAAACCCTGCTCGCGCTCGGGCGCTCTAGGGTGGAGCGGACAGAGTCGGGCGAGCAGGATTCAGACGCGGCTCAGCGTTCACCAGAAAAATGGGTGTCTGGGAGGCCCCCTGGGAGGGAAAAGAAAAGGGACTTAGAGAAGAAGAATCAGAAAAAAAAAAAGAGGCCAGGATTCCTCACCAGGGAACGAGAGCCTGGAAACCCGGACGGCTCGACGAGGCTCCACTCGCAGAGAGCTCGGGTTCCTCCCCCTCGGCCAGGGGACGGCGGTCCAGGGAGAGGAAGAGGCCAGCGCTGTCACCCGCGCGCTGCCCTGTCGTCACCGTCCCCCGGCCCTCGCCAGCCCCCACCCCCACTACCCGAAGCTAATAAAACTTTGCAGGCTCCCGCGGCGCCCCCGAGCCGGCCTCCCGGCCCCGGCCCGCACCTCGGGGAGCGAGCGCCCTTGGGGGCCCAGCCCCCGGCCCTCCCCTCCCCTTACCTCTGCCGGCGGCGCCACTCACCCAACACCGTCCGCCGCTCCCACCGCAGCCGAGATAAACAACTTAGCGTGTGAAAGCAGGAGGAGCGGGAGCGAGAGATTTTTTTTCTCTAAAAAAAGGAAGTAAACAGCCGCCCCCTTCTCCATGGGGGGAGGGGAGAGCCCCTATTTGAGAAAGTCTCCCATTTCCCGGCTGACAAGCCAGCTCCCCGCCCCGCGCCCGTCTTCGCGGGCCGGGGCTCTCGGGCGCGCGTCCTTCGTGCCGGCGCCCCGCCGCTCCCGCCGCTCCGGCTGCGGCGTCTCTTTCCACCCACTAGAATCCGTCCCCGACGGGCGGGCGGTGACTGGGGCTCCCGTCACAGACTCTAGCTCGCAAAATGGAGGAGGAGGAGGAGGGGAGGCAGCGCGGACACGCGAAAGGGCCGCCCGGCCGCTGCAGGCGAGCGGGACCGAGCGGGGGGCGGGCGGAGGCGGCGCCGCGGCGCGCACACACACGCGCTCCCACCCCACCCCCGGCCGCTCCCCGCCCGAGGGGCCGCGCGGCGGCGCGGGGAACGGTGCAACCTGTTGGCGACGCTAGGCAACTGCAGGGGCGGCCGCGGCCCCCGCCCCCACGCCCTCCGCGCGGGCCCCGCCACCCCGGCCGCGACGGCGCCTGCCCGCCCGCGGCCCCCAGGCACAGCCCCCGCCGAGGCTGCCTCCCTGGCGCGCGAGGCTTCTCCTCGCCCCCCACCCCTCACCCCCCAGGAAAAAGGAGAGGAGGCGGCGGCGGGGGCCGACCTGGTCTTTCTGGGGCGGGCTTCGGAGGGAAGCCGAGTTTCTCTAGTTTCTCTTCTCGCTGCTCCTTCCCGCCCCAGCCCAGCTCCGCGACTCCCGACCCACTCCGGAGCTCGCCCGGTCCCTCGGCGGCAACCGTCAGCGCCCCTGCGGGTGACAGCGGACTGGCTGGGGGAGCCGGGGCGCGGCCCGCAGCAGAGCCGCGAGGGTGGTCCGCGCCGCCGCCCCCGGGCGAGTTGAGCGAAGTGTGTCACTTCGCACGAGGCTACAGGGTTGCACGGAAACGATGCAGCGGCGTCTCGGCCCCTCGTAGGGCCGGACGGCCAGACACGCCCTCTGGGGAGGCTTCAGGGAGGGGAGGGCAGGGAAGGGGGTCGGCGCATACATACTGTGGGCCGGGGGGGAGTCGCGTGCCGGCGGGTCCCCCACCCCCGCATCGTCTGGGCGGCCCAGTCTGCACCCGCCGCCGCGTGCTCGCACCGGGAGAGAAGTTGCAAAGCAGAACCCACCCTCCCCTGCGCCCCGACTGTCCCCCACCCTCTTCTCCGAGCCTGCGAGGCGGAGGCGGCGGCGGCGGCGGCGGCGGCAGAAGGAGGCACCGCCTGCCAAGTTCAACCCCCATCCCTCCCTCCCTCCTAGCGCGCTCACACTTGAAGGAAGTTGCACGCCAAATGCAAAACCTCCAGCGAACTGGATTTCTTTGCATTTTTAAATTATTATTCTTAAGGAAAGCGGGAGGTGGCAGGCTTAAAAGCAAGTTGCAAGCGAAACAGTAAGTTGCTTGCACAGTACGCCCTCCTTCCCCCCACCCCAACTCCTGACCTCTCCTTCCACCCCCTTCGGGGCCCACGTCCAAGTTTCCCGCGGAGGCCCCTCCCCCGAATCTTGACATTTGCTGCACTCGCCTCAATGCGTCGCCCACCCCTTCGTGTTCGTGGGACCCCCATCCCTCCAAATAAAACAGAACACACGCAGCTTTAAAATGTCAGCATTAAACTCCTTCCAGCTCTTCCCGTTACGTGCCTTCCCCCTCTGTCCGAGGGAAACACGTGGCCGGTCCCCAAAGAGAGGGGAGTGGGGCTAGAGGAGTCCGCGCCAGAGGCCCCCGCCCCCGCCCCCTTCCCCAGCTCGCCGCGTCCGGAGGGCTTGGGCGACGCCGGGATCGAGCCTCCTACCTTGGGCGGCACATATTATGATTTGTGTGACTCGGAGAAAGGTTGTCCTGTGTTGCTTTAGGGTTTGGGGAGGTAACTTTTGCGACCCCACAGGTGACAGCGCTTGCCAGCTGCAGCCGGGGGCGGAGGCTGCCGCAACTCCACCTAGCCCTGCCCGGGCACTCGGCCTCAGCCACTCTCTCTCCAGGCCGCGCTCAGACTGGCGGCGGCTGCTCTGCCCTGACATGTTGCAGAGGATCTGGGGGGAGTGCGTGCCGGAAGTCGCCTGCCGCCATCTTGGTAAAGGCAGCTGACACCGCCCGGCCGCGCGTCCACCATCTTGGCAAAGGTTCTCGCTAGCGGGCAGCCTAGGTCGCCCTTCCTCGGTTCTGGGGGTGTAGGCGCTGCCCCGTGTGTCGTTCGAGATGACGGGAGAGAACTAGGCTATTAGCGAGCCGCCTGCCCGGAGGCGATCTGCGCGGGCCGCCTCCAGATGATGCCAGGGCCGCCATCTTGGCAAAGGAAGATACGCTCACAGCCTCGGAGGAGTGAAGGGAACCAAGACCTTTGCCAACCCTCAGCCAACCCTGGCTGGTAGAACCCTCAGCCAGGAGAATTTTTATGAAGGGCACCGAGCAACCCAGTTGTTAACAAAACCTCTCTGGATACAGACGAGATGACTCCTCTTTTCTTTCCCTTGGCTTAAGTCAACTGGAGGGAGGCCCCTGTCTTGGGTGCTCATAGTGGATACTAAATGAGAATTGACTCGAGAACGCTACTTTGCCTACTTGCCAGGTGTCCTACCTTCTGAGTCTCAAATACTAGAATCAGATGTCTTGACTGCATTGGGTCCCCAGACAACCAACAGCTTCATGAAAAAAAATCAAGACTCAAACCTACAATACATAATATGTTACGCATGTTTTAAAAATGAGTTAAATAACATACTGAAATGATCATCCTTGTACATCTGCTTAGAAGTTATAGTAGGAACTATTTATATATGTAATATATTATATATAATAATTTGTACATATATATGTAAGGGGACCATAACAGATACCTAATCAAGTACCTCTTCCCATACCATAAACCTATTTCATAGTTGAATCTGTGCTCTAAAAAAAATCCACCTCATCTCTCTTACCTGTTCACATTGTAGGTGGTGGATACCCTGCTTTTAAACAACATCTGCTTTTATAAGAGTTCCCAATTAACTTTCTCCCCACTCATTTTTTCCTGCAGGTCCAGTGGATCACTTTAAAATGGGAGAGGACACATCATTTCAGATTAAAAATCGCCCTTGAAAACACTTTCAATGGAGCAAAAGTGTGGAATTTTCCTGATTTTTTCTTTTCAGTGGTCTAAATATGCCTGTTAATTTTTTAATTTGATAGAAAAAACTCTCATTCTTTAGTCTTGCATGTTCATTTGAAAGCATGCACAAACTGTAGATTAGCCCAGTGTTTGCTTTTCAGAGTTAGAATTGTGCTTTATGGCTAACATTTACTGATTAACCCAACACACACATACACACACGTCTGCTGCCCACTTCTGCTGACAATAGCTGAATAGATAGGTATTACTCTAATTTTTCAACATGAGGAAGCTGAGGCTTACAGAGCTTGAGGTGTATCCAAGATCACACAGCTAAGCATGGAGGACAGAAATAGACAATATTAAAGAGATTTTTCTTCACTGATCTTGTAACTTCCATGAAAGAGTATGTAAATTCCATGATAGGCTTGCAATAAGTGTGTATGGGATTTAATTCAAGAAATGAAATCCAGTGTACCAGAAAAGACATGAGATTAAGCATTGTAATAATAAAAGCAATTCTAACAGTAGTTAATATTTATTGAACTTCTACTATCTGCCAGGCACCATTGAAAGTGTTTTATATATACTATCTTAAATCTGTAGATATGAAAATTACTAATCTGTAACCTGGGAAGTTATAATTACTACAGGAGAAGAAATAGGATGAATCCTCATCTGAGGGGGAATATATTTGATTGTCTCAGAAGCAAAGGTGAGAATGAAGGTAATATATCCAAACTCCATCAAGGCAAGAACCTTTTCTGTCTTGTTCATTGCTATATGTCCCACTCCTAGAACAGAGACCAGTACGTAGTTATAATAAAACATTCAGTCAACTAGTCATAATATCACTTTTACTGAATTGTTGTGGAGGCCAAATGAGTTAATGAAATGTGTCCAGGTAGTACTCAAGATCCTCATTTTAACTGTCTTATGTTTAAACACCTGAGTACTCCTTCCTAAAACAAACAAAGACCTATTACTGTTTGTTCCCATTACTGTCCTGTACTTTACTTTGGTAGCACATTACAGTGATAGTTTGTTATTTCTGGATTCATTTGTTAAATTTCTGTGTCCCCCACTAGAATATAAAAGCCCTGTGGTGGCAGAGCCTGTGTCTGTCTTTTTCATCGCTATATCACTAGTGCATAGTAGGTGCCCAGTGGATATTTGTTAAAGGAATGAGTGAAGGAAGGAAGGAAGGAATGGAAAGGGTCTGAGACTGTATCCTAAGGTCGATAAAACCTTAAACCTGAACAGTAACCAAACCACTTTTTACATTTATACAGCAGTTGATGTATTATCCAAGTGAGTTCTCCCATTTTGTTCATCTCTTGTATCATTTCTACTAAAATAATCCAGGCCTCACTGCCAGATTACTCCTCCAAATCAATTAAATCCTGTCATGCTCCTGCTCAAGTATCTACAGTAAATCCCTATGCCAGTGTACACAGATCTCAACTCCCATTCTGGTATGTATTTAAGACCACCGTTTTCACTTGCCCCTTTGTAGAGGGCAAAACCTTCTCACTGATGGGATTGGACTGGTATTTAATTCAATTAAAAAGTCAGTTAAAAAAAAAAGTTAAAGCAAGGAAATCGTAAAAAAAAAATTATACTTGGAAATTTTAAGCTTTAAAACCTACAACCTGTGATTGAACATTTATTTTCTAATCCTCTGATAAAGGTCTAAAGCTTTGGGGAGCCCACTGACTGGCATTCCATGTTTTCATTCATGTATAAACTGTACCCACATGGCATCAGTACAGCATAGCTGTTAAGAGCCAGACTGGCTGGCTGGCCTCCACCACCTCTATGAAGAAAGTAACCTTGGGCAACCTAACTCTCTGTGCCTCAGTTTCCATCATCTGTAAAATGGGGATGATAATGGTACTAATTCAAGTTATTATAAACAGTAAACAAGTTCGATATATGTGATGTGCTTAGACT
Source organism: Balaenoptera musculus (assembly GCF_009873245.2). Taxonomy (NCBI): domain Eukaryota; kingdom Metazoa; phylum Chordata; class Mammalia; order Artiodactyla; family Balaenopteridae; genus Balaenoptera; species Balaenoptera musculus. Next base: position 118,997,035 of record NC_045787.1, read on the forward strand.
AATTCCTGGGGTATATTAAGTGTTCAATCATCATTAGCAATTATTATTAATATGTAGTATTACTATTTCCCCAGTTTTCCTTAAAGAGCAACAAATTAAAATACTTACAAAATGAGTGTAGAAATTTTTATGGTTCATGCCCCCTGCCCTTGCCACAATCTTTTAAAGTAGTCATACGTCCACCTAGTTTGACAGCAATTATTTATAGGGCGTTTTTCCATTTAGATTTTATAGAACAACAACTATTTCTTCTATTACTCATATTTCATCATTTTACTTAATATTTAATTAAATCGAGTAATTACAAGAATGACACAAATGGAATAAACATATTTTTTGGGGGAAAAAACTCCCAAAACACCAGGAAGTGTTGGTAAGCATAGAGCATAACTGATGGGAATAGCAATGTGTGGAGTACAGGAAGTCATCCTGGCCCCAGTGTTCAGCCTGCCCTGCATCAATCAGTACGTTTTCCAGGGAGAATGGAGAACCTGGATTACGTGAGATGAATGCATTCAGTAGTTTCAGTTAAGAGACAGCCTGATGAAGAAAGAGCACAGCATATACCACATTCATTCCCACCTTTACTGTTGTTTATCACATATATTTCCTTTGACATAAGGACACCTTGTAACTTATTTTCCTATAGCCCATGATTCCTTGTCATGGCTGTAGTTTCCATTTATTCTATCCTCCTATCCCTCCACCCCACTTTAGATCTATGATATTAAATGAAAATTGGAATCAAATAAATTTTTATCATTTTTGTATGTATTAATAATTTTGAATATGATAGTTCACTGAATATGTTAATTTTATATTAAGCCAACACAAGCATCTTGTTTGGGTTGTCAGAACTTACTTTAAAAAAACTGTTCCTGGAATGTCTCTGTGTGTCTCATGGTTCTGTTCAGAATCAGCTAGGACCCCGTTTGACCAGGACATCTTATTGCCGTGTGGCTGACAGGGTCTTGGTGCTACAGCTGGGTGTCAGGCCTGTGCCTCTGAGGTGGGAGAGCCGAGTTCAGGACATTGGTCCACCAGAGACCTCCCGGCTCCATGTAATAGCAAACGGCGAAAGCTCTCCCAGGGATCTCCATCTCAACGCTAAGACCTAGCTCCACTCAATGACCAGCAAGCTACAGTGCTGGACACCCTATGCCAAACAACTAGCAAGACAGGAACACAGCCCTACCCATTAGCAGAGAGGCTGCCTAAAATTATACTAAGTTCACAGACACCCCAAAACACACCACCAGATGCAGTCCTTCCCAGCAGAAAGACAAGATCCAGGCTCATCCACCAGAGCACAGGCACTAGTCCCCTCCACCAGGAAGCCTACACAACACACTGAACCAACCTTAGCCACTGGGGGCAGACACCAAAAAAAACGGGAACTACGAATCTGCAGCCTGCGAAAAGGAGACCGCAAACACAGTAAGTTAAGCAAAATGAGAGGACAGAGAAACACACAGCAGATGAAGGAGCAACGTAAAAACCCACCAGACCAATCAAATGAAGAGGAAATAGGCAGTCTACCTGAAAATGGATTCAGAGTAATGATACTAAAGATGATCCAAAATCTTGGAAATAGAATGGAGAAAATACAAGAAACGTTTAACAAGGACCTAGAAGAACTAACGAGCAAACAAACAATGATGAACAACAAATTAATGATATTAAAAATTCTCTAGAAGGAATCAATAGCAGAATAACTGAGGCAGAAGAACAGATAAGTGACCTGGAAGATAAAACAGTAGAAATAACTACCGCAGAGCAGAATAAAGAAAAAAGAATGAAAAGAATTGAGGACAATCTGAGAGACCTCGGGGACAATGTTAAATGCACCAACATTCGACTTATAGGGGTCCCAGAAGAAGAAGAGAAAAAGAAAGGGACTGAGAAAATATTTGAAGAGATTATAGTTGAAAACTTCCCCAATATGGTAAAGGAAACAGTCGAGCCCAGGAAGCACAGAGTCCCATACAGGATAAATCCAAGGAGAAACATGCCAAGACACATATTAATCAAACTATCAAAAATTAAATACAAAGAAAAAATATTAAAAGCAGCAAGGGAAAAACAACACATAACATACAAGGGAATCCCCATAAGGCTAACAGCTGATCTTTCAGCAGAAACTCTGCAAGCCAGAAGGGAGTGGCAGGACATATTTAAAGTGATGAAAGGGAAAAAACCTACAACCAAGATTACCCAGCAAGGATCTCATTCAGATTCGACAGAGAAATTAAAACCTTAACAGACAAGCAAAAGCTAAGAGAATTCAGCACCACCAAACCAGCTTTACAACAAATGCTAAAGGAACGTCTCTAGGCAGGAAACACAAGAGAAGGAAAAGACCTACAATAACAAACCCAAAACAAGAAATTGGTAAGAGGAACATACATATCGATAATTACCTTAAATGTAAATGGATTAAATGCTCCCACCAAAAGACACAGACGGGCTGAATGGATACAAAAAAGAAGACCT